>NC_134358.1:185188323-185542073 GCF_048569485.1 Anomaloglossus baeobatrachus
TTATCTCACTCCTGTTTCAAACACCATTAACATCACAACATCGACTTATTCTTCCTTTTTCATCCCGATTCTCTCCTTAGCGTCATCGATATATTCCTGCCGCTCCATTTCATTTGACTCCCGGCAGCCTATAGACTTCAAATCCGCCTTTCTTCTTTTTTCCTTTTTCTTCTTTTTTTCTTCTTCCCTTTTTTTTCATTTCTTATTCTGGAATAGTTATGATATTTGAATATTATGTATTATTTAGGATCTGATTATGTGTTTTTTTATATGTAGCAATGTTTCTTTCTCCTTTACAAAGTCGGGTAATTGCCTGCCTTTTTTTGATATACAGTAGGCGGGCTCAGACATACTTGTGTGTGTGTGTGTGTGTGTGTGTGTGTGTGTATATATATATATATATTTCATGACTCTGAAAATTGTACAATCACATTCAAGGCATCAAAACTATGAATTAACACATGTGGAATGAAATAATTAACAAAAAAGTATGAAACAACTGAAAATATGTCTTATATTCTAGGTTATGGTCCGGAAATGGTCTTCCTACAGTCTTGAAGGAGTTCCCAGAGATGTTTAGCACTTGTTGGCCCTTTTGCCTTCACACTGCAGTCCAGCTTACCCCAAACCATCTCGATTGTGTTCAGGTCTGGTGACTGTGGAGGCCAGGTCATCTAGCGTAGCACCCCATCACTCTCCTTTTTAGTCAAATAGCCCTTAAACAGCCTGGAGGTGTGTTTGGGGGTCATTGTCCTGTTGAAAAATAAATGATGGTCCAACTAAATACAAACCAGATGGAATAGCATGCCGCTGCAAGATGCTGTGGTAGCCATGCTGGTTCAGTATGCCTTCAATTTGAATAAATCCCCACCAGTATCACCAGCAAAGCCCCCCCACACCATCACACCTCCTCCTCCATGCTTCACGGTGGGAACCAAGCATGTAGAGTCCAACCATTCACCTTTTCTGCGTCGCACAAAGACACGGTAGTTGGATCTCAAATTTGGAATCCTCAGACCAAAGCACAGATTTCCACTGGTCTAACGTCCATTCCTTGTGTTCTTTAGCCCAAACAAGTCTCTTCTGCTTGTTGCCTGTCCTTAGCAGTGGTTTCCTAGCAGCTATTTTACCATGAAGGCCTGCTGCAAAAAGTCTCCTCTTAACAGTTGTTCTAGAGATGTGTCTGCTGCTAGAACTCTGTGTGGCAATGACCTGGTCTCTAATCTTAGCTGATGTTAACCTGCGATTTCTGAGGCTGGTGACTCGGATAAACTTAACTTCCACAGCAGAGGTGACTCTTTGTCTTCCTTTCCTGGGGCGGTCCTCATGTGAGCCAGTTTCTTTGTAGCGTTTGATGGTTTTTGACACTGCACTTGGGGACACTTTCAAAGTTTTCCCAATTTTTCGGACTGACTGACCTTCATTTCTTTAAGTAATGATGGCCACTCCTTTTTCTTTACTTAGAATTTGTATTATGGCAAGAAAAGAAAAACGTATCTAACAGTCTATTTAGTAGGACTATCAGCTGTGTAACCACCAGACCTCTGCACAACACAACTGATGGTCCCAACCCCGTTTATAAGGCAAGAAATCCCACTTATTAAACCTGACAGGGCACAACTGGGAAGTGAAAACCATTTCCGGTGACTACCTCTTGAAGCTCATCAAGAGAATGCGAAGAGTGTGCAAAGCAGTAATCAAAGCAAAAGGGGGCTACTTTGAAGAACCGAAAATCTATATATATAATTGTCTTATTCTGTCTGTCTGTCTGTCTGTCTTGCTCCAAAATTGTGTCGTTACAGTGACAGTGTCATTACAGTGACAACCGTCGGATTGGCCGCTGGGCTCTGCCTGGCCCCGCCCCCCGAATGGATTGGCCCGACTCCCAGGTGACTGCTGCAGTGCACTCCCAGGAGTCCACACCGGCAACCCAGCCCAGACATAACCTTGCCATGCTGGGATCGTGACGGAGCCGGTGTACACTGGTAACTATGATACACATCGGGTAACTTTAGGAAGCACTTCCCTTAGTTACCCAATGTGTATCATGGTTACCAGCGTACACCGGCTCCCGGTACACATGTGCAGGGAGCCGGCATACGCTGACGCCTCGCCCGCTCAGCCCCGCCCCCTGCACACGTTTGCCCGCTCGACCCCGCCCCCTGCACATGTCGGCACACTTGGCCCCGCCCCCGGCACACGTCGGCATGCTCGGCCTGCCCCCGGCGGCCCGCTTGGCCTCGCCCCCGGCACACGTTGGCCTGCTCGGTCCCACCATCAGCACACGTTGGCCCGCTCGGCCCCGCCCCCGGCGGCCCGCTCGGCCCCGCCTTCGGCACGCGTTACCCGCTTGGCCCCACCTCGGCACACGTTGGGCACCTATACACCTCCCCCCAGGACTACTCCTCCCATTTTACTCCTCTTTCCCCAGGACTACTCCTCCCATTATACTCCTCTTTCCCCAGGACTACTCCTCCCATTATACTCCTCTTTCACCAGGACTACTCCTCCCATTATACTCCTCTTTCCCCAGGACTACTCCTCTTATTATAATTCTCCTATTATACTCCTCTCTGAGTATAATAGGAGGACTATTATAGCATGGGGGATGGAGCACGATGGGGGGTGCGCAGCATGGGGGATGGAGTACGATGGGGTGTGCGCAGCATGGGGGATGGAGCACGATGGGGGATGGAGCACGATGGGGGTGCGCAGCATGGGGGATGGAGCACGATGGGGGGTGCGCAGCATGGGGGATGGAGCTTGATGGGGGTGCGCAGCATGGGGGATGGAGCACGATGGGGGGTGCGCAGCATGGGGGATGGAGCACGATGGGAGGTGCGCAGCATGGGGGATGGAGCACGATGGGGGGTGCGCAGCATGGAGGATGGAGCACGATGGGGGTGCGCAGCATGGGGGATGGAGCACGATGGGGGTGCACACCTCCCCCCAAAACACACACACACACCGCCACACGCACACCGCACAACACACCACACACACTGGGAACCACAAACACCGCCCTACACAGACACCCACACACACAGACAATGCCGCACACACACAACACCCAACACCGCAGCATACACAAATATACGCACATACTGCGCAACACACACACATTGCACAAAACATACCTCCCCCCAAAACACACACACGCACCCCACACCCACACAAACCGCGCAACACACACAGCACCACACACAGACAACACTGCAGACATACAGCGCTCCACAAACAACGCAACACACACAACGCAACACACAAACACCGCTCTCACATCCCCCCACACCCAGACAACACCCAGAACATTTACAGCGCCCTACACAAACACTTGGCAACTGCAAACAACAACATACATTAACTACACAATAAATTCTAGAATACCCGATGCGTTCGAATCGGGCCACCTTCTAGTATAAGATATTTTCAGTTGTTTCACACTTTTTTTGTTAAGTATTTCATTCCATATGTGTTAATTCATAGTTTTGATGCCTTCAGTGTGAATCTACAATTTTCAGAGTCTTGAAAATAAAGAAAACTCTTTGAATGAGAAGGTGTGTCCAAACCTTTAAGGCCCTGTCACACACAGAGATAAATCTGCGGCAGATCTGTGGTTGCAGTGAAATTGTGGACAATCAGTGCCAGGTTTGTGGCTGTGTACAAATGGAACAATATGTCCATGATTTCACTGCAACCACAGATCTGCCAAAGATTTATCTCTGTGTGTGACGGGGCCTTTAGTCTGTACTGTTATATATATATATATATATATATATATATATATATATTGTGAGACTCATGTGGGATTAGTGGATGAGGGCAGGTATATCTCACCCCGGTATCGGTCCTATGTGACTTAGCCTGGTCAGGATCACCTGGCTGCTAATGGATTAATGGGAGGTGAAGGACTGATGTAAAAGGAGTCTGAGAAGTTGGGGGAGGGTCTCCATCTGGGCAACACAGTAAGGCTATGTGCGCACAGTGCGTTTTTCGCGGCGTTTTTGCGCGATTTTCGGGTGCGTTTTTGGCCTCAAAACTGCAGGACTTTGCTTCCCCAGCAAAGTCTGAGTTTTCATTTTTGCTGTCCGCACACATCTGTTTTTTTTACCTGCGTTTTTGAGTTAAAAAAAAAAAAATAGACATGTCAGTTCTTTCCTGCGTTTTTCTGCGTTTTCCGCCCATGCAATGCATTTGAAAAACGCAGCAAAACGCAGAGATCAAAAACGCAGCAAAACGCATCCAAAAACGCACAAAAACACAGCGTCAAAAAGACGCAGTGTGCGAACCTAGCCAAAACCTGTCTGTGTAGGAGACACTTGTGAGGAGTGGTGCCTGATGTGTGTATGGTTTAGCTGGAAGGGAAAAGCCCTCCAGTTGGTAGTTAGGATATTATCCTGTATAGTTAGTGCCGGACAGGCAAGGATTTATTTTGTTGGTGTTTTTCTTTTGTTTATGCTTCACTGCAGTAAACCTGACCAAGCGTCAGTTACACCTTGAATTCGGCTGTCTGCCTGAGGTAAATACGTGCCCTTTGAACCCAGCAAAGGCGATCCCTTAACGTGTTATCACATTGTGGTGGAGAACGCGGGCAGCACTTTAAAGCGCATCATAATGGATGACGTGGTGAAAGCGCTGGTAAAATCCGCAGCTGTGCAGCAAGAGGCTAATCGCTTGATGTCGGTACAGTTGAAGGAACTGGTGGAATCGACGGTTAGAGACCGCCAACTTTTGCAGCAGGTGGCGCAGCATCTGGCGACCGTACCTGAGAATAATGCGGAGGCTGACCAGAGGGTGATTCATGTGAATCGGTATTGGCAGAAACTAACCACAGAGGATGATGTTGAAGCTTACCTAACCACCTTTGAACGGACGGCGGAGCGGGAAAAGTGGCCAAAGGAGCGATGGGCCGACTTGCTTGCACCGTTTCTGGCAGGTGAGGCCCAAAAAGCCTACTTTGATCTTGAGCCTGAAGCCGCGCACGACTTTGATAAACTAAAAGCCGAGATCCTGGCCCGGCTGGGAGTGACGACGGCCGTGCGAGCACAGAGAGTTCATCAATGGACCTATCAGCCCGATAAACCACCGCGGTCACAGATGTTTGACCTCATTCACTTGACCAAGAAATGGCTACAGCCCGAGGTTTTGACGGCGCCAGAGATGGTACAAAGAATCGTCCTTGATAAATACCTAAGGGCTCTACCGCCAGCTCTGAGAAAATGGGTGAGCCATGGAAACCCCACGACAGCAGATCAGCTAGTGGATCTAGTGGAGCGTTATTCTTTGACAGAAGGACTTATGGACGATGCTACACATCCTCCCTCATCCCCTTCTCGACGAGGATCTGGTAAGACTGTTCCAGGGTCTAGGGGAGGAGGAGGAAAAAGTACTAAGGCAGTGGAGGAGGAAAATAGAACTGCAGGCCCTGTGAGGCCTAAGCTGCCAAACTATGGTCTTAGCAAGGGGCCCGTGAGGTGTTTCCGCTACCAGGAGGTAGGCCACATTGCTGCAAACTGTCCAGTAACTGCAGAACTGATGCAGTGCGATGTCACAGACTTTGAAAAACGCATGGCTATGGTTGCACCGGTAGTGTGTATTGCGGCATGTCAAGGCGATATGAAAAAACACCTGTGTGAAGTGTCCATTGATGGCAATACTGTTGTTGAACTATTAGACTCAGGAAGTGTGGTGACTCTGGTAAAGGCCAGTCTGGTAGCAGTCCCGATGGGACCGTCAGATAAATTTTCTGTGACATGTGTGCATGGAGACACCTGCTCGTACCTCACAACGGTCTCCTGCATTACTACGCCCTATGGGTCTGTGCATCATAAGGTGGGACTAGTACCAGCATTATTGCATGATATCATTTTGGGCAGGGATTTTCCCCACTTCTGGCAGTTGTGGGAGAACCAATTAGTACCACAGGGTAGCCAAACAGATGGTCCTTCTCCCACACCTTGTGTGGACCCGGAGCCACTAGAGGATGCCACACAAGAGGAGTCAGAGATGGAATTCTCTGAGACCAACCTCGAGTTCCCATTTTCAGTTCTGGCGGGCGATACCGATGAACCCAGGGCAGAGGTAGACGTGGGCGGCTGTCAACCTTCTGGTTGGCTGAATTCGGAAGTCCAGAAAGATGACTTCCAAAGTGAGCAAATGAGAGATCCTACCCTGTCTCGGGCTATAAAAAATGTTAAAATGATAAACGGGGTGCAGGTGGATGCAGGTACTAGGCTGGCTTACCCCTACATGGCCCTGGAGAATGACTTTCTCTATCAGATAGAGAAGAAGGGGGACGACACAGTGCAACGATTGGTTGTGCCGAAACCCTACAGGCGGAGAGTGCTGGACCTGGCACACGGACACGTGATGGGAAGTCACCTGGGGGTCCAAAAAAACACTGAAAGGATATTACACTGTTTTGTTTGGCCCGGCATGCATCACGATATTCGCACCTATTGCGAGTCTTGTCCCGACTGCCAAATCTCTGCACCTAGGCCCCATTTCTCTAACCCCTTAGTACCTGTGCCCATCATCGAGATCCCATTTGAGAGGATTGGGATGTATCTAGTGGGACCCCTCCCCAAGTCTGCACGAGGACACCAGCACATCCTTGTCATCGTGGATTATGCCACACGTTACCCCGTGGCTATCCCTTTGCGTAACACGGCCACCAAGACCATTGCCAAGGAGCTGGTCCATCTGTTTAGTCGGGTCGGTGTCCCAAAACAAATACTCACAGACCAAGGGACCCCCTTTATGTCCAATGAAAGAGCTCTGCAGGCTGTTACAAATAGCACAGTTACGCACCTCCGTGTATCACCCTCAAACGGACGGACTGGTCGAACGGTTTAACAAAACCTTGAAACAGATCCTCCGTAAGGCGATAGACAAGGACGGGAAGAACTGGGACTACTTACTCCCGTATTTGCTTTTTGCCATCCGGGAAGTGCCCCAGTCTTCCACCGGGTTCTCTCCTTTCGAGCTTCTGTACGCCCGACGTCCCCGTGGACTGTTAGATATCGCTAAAGAAACCTGGGAGGGACAGGTCACCCCGTTCAAAAGTGTAATAGACCATGTAACCCAAATGCAGGACCGTATTGCCGCGGTGATGCCCATCGTTAAAGAGCATATGATACAGGCTCAAGGTGCACAGAAAAGGATTTATGATAGGGGGGCCAAGATCCGTACTTTTGCACCTGGAGATAGGGTGTTGATACTGGTCCCCACGGCAGAGAGCAAATTCCTGGCAAAGTGGCAAAGCCCCTTTGAAATTATGGAACGGGTGGGTGAGGTAAACTACAAAGTGTACCAGGCTGGTAAAAGGAAGCCTGAACAGATTTATCACGTGAATCTGATAAAACCCTGGAAGGACCGTCCAGCTCTGTCAGCAGGTCTGGCCCTTCCGGTCTGCACGCAGACCATACCGGAGGTTGGAATTGCGGAGACGCTGTCGGAGCGGCAAAAGACAGATGTCAAGCAGTTTGTAATCAGCAATCACGAGTTTTTCTCAAAGAAGCCCGGGCAGACCCCTCTCATTAAACATGATATCATAACAGAGCCCGGGGTAACAGTTCAGGTAAAGCCCTACAGAATACCGGAAGCTCGGCGGGAAGCTGTCTCCCGAGAAGTGAAGACCATGTTAGAGTTAGGTGTAATCGAGGAATCGCATAGTGCCTGGTCGAGTCCAATTGTGTTAATACCGAAACCAGACGGCTCCATTCGATTCTGCAATGACTTCAGGAGACTAAATGCGGTCTCCAAATTTGATGCCTACCCTATGCCGCGGGTCGACGAATTAATAGATCGGCTTGGAAAAGCCCGGTATATCACAACCCTAGACTTAACGAAGTTAGCAGATCCCGCTAACGGAGGCCGCTAAAGAAAAAACTGCTTTTTCTACGCCGGACGGTTTATACCAGTATGTGTATATGCCGTTTGGACTTCACGGGGCACCGGCAACCTTTCAAGGGTTGATGGACCGAGTCCTGAGGCCCCATAGGCAGTATGCTTCTGCGTATTTGGATGACATAGTCATATACAGCCTGGACTGGGAGACACACCTCCAGAAACTACAGGCCGTGATTGAGGACCTGCGGGAGGCGGGTCTAATAGTAAACCCCAAGAAATGTCATATCGGGCTGGAAGAAGCCCGGTATTTGGGATACGTAATTGGGAGGGGAATCGTTAAGCCCCAGATTGACAAGATACAAGCCATTCAGAGCTGGCCACAACCAGTCAACAAGAAGCAGGTGAGAGCTTTTTTGGGAATAGCCGTCTATTACCGACGGTTCATTCCCAATTGTGCGGCCACCGCTGTTCCCCTGACCGATCTTACCAAAAGGAAAGACTCGGTCATAATCAAATGGACCGCGGCAGCCGAAGAAGCCTTCCATAACTTGAAACTAGCTCTTTGCTCTCAACCTGTGCTAGTGACTCCTGACTTTCGCAGCGAGTTTGTGGTCCAAACGGACGCTTCTGACGCCGGTATAGGGGCCGTATTGTCGCAACTGAAGGACGGAGAGGAACACCCGGTCCTTTTATCTTAGTCGGAAACTGAATAAGCATGAACAGAAATATGCGGTAGTGGAAAAGGAATGCTTAGCCATTAAGTGGGCTCTGGAGTCCCTCAAATATTACTTGGTTGGAAGGAAGTTCCGGCTGATCACTGACCATTCCCCTCTCAAGTGGATGCACTTGAATAGGGAACGGAATGGCCGAGTGACCCGGTAGTTCCTTGCACTTCAGGCCTACCGTTTTACAGTGGAATACCGCCCTGGGGTGCAGATGGGGAATGCTGATGCCCTGTCTCGTGTGCACTGTTTTGTGGGTGCCGTTGCTCAGCCGAGGTGGTCTGAGCAGAGGGGGGGAGATATGTGAGACTCATGTGGGATTAGTGGATGAGGGCAGGTATATCTCACCCGGTATCGGTCCTATGTGACTTAGCCTGGTCAGGATCACCTGGCTGCTAATGGATTAATGGGAGGTGAAGGACTGATGTAAAAGGAGTCTGAGAAGTTGGGGGAGGGTCTCCATCTGGGCAACACAGTAAGCCTGTCTGTGTAGGAGACACTTGTGAGGAGCAGTGCCTGATGTGTGTATGGTTTAGCTGGAAGGGAAAAGCCCTCCAGTTGGTAGTTAGGATATTATCCTGTATAGTTAGCGCCGGACAGGCAAGGATTTATTGTGTTGGTGCTTTTCTTTTGTTTATGCTTCACTGCAATAAACCTGACCAAGCGTCAGTTACACCTTGAATTCGGCTGTCTGCCTGAGGTAAATACGTGCCCTTTGAACCCAGCAAAGGCGATCCCTTAACGTGTTATCACAATATATATATAGTTCTCCTCTGACTGTTGATTTTTTCTTGAATGTTCTGATGGAGACTGAGTTCTCTCAAACGCATTGACCTGAATAAAAGAAATTAAAATTAATCAACATCTGGACTTTCTGATGACAGTGTGAAATACAACCATTTTTCTACTCTGGCATAGATCAACACATACCTGGGGCTGCGGCAGCTGCCATTTCTAAAGCGTGATTAGGAGTTATGACTAGAGATGAGCGAACCGGTCGCGGTTCGGCTCGAGTTCGGTTCGTCGAACGGAGGTCCCGTTCGAGTTCGGTTCGGCGAACGTTCGACGAACCACTCGAACTGCATAGGAAACAATGGCAGGCAATCACAAACACATAAAAACACCTAGAAAACACCCTCAAAGGTGTCCAAAAGGTGACAAACAACTCACAACACAAACACATGGGAAAGTGACAAGGACATATACTCATGCGAAAACAAAGGATCTGGACAAGGAAAAAGAGGAGTAGACACAGATATGAGTATATGCAAGGGAACGTCGATGCCATTACTGTGCAACTTGAGCCCTGCTCATTTTAGGCTTCCAATCTGGATAAATTGCCTGAGCTCACCACTTACGCCTTGGGGATCTTGTTGTGTCCCGCAGCCAGCGTTTTCTCGGAACGTGTCCTCAGTGCTGCTGGGGGTGTGCTGACAGCTAAGCACACGCATCTGTCCACTGACAATGTGGACAGACTAACATTCACCAAGATGAACAAGTCATGGCTCTCAGAGGACTTTTCTTCCCCTGGCTCAGCCAGGGGAGGCGAAAGGCACGTGTATTTTTGAGAGTGCTTCATGCAAAGGATCTTTCTCTATCGTTTCATTGGGGGACACAGGACCATGGGTTATGCTGCTGTCACTAGGAGGCTGGCACTAAGTAAACAGAAAAAGTTAGCTCCTCCCCAGCAGTATAACCCCTGAGCCGGAGGCGGGCTCAATCAGTTTTTTGCTTAGTGTCGTAGGAGGCTGATGTGGGCCGACTGGGCCCCCTTCAGCCACTTGATTTTTTGCGTATTTTTTTCATTTTTTTCTCGGCGACTCTCATCTGTGGTATTTCTCTGTTTCTGCAGGTATCGTTACTTCTCTACCTCAGCCTTTCGCAGCCCATGTGGGTACCACTCCCCAGGGTCGCAGAGGTTTGAGTTTTCGGGCCCTCTCCCCCGTCCATGCCCGCGGTACCACTCCCGGGTTTGTTCGCGTTGGGCAGAACCTTCCTGGGCACCCCCTATCCACCCTGCGGTACCACCCCAAAGGGCGCAAGGGGCTCGGCAATAGGGACTGGACCTGCCGCAGCGCGTCTGGATCTTAGAATGGGGCCCGCAGCGCTGCTACAGTTACAGAGGGGCTTCCACCCCCCACCGGCGTCCACCTCCCTGCCTTCTTCAGCCTGCTTCCTGGTGTCCGCAGCCATCCCTTCGGTGAGCGGAGCACACAGGAACATGTGCAGAGTCTCACCCCTGCACACTGGACAGCGCGCCACGGATCAGGTAGGACACCCTCTCCTACCTTCTCCCCCTCGGGCGCCTGCAAAAATTTAGGCCCCGGTCTGGGCCTAGTCGCCTGGCACCCCGGCCACGTCCGCGGAGCTCCCTGCCGACATCCGAGGTCGGGTGGATCCACATCGCTGCTGCGCCGCCGCTTTGTGGGTGGGTCCGCCGGCGCTGCCTCTGCCCGCGGCGGCAGCTTCAAAATTTAGTCCCCGGCTTCGGCCCTGTCTTCGGCGTCCCAGGCCCGCCTCCCGCGCAGCGCTATTGGCCGCCGGCCTCTCCGTCTCCGCCCTCCGCTCTGCCCCAGGCATCACTAGGGGGGTGGTGGATAGTTTTTCCCGCTCTCTTCGGTCCGCCTCCAGCCCCCTCAGCGTCCATTTTAGATAAAAAAAAAAAAGGAATTATGGCAGACTCCTGGTCTGCGGATTGCTGAGGCTGCAGCAACCCTTATCAGGAAAAATAGACCCAAAATAGCCACAATCATTTAACGATAGTGGGTTTTTATTTATCATGGGTTCAGTTATTACAATATATGTAGATTGAGTTTATTAACTCCTACAGGTCTCAGCTTGAGATATTTGTTATTTTGGACCAGTAAGCTCAGGTCTACGTTTCCCTCAATTGTGTCTTACCCCAAATGATGTCAGATGGGTGTTTTACAACTATATTACTCAAAGGAATAACTTAGAAGTGCAACGGTATAAAGCTAAGAAAAAACTTCTAAAATACAATACTTTATTATTAATAAGTTAAAAATGGGGGAAACCCCAACATTCCATTCACAAGATTACAAAGTGCACAAATGAAAAAAGCAAAAAAGCAAAGGAGGGGCCTGGCCCTTAGGTAGCCCTCAATCTCCCCCTACCTTGCTGCGGAGGTCGGCACCCTAAGGCCTACGCAGTTTGGCGCCCCCGCTCACCGAAGACTTTCCCTCCGGGCCCTAATCTGGCCCTGACGGTCCGGGAGGTGAAAATCTACTAGCGGAAAGAATTTTTTTTCAAATTGAACCAACAATAGATTTAAAAGATGTAGATCAAATACACTATGACCAATATAATAAAACTGGAAACATAGTAGGGTACAATCACCCAATGAGGAATCACCCGTCAAAGCCTGATGATTCCAACCAGAAACACCCAACGCGTTTCCTCATATATTTGAGGTTCTTCAGGGGTAAATACCGTAGTAGTTAGTTCAAAAGACATATAGATATACACAATGCTGGTGGTCCCAAACAGTACTGCAAGTGAGTAGACCCCCACTATCCCCCACACACGGGTAACAAGTCCCAACAGAACTCCGTGTTACACTCAACACCCAAAATGGTCCCCGGGACTAGACTCCCACAGGGTAACCAGCTTCAGTCAGGGTGTATTATAAAGTTAGGGGGCAGATCCCGTTTGTTCAAAATAGCGGGTATTGACTACTTATCTTAAACCGCAGTGCTCAGCGATAAAGGGACATGCTTCACCGGACTCCCTGGATGTGGCGTGAGTCAAGACCCCACTACAGCAAGATATACGCTCCTTAGTTCACCATCCTCCCATCTAGAGGTGGCCAAAGTGTTTGCATGCAGAGTACAGGGGCAAGGAAGTGCCCACGCACGTAACAGCCCATTTATGAACAGGTTCCAAATAATCTCACCTGTGATGAAGTACGATTAACCCCAAGCAGTCCGTTCCTGAAAGAATCCACGTGTGCTTGCATCGTACGCGTGTCTAATCACACACTTCCGCCTCACCGGGTATCTCTATCACGTGACCGGGGATTCCCCGATGACGAGGGCCGCACGCACACTCAGTGGGCGGTGACGCGGTCCGCACCTGCGCACTGTGTGCGTCCCAAGCTTGGACGCAAACAGGAAGGTACTCGCAGGGAGGCGGACCCGGCCCGCGTCACGTGTCTCGGGCTGCCCCGATCACATGAGCCGTATTTCCCAATGATGCTGGCTGCGCCCGCGCGTTATGCGCATACCCAGCCTAAACACACTGAGGGGAGATTTACTGAGAGGCGGAAACAGTGCACAGCGTTCGGACATGCCCCCCTCCCCCTTCTTCAAAAATGCAGGGAGATGGAGCCAATGATTTACACTTCAATATATGTGGACATAGGGCCAAAATCAAAGAATATGTATCAACTGGAGAATCATCCAGCCACTCAAACAGATGGTAAAAATAGGTACAGGCTGAGAACATCCAAAAATGGATCATGTGATCGGGGCAGCCCGAGACACGTGACGCGGGCCGGGTCCGCCTCCCTGCGAGTACCTTCCTGTTTGCGTCCAAGCTTGGGACGCACACAGTGCGCAGGTGCGGACCGCGTCACCGCCCACTGAGTGTGCGTGCGGCCCTCGTCATCGGGGAATCCCCGGTCACGTGATGGAGATACCCGGTGAGGCGGAAGTGTGTGATTAGACACGCGTACGATGCAAGCACACGTGGATTCTTTCAGGAACGGACTGCTTGGGGTTAATCGTACTTCATCACAGGTGAGATTATTTGGAACCTGTTCATAAATGGGCTGTTACGTGCGTGGGCACTTCCTTGCCCCTGTACTCTGCATGCAAACACTTTGGCCACCTCTAGATGGGAGGATGGTGAACTAAGGAGCGTATATCTTGCTGTAGTGGGGTCTTGACTCACGCCACATCCAGGGAGTCCGGTGAAGCATGTCCCTTTATCGCTGAGCACTGCGGTTTAAGATAAGTAGTCAATACCCGCTATTTTGAACAAACGGGATCTGCCCCCTAACTTTATAATACACCCTGACTGAAGCTGGTTACCCTGTGGGAGTCTAGTCCCGGGGACCATTTTGGGTGTTGAGTGTAACACGGAGTTCTGTTGGGACTTGTTACCCGTGTGTGGGGGATAGTGGGGGTCTACTCACTTGCAGTACTGTTTGGGACCACCAGCACTGTGTATATCTATATGTCTTTTGAACTAACTACTACTGTATTTACCCCTGAAGAACCTCAAATATATGAGGGGAAACGCGTCGGGTGTTTCTGGTTGGAATCATCAGGCTTTGACGGGTGATTCCTCATTGGGTGATTGTACCCTACTATGTTTCCAGCTTTATTATATTGGTCATAGTGTATTTGATCTACATCTTTTAAATCTATTGTTGGTTCAATTTGAAAAAAATTCTTTCCGCTAGTAGATTTTCACCTCCCGGACCGTTAGGGCCAGATTAGGGCCCGGAGGGAAAGTCTTCGGTGAGCGGGGGCGCCAAACTGCGTAGGCCTTAGGGTGCCGACCTCCGCAGCAAGGTAGGGGGAGATTGAGGGCTACCTAAGGGCCAGGCCCCTCCTTTGCTTTTTTGCTTTTTTCATTTGTGCACTTTGTAATCTTGTGAATGGAATGTTGGGGTTTCCCCCATTTTTAACTTATTAATAATAAAGTATTGTATTTTAGGTGTTTTACAACTACCGCAACCACTGGCACTGCACCCCCTGCCGGATGGTTAGCGCCTGTCTCTGGCCATAAATCCCCTCGCTGGCGTTCCTCGGGTTGGTGCGCAGGCGCTGCGTCCCTGGCCAACGCTCTGTCAGATCATCCACAGGACTGGCGCAATCCCCTCGGGGAGGTGAGTCCCATACCAGGGACATTTTCCTCTGCCGGAAGCGGACCTGCAAGGTCTCGTCTTCTGCGGCCCCCCAGGTTTCACCTTAATCCCCAGGTCCAGACTGCCTTTCTTCCGGTAGCCTTTCGACCTCTCGGGTGATGGCCCAGGCGTTCCACCTCTGCTGGACTCCGAGCAGGACCTGGATGTTTTGACGCATGACGAATAGCCTGCTAGAAATGGTGAGTCAAGCCGTAAGGCTACGGACAGCCCTCTTCTCTCCGTGCACGTAGGTCTCCTTTAAGACATTTGGAGCGGACCCTTGATGTATCAGGGGACATCCAGAGTTCGCCGAGTTACCGCGTGATCACTGACAACAACCAGATACGACGTTTACCAGCGGTAAGTCTTGTCATTATCATTATTCCTTTCTCCAAAGTGGTTTCGGAGAGAATGGGCATGCTACACTGGAGTCGCTGATTGATCACAAACAACAACCAGACACGCCGTTTACCAGCGGTAAGTCGTGTTATTGTCATTATCATTCCCCCAAAGGGCTCCGGAGAGAGGGGGCATGCCACTTTGGAGAGACGAATGTGGCGGGCCCCTGCGGTTTACAGGGGACATCCAGAGTTCGCCGTGCTGACTACGTGAACATGGATATTTCCAGGACACGACGTTTACCAGTGGTAAGTCCCTTTATTTGTCATTACCCCTTCTCGAAGGGGGCTCCGAAAGGAAGGGGCACGCTACCCTGTAATCGACCCGCCTGTGTTGCTTCTGGCTTCTCGTCCCTAACGTGACGCTCCGCAGGGACTCCGCGGACACCCTACGCGGCGGAACACGTTCCACCTATGCCGACCCTGGACTGCTTATCATCTTCGGTGAGTACCCTCTCTTCACAGACCTGGTGTCTGACTGCTGCTCGGCCTGAGCCTCTAGCATCACTGTGTACACCCGTCGAGACCTCGGACTCAGGATTAGGAACGTGGAATCGACATCTAAGGAGTCGCTGACTTCCCTTCTGACTTTAGGTGACCGCCCCTTCGGAGAGGGGTGGATCCAGTTGCTCCCCTAGGCTACGTCAGGGTAGAGTATATCTCTCCCCTAGGCTACGTAAGGGAAGAGTACATCTCTTTCCCGGCATCGGCCCAGACGCATCAGGATCATCCCCTCACCGCTAGGTCCCAGTCCGTTCACGCCGCACCCGTCAGGGCGCCTCTATCCCTCCAACAGTCCCTCCGCCTCGCGTGACAGTGAACTGTTCCAGTTTTTTTTAAGAGCGCTTGCAGGGATCACTATCCCTGCGCATCCTACTCTACAGGGCTGCTAGGTTTACTCCGCCCAGAAACGACCTGGAGGACCAGAGTTCTCCCTTCAAGGGCCCTCGCCTTGAGGTTTAGACCGTCATCATCACTTTTTCGCTACTAGGGTAGCTGAGCTACCGGAGGGAGTCCTCTCAGACCCCGACCCGGTAGATCATCCCTTAGGCACGGTATTCGAGCCCGTCCAAGGGTAGCTACTCCTCACGCAGGAGTAGTTTTCTTCCTGGCACAGAGTCCCGCGTACCCTTTGCCATCCGCGCCCGTTTTTCCATCAGTTTTTGCTATGCGAGTCCTCGGCAGTCTGTGGCGGTAATAGCGGCGGTGCACTTACCAGATTTCATCCTTGACTCTCCAGCGGACCACACTGAAGAACGGAGTCAGGAAGGTTCCGTCTTCGCGGGTGACCCGCCAATCCCCTCCTAGCGGACCAGTTTTCACAACCGTCCCTTGGGAAGCTCCCCTTTCCTCCTCCGGTGGATGTTATCAACCATCACCAGTCTCCCATGCTAGGGTATCCTACTCCACCATTCCTCGGCACGGTCCCGAGGGACACCCCTAGGGCATTCTCTCCTCTTCAACATTCCGGAAATCAGAGCCCTCCGGTTAGCCCGGTTTTCAATTTCTTCTCTGGGTCGGGGTGGCCCATTCAGGTTCCAGTCGGACCATGCCACAGCGGTGACGTGCATCATCCTCCAGGGAGACGCAGGGAGTGTCATGGCAAGGGAAGAGGCCTAGTAGATCTTGCTCTGGGACGGGTCTCTTCACTTGCTAATCTCGGCACCACATCCCTAGCGTGGACGTTTCGATGGCCGATTTTCACAGCAAGAAGGACCTCGCTTAGGCAAATGGCTCCTCAACAGGGAAGTCACCAGCCAGATCTCCAGCGAAGGAAGATCTCCAATCGTGGACCTATTGGTCTTCCGATCCAACTTTCAAGTCTTCCGATCCAACTTTCAAGTCAATGGTGCATCGAGGGTGCCACCTGCTCTGGACTAGGTGACGACGCCCTCGACCGGTCGTGAAGCCTGTTCAGGCTCTCGTGCATCTTCCTGCGGCTTCCCATGATCTCGAGGGTTCTCAAGATGGACCAAGGCAGAAGATGGCTCTGAAGTGGCCCAGGCGAGCATAGTTCACATAACTTACTCAACTCCTCGCAGATGCCCCGTGGCTCCTTCCAGACCGCCCAGTTCTTCCGTGTCGGGGCCCCTCTCTTCTACCAAGACTCAGAAGTCCCAAGTTCAACGGCCTCACCAGTGGATCCCGGGTGCTGGCTCGGTCAGGTCTGTTGACAAGAAGATTGCAGACAATGATGAGGGCTGGGAATCCAGTTTCCTCGAGAATTTATTTCCACTCGTAAAGAGCTCCCCCGGTGGTCTGAGGAGCACATCTTCCCTTCTCCTCTCTCTCCCTCCCCTCCTTCTTGCTGGCATTCTTCCAGTCAGATCTGGATGCGGCCCTCTCGTGCGTCCCTGTATCGACCAGGTGTCTGCTCGATTTGTTTCGGGTTTTCGGAGTCCTCTCACTTCCCGTCCTTCGATCACGGCCTTCACTCAGAGAAGCGGCCATCTGGCTCGGCGGTATCTTCGTTCACTAGAAACGTGGGACCTTTATCCAGTGATGGGTTCGCTTCAAGGTACCCCTTTTTCCCTGCTCCCACCTGTTTTGATAGGTGGGCTCCTCGTGGCCATCTTTTGGTTACAGACGGCATCAGGGCGGACAGCCCTCTTCCCTTTTCCGGCTCTTCTAGCAGGTCAAGGGGGGGCTCCGGCCAGAACCCTTCGTTTCTGTCCAAGGCAGCTCGCTGTTCCTTCCAGAAGAGGAGTTTAGGTTTCGGTGTTCGGTTCTAGTCTCCTCTCTCAGCCTGAAAGGGGGCTGTCACAAACCACCGGGGGGTCACTCAGAAATCCCCCGCGCTGGCTACCAGTACGTCACAATCGGGGGGTAACAAGTGGGGGTCACCCCTACTTTATACCTCCCGACCGACAGACAGAGCACGTGACGCGCTCTCTAGCGCCCCTCTTATAGTCAGGCCAATTATGGAATTGCCCGACAATAAGCAAGGAGGCCGCTATACTACTTATGCCGATTATTGAAGGGTCCCCGGTGAGAGTAAGGTATATATTCCCCCGACCTCCGCGGGCGGAATATATAAACTCTCCCCGAATCTCACTGGCCTCCCCACAATAATCCTTGGCACAACTCGCTGCCACCAACCGATTTACGGTAACTATTAGCCGAACACACAGACGTGGGATTCAAGATCGAGATAACAGAACAGCCCAAGATTAATTATATAATTTAATCGCCTAAAGCACACTAGAACTACAATATATACAATAGGGAATCTACAGAATATACATATGTCAGAGTACAGTTACAGATAAAGCATGGTTTACAAACAGATATGCAATTCAATCAGTTACCTTGTGTGTCTGGCCACAGGGGGGCGCTGTAGACCAGGTTTCTAGGATTCTTCCTCACAGGTCTTTCCCAACCAGGCCCCCGAGCAGAAGAACGCTGGAAAATGGCCGAAGTAGGGTTATCAACCTGGGCAGATCCAGGTCCCCTCCTACCTTAGTGACCTCACAGGGAAGCACTGCCACTCCCCCTGCATGGATCAGAATTATCCAGCAAAGGGGATTTTGGCCATAACTTTGCCTGGGAGCGTCGTAGGCAGACGCCAACGCTCTCATTGTGACAGTTATGAATTTAGCTACAGAACGAGGGGACTCATGACCTGTCTGCCAGTTCCCCATTGGCTGATATCACGCCTGGGGCATTTCCCAATGTCCTGTTCCCATAAAAAGGGGGTGCCGGCATCGTCCACATGCGGAGACACCATTTTTATGGTTGCCATATTTATCGGAAATATGGCTTGCGAGATATGAACCATTTTTTACTGGAGTCGTTCTGTCTGGCTATTTCCATAGCCTTGCTAACTAGCTAGCAGCTCCTACTACAGGGTGACGGCAGGGAGTCATCCTGTGTCCATTGTCCTAAAGCCACCTAATTTCCATATCACAGGACATGGCCATGGATTTGTTGCTAAACCAGTTGTGTGAAGGGAAGGGGGTAGTGACACCAGGAGAGGGCTTCCTGACATGACTTGAATGTCATGATTTATCGTCATATCTCCGGATTTACCTCACACCTCCCCCCTTTTGAGGGCGCTAGGGGGCAGCACACTCCGGTGTTCCCCCGTGCGCCCGTCCGCGACCTCTCCTTGTCGGGACAGCCCGTCTGCGTTACCGTGGTCACGGCCCCTTTTGTGGCGAATGGTGAAGTTGTATTGCTGGAGCGCAAGGCTCCATCGCAACAATCGCCCATTCGTCCCAGAGACGGTGTGCAACCAGCTGAGGGGATTGTGGTCCGTCTCCACGATGAAGTGGCGCCCGTATAGATAGGGTTGCAGACGCTGCAGGGCCCACACTATGGCCAGGCACTCCTTCTCCATTGTAGAATAGGCCACTTCCCTTGGTAACAGCTTCCTGCTCAGGTACAAGGCTGGGTGCTCTTGGCTCGCAGAGTCCACCTGGCTGAGCACCGCACCGAGGCCGAAGTCACTGGCGTCGGTCTGTACTACAAACGGCCGCGTGAAGTCGGCTGCCTGTAGCACGGGCGGGCTGGACAGGGCGTCCTTTAGGGCCCGGAAGGCTGTCTCGCAGTCCATTGTCCAATCGACTGCAGAGGGCAGCTTCTTCTTGGTGAGGTCCGTCAAGGGCTTTGCCAGGCTACTATAGCATGGAACAAACCTCCTATAGTACCCAGCGGTCCCCAAGAAGGACATCACCTGCTTCTTGGTCCTGGGGGTGGGCCAGGATGCGATGGCCTCCACTTTCTCAGGCTCGGGCTTCAGCGTTCCCCCACCTACCCGGTGACCGAGGTACTGGACCTCGCTCATGGCCAGCTGACACTTTCCCGGCTTGATGGTCAAACCTGCCCGGTGGATCCGCCTGAGCACCTGTGCTAGATGCTCTAGGTGGTCCTCCCAGGTGGGACTGAAGACGGCAATGTCATCCAGGTACGCGGCCGCGTACCCTTCAAGTCCCTTGAGCAGGGTGTTGACCATCCGCTGGAAAGTGGCAGGGGCATTCCTCATCCCGAATGGCATCACCGTGGACTCGTACAGTCCAAATGGGGTAATAAAGGCAGAGCGTTCCCTGGCCTTGCGAGTCAGGGGGATCTGCCAATATCCCCGGCTCAGGTCCATGATGGTCAGGTACTGAGCCCCGGCCAACTGATCGAGCAGGTCATCGATGCGTGGCATTGGGTACGCATCGGCGACCGTGACAGCATTGAGCCCCCTGTAGTCCACGCAGAACCGAGTGGTTCGGTCCTTCTTAGGGACGAGGACTACAGGCGAGGCCCAAGCGCTGTTGGATGCCTGGATCACCCCCAGGTTCAGCATCTCGTCAATCTCCTGGCGCATGTGTTGCTGCACCTCCAGGGAGACCCGATATGCTGAACGCCGGATCGGGGGATGATCCCCAGTGTCCACGTGATGGACAGCCAAGTCAGTCCTTCCGGGCTGGTTGGTAAACAACCCCCGGAAGGGGTGTAGGGTGGCCCACAGCTGGGACCGTTGGTCCTCCAAGAGCTGGTGGCCAACCTCCACATCCTCAATGGATCCGCCTGCCCTAACCTGGGCTAGCATATCCAAGAGGGTTTCCGCTTCTCCCTCCTCGGGCAGGTTGCACACAGGGAGTGCACATGCCTCCCGCTCATGATGTGCCTTCATCATGTTCACATGGAAGGGCTTCCGCCTTCCACGGGCAGGGTCCAGGGTGACCAGGTACGTCACAGGGTTGAGCTGCTGGTACACGAGGTATGGGCCTTCCCAGGCTGCCTGAAGCTTGTCCTGTGGTACGGGGACCAGTACCCACACCTTTTGACCCACTTGGTAGGTCCTCTCACAAGCGTTCTGGTCGTACCAACGCTTCTGATCGGCCTGGGCTTGAGCCATATTGTCGTGTACCAGTTGCGTCAAGGCCTGCATTTTGTCCCGGAAGCGCATGACATACTCGATAACCGACACTCCAGGGGTGGCCAAATCCCCTTCCCAAGCCTCTTTCACCAGAGCCAGGGGGCCCCGCACACGTCGCCCGTACAGGAGCTCAAACGGTGAGAATCCTGTTGAGGCCTGTGGAACCTCCCGGTAAGCAAATAACAGGTGTGGGAGATACCGCTCCCAGTCACGCCCATGGGAGTCGACCAACATCTTAAGCATCTGCTTTAAGGTGCCATTGAACCGCTCGCACAGGCCATTAGTCTGTGGATGGTACGGGCTGGCCACCAGATGTCGCACCTGGACTTGCTTACAGAGGGTCTCCATCAGCTGGGACATGAATTGGGTCCCCCGGTCGGTGAGCATTTCCTGGGGAAAACCCACTCGGGAGAAAATCTCCAGCAATGCGGTGGCCACCTTGTCAGCCCGAATGGACGACAAGGCCACTGCTTCTGGGTACCGGGTGGCATAGTCCACTACCGTCAGTATGAAGCGTTTCCCGGAGCTGCTGGGGATGGCCAGCGGGCCGACCAGATCCACAGCCACCCTCCTGAAAGGCTCATCGATGATTGGCAGAGATACCAGTGGGGCTTTGGGGCGTGGCCCCGCCTTCCCCACTCTCTGACAGGTTTCACACGAACGGCAGTAGGCAGCCACATCGGCCCCCATTTTTGGCCAGTAGAAATGCTGGTTTAACCTGGCCTTGGTCTTAGCGATCCCTAGGTGTCCGGCCATCGGAATCTCATGTGCGATCCGCAACAACTCCGTCCGGAACGGATAGGGTACCACCAACTGTCGGTCCCTGGGCCACGCCTCCGGTGAACCCTGCTGGACCGTGGCCCGGTACAGCCGTCCTTGGTCCCAGACCACTCGCTCCGGGTCCGAGTCCGAGGGAGGCTGTGCCGCCTGCTCCTTAAGAGCTTTCAGGCTGTCGTCAGCTTCTAACGCTGCCTGAAACCCCTGACTAGATGTGGCCAGAATCGACGAGACTGTCACATCTTCAGTCAGTACCCCGGGACCTGTGTCCTGGCCTCCACCTGACTCGGCTGCCACTTGGTCAGAAGGGGAAGAGCTATCGGACCTCCGGGAGGCCCCTTGGCTTCCAGCACTCCCACTGCGGGTGACAGCGGCCACAGCCGCTGCGACCGTGGGTCGTGCCTGCTCCTCCTCCGTTCCTGACCAAGTCGCCGGTTCAGGCAGACCTACCTGGCTTCCTGACACCCCGGTTGTGGGGGAACGATGCACCGAGATCTTACCTGGGAGCACTTCCGCTCCTGGACCGGCCCCAATCTCACCTGCCTGTTCCCCTCCTGCAGCAACAGAACCCCGCTGTGAAATCTCTGGGGACCCCACATTTGCTGTGGTAGCCCCCACCCCACACACTGGTCCTCCCCCTGCAGCACCCTGCTCTCTGCTTATCCCTGCAGAGGGCAACAGATCCCAGCTCACAGGCTGGTTACTTGTAGAGGCATTGTCACACCTTTCTCTGACCCCCTCCCCTGTCACAGCTGCAGCTGTGTGTGTGTCTATGGTGTCTATGCAAGCAGAAATATCAGAGTTCACTCCCTCCTCCCTTACATCATTCATAGATAACACATTAACATTGTCAGGAGTCATGTCAGTACGGGCTGAAGGTTCAGCCCTTGGTTGGGGCCCAAACTGGGAGGTTATCTGCCCCAAATCTGTCCCAAGTAGCACGTTTGCAGGGATCCGATCAGTTACCCCCACCTCCCTCACCCCTCGCCCTGCGCCCCAGTCCACATAAATGTCAGCAACAGGCAGCGCCGGGTCAGTGCCTCCAATCCCGGAGACAGCGAGGGTTTTTCCAGGGATCAAGTCTTGGGGGGACACCATCTCAGGCCGCACCAGAGTCACCTCCGAGGCGCTGTCTCGCAGTCCTATGGTCACAGACCGGCCGACGGTGACAGGTTGGAAGCTGTCCAGGGACCTACCACCACCCGCACCCACACAATACACCTTGGGCGGCCCTTGGGACGGGGACGGAGCCGGGGCCTTGGGACGCTGAGGGCACATGGCCTTGAAGTGTCCAGGTAGGTTGCACTGGTGGCACCGTCTTGGTTCTGCCACGGGCCTGGAGAGGGGAGTTGAGGGGGACACCCCCTGCAGTCTAGGGGCAGGTGGGGCAGTCGCAGAGTTCATCTTACCCCCTCTCCAGGTGCTGCTGGTGGCTGCTCTCCTGGCTTCAGGAGCCCGATTGTTGGTGTAGTCATCTGCCAGGGCAGCTGTAGCCGTGGATCCCTTTGGCTTCTGGTCTCGGATGAACTGGCGGAGATCCTCAGGGCAGTTCCACAAGAGTTGCTCCGTGATGAACAAGTCCAGGATCTCCGGTCCGGTGGAAAGCTGCAGGCCTTGGGTCCAGTGGTCGGCAGCTCGGGCAAGTGCCCGCCGGTGGTCAGCCCAGGAGTCCTTTGGTCCCTTCTGCAGCGTCCGGAACTTCTTGCGGTAGGACTCCGGGGTGAGGTTGTACTGTTGGATCAGGGCCCGCTTGATGGTGTCGTAGCCCTGATCCGCCTCAGCAGGCAAGTCCCCAAGGATATCCAGGGCCTTACCCCTTAAACGGGGGGTCAGGTATTTGGCCCACTGGTCCTTGTTCAGATGATGCTGCAAGCAAGTCCGTTCAAAAGCAGTCAAGAAAGAGTCCAAGTCTCCATCCTTCTCCAGCACTGGGAAGTCCTCAACACGGACCTTTGGAAGTTTGGTGTCTGGAAGGTCACGGGTGGCTGATGAGGGCCGGAGCTGAGCTAGCTGCAGCTGGTAGTTACGCTCTGCCTGGCGCTCTTCACGCGCTGCTTGCCGCTCACGCTCGGCCATGAGTTCCTTGTAGCCCTCCCAGTCTCCAGCCTGGCGTAGGGCCATAGCCATTTGAAGAAGGCTATCCGAGCCTCCCAGGCTCGGTGGAATGGCACGTGGTGATCTGCGGCCCGCTGCGGAGCCTGGTGATTCACTGTCCATTGCAGAGCGGAGGGCTGGCATCTGGCTCGTTGAGGACCCTTGGGCGAGCTGCTCCTCATCTTGTCCAGCAGTGCCCGGTTGTGCAATGTCCTCTGCAGAGCTGTTTTCTGGCGTCGAGCTCCTGGAGGACTCGTGGGCAACCTCCTCATTGCTGTCCACAGCACCGTCCTCCCTCTCTTCGGCTCCTGCCTTAGCATTGGCCAGTTGCATAGCTCTGCTCCTGGTGCCATCAGCCATTCTTGCAGACTTTTGGTCACTGACACAGAACTGACACCTGATGCCTCCGCACACCTTACAGTATCTGCACTCTGACACTCTAGTGTTGAGCTAGTCTGAAGACCCCAGCAGCCACAGCTGCTGCAGGCAGTCTTTAGTGTCTGGGAGTATGGGTCTCACACTCACACACACTATTATCTCGATCCCACCGCTTGCCACCAATATGTCACAAACCACCGGGGGGTCACTCAGAAATCCCCCGCGCTGGCTACCAGTACGTCACAATCGGGGGGTAACAAGTGGGGGTCACCCCTACTTTATACCTCCCGACCGACAGACAGAGCACGTGACGCGCTCTCTAGCGCCCCTCTTATAGTCAGGCCAATTATGGAATTGCCCGACAATAAGCAAGGAGGCCGCTATACTACTTATGCCGATTATTGAAGGGTCCCCGGTGAGAGTAAGGTATATATTCCCCCGACCTCCGCGGGCGGAATATATAAACTCTCCCCGAATCTCACTGGCCTCCCCACAATAATCCTTGGCACAACTCGCTGCCACCAACCGATTTACGGTAACTATTAGCCGAACACACAGACGTGGGATTCAAGATCGAGATAACAGAACAGCCCAAGATTAATTATATAATTTAATCGCCTAAAGCACACTAGAACTACAATATATACAATAGGGAATCTACAGAATATACATATGTCAGAGTACAGTTACAGATAAAGCATGGTTTACAAACAGATATGCAATTCAATCAGTTACCTTGTGTGTCTGGCCACAGGGGGGCGCTGTAGACCAGGTTTCTAGGATTCTTCCTCACAGGTCTTTCCCAACCAGGCCCCCGAGCAGAAGAACGCTGGAAAATGGCCGAAGTAGGGTTATCAACCTGGGCAGATCCAGGTCCCCTCCTACCTTAGTGACCTCACAGGGAAGCACTGCCACTCCCCCTGCATGGATCAGAATTATCCAGCAAAGGGGATTTTGGCCATAACTTTGCCTGGGAGCGTCGTAGGCAGACGCCAACGCTCTCATTGTGACAGTTATGAATTTAGCTACAGAACGAGGGGACTCATGACCTGTCTGCCAGTTCCCCATTGGCTGATATCACGCCTGGGGCATTTCCCAATGTCCTGTTCCCATAAAAAGGGGGTGCCGGCATCGTCCACATGCGGAGACACCATTTTTATGGTTGCCATATTTATCGGAAATATGGCTTGCGAGATATGAACCATTTTTTACTGGAGTCGTTCTGTCTGGCTATTTCCATAGCCTTGCTAACTAGCTAGCAGCTCCTACTACAGGGTGACGGCAGGGAGTCATCCTGTGTCCATTGTCCTAAAGCCACCTAATTTCCATATCACAGGACATGGCCATGGATTTGTTGCTAAACCAGTTGTGTGAAGGGAAGGGGGTAGTGACACCAGGAGAGGGCTTCCTGACATGACTTGAATGTCATGATTTATCGTCATATCTCCGGATTTACCTCACAGGGGCCTAGTTCGTTCCAGAGCTGGTACGAGCCCTCAGTCTTTTATGTCTGTAGGACACCACTTTTCGGTTACACCGACAGTCAGTCCATCCTTCCACCCGTTCCCAAGAGGCGCATGCCGGCGCCAAGGGCCAGAATTTCACATGGATCCATTCCTCCATATGTTTAGACTATCGAATGAAGGACGGACTTCCGCCGCGGTCTACCGAGCAAGGGGTACCCCTTGGACGATTGGACTTCAGACGTTGACCGACCAGGTCCCCTGGGCCGCCACCTGATCTAGTCGGCATACCTTTACTAGTTTCTACCAGGGTCACACCCAAGCTTCGGCAGAGCCCAGTCTTGCCATAAGGTTTGCGGGCGGCAGTGGCACACCTGTATCAAGGTAGATGCTTGTAGGTCTGAGTCAAGCCTGACAGGGGGAAGGGGCTACTTCCTATCTCCGGTGATGGTTCTCTTCCCACCCAGGGACTGCTTTTGGACGTCCCATGGTCCTGTGTCCCCCAATGAAACGATAGAGAAAGAAGGATTTTTGTGTACTCACCGTAAAATCTCTTTCTCTGAGTCTTCATTGGGGGACACAGCACCCACCCTGCTTGTGTTTTTTGTTATATATTACCTGCCTGTTACTCCAGTGGCCATATTCCCAGGCCACTGGTCACACGACTAATGGTCATAGTTTTTACCTTGTTTTGTCCAGGATTGTTTGGTTCTCCTCCTACTGCTTGTGCACTAAACTGATTGAGCCCGCCTCCGGCTCAGGGGTTATACTGCTGGGGAGGAGCTAACTTTTTCTGTTTACTTAGTGTCAGCCTCCTAGTGACAGCAGCATAACCCATGGTCCTGTGTCCCCCAATGAAGACTCAGAGAAAGAGATTTTACGGTGAGTACACAAAAATCCTTCTTTTTCATCTTGAAAATGGGGTCAACTGATGCCAGTCAATTGTTGTGTGTGTGGCCCAATTAGTGTAAACGAGGGAGACTGTGGTTGGAGTGCCCTCGCTTTTGAAAAAAGAACCAAGAGGAACAAGTCATGGCTCTCAGAGGACTTTTCTTCCCCTGGTCATCCAGGGGAGGTGAAAGGCACGCGTATTTTTGAGAGTGCTTCATGCAAAGCATCTTTTTCATCTTGAAAATGGGGGTCAACTGATGCCAGTTAAGTGGGGTGTATGTGGCCCAATTAGTGGAAACGAAGGAGACTGTGGTTGGAGTCCCCTCGCTTTTGAAAAAAGAACCAAGATGAACAAGTCATGGCTCTCAGAGGACTTTTCTTCCCCTGGCTCAGCCAGGGGAGGTGAAAGGCACGCATATTTTTGAGAGTGCTTCATGCAAAGGATCTTTTTCATCTTGAAAATGGGGTCAACTGATGCCAGTCAAGTGGGGTGTGTGTGGCCCAATTAGTGGAAACGAGGGAGACTGTGGTTGGAGTCCCCTTGCTGTGTTTTACATGCTTTTAGAAGGGCATGACATGGCTTAGAGCTTGACTTTCAGCATCTGGAAACTGTTGGCTACCAAAATGCTTCCTTTCCAACCTTTTTAACCGAGGATTTTCGAGACCTTATGCCCATCGCAGTGCCCCAAGAGCCGATGCCCAGGCGCCACTTCTTCTCCAACAAAGGTGTGCACGCGCTACACCAGCATGTCGCACCAAACATCACCGCTTCTTTGAGAAACTGTGTGACAGGGTGCATTTCACCACAGATACTTGGCCCAGTAAGCATGGACAGGGGCGTTACATTTCGCTGACTGGGCAATGGGTTACTATGGGGAGAGATGGAGAAAGGTCTGCTGTACAAGTCTTGCTGTCCCCACGAGTTGTATAAATCCTTCCTCTGTATGTAAAAGTTAATACACTGCTTCTGCCTCCTCAACCTCGTGTGAGTCCTTCACCTCGGCCCAAACCCTGTGTGGTCAGGGCACCCTTCCTTGTAACTGCGCACAAGGAAAACCACACACCTCCTTACTATGCTGGCAGCAGAGCTCAATGCCATCATGCGGTCAAATGTTTACTTTGAAATGTATGGGAAATGTGAGTCACACCGCTGAGAAGTTGTGGACGGTTAGCTCTGGAGACCAAGTTTCATCAATGGTTGTCTCCACTCAACCAGCAGCCAGGGAAGTCCGGGTGTGACAATGATGCAAACATGGGTGCGGCCCTTCGCCGTGACAATGTGACACACGTGCCTTGTGTCTGGATAAAAAATTAAACAAGGGAGCGCATGTGAAGGGTCTGGGAGATAGCGGTGAGGAGGAGAAAAAGAATCTGCTCACCTGATGAGGTTGTGCAGCCCTCGCACAACCACGGTATAAGACTTGAGTGTGGTGTCAGATCTCTTCTAACCTTTTAGCCCACGATGTCCATCCAGGGAAGCAAATTCCTGAAGAGCTGGTCACATGACAGATCACTGGGCGTCTCTGGTAATCTGACCTCCGTATCAAGCAGCTCTTGCCGTGAACCCACAGAGGGGAAGATCAGCAGTAAAGTATAGAAGCACGGTCTGATAGAGCGCTAAGGAGGCCACAGTATTAGATTAATTTTTTTAGAATTTATTGTTTTCTATCAGCCACAACGCGTTTCGATATACACAATATCTTCATCGGGTGGATATCAGACCGTGCTTCTATACTTTACACGTGCCTTGTGTGGCTCACGTGTTGAATCTAATTCTACAGCAATTTTTAAAACACCATCCCGGCCTACATGGCCTTGTGCAGCAGGTACGCTCGCTATGTGCTCACTTCCATCATTCGCACACAGCAGCTCAACAACTTTCGTCGCTCCAGAAGTCTTTAGGTCTGGTGGTTAAACGCCTGAAATGTGATGTGCCTACACGCAGAAATTTGAATCTGCACATGTTGCAGCGTTTGTGGCAGCACCGCCGAACCCTGCTGCAATACGTTATGACATATAGCCTGGCCTAACTTGATCCAGAGGTGGTGCAGATCACGCTGCTGGAGTGGTGTCAGATCAAGGACCTATGCACCCTTCTACACAGTTTACAAATGTCGAAGAAGATGTTTAGCACTGGCAATGCCATTCTCAGCGTGACAATTCTGGTCATCTACATGATGGAGCACACTGTAAGCATTATTCGGAGTCAGGTGTTGGGACAAGAGGAAGGGGAGGAAGTACAGGAGGAGTCATATGCGGAAGGGATAACAAGATCTACGAGGTCCAGATGGTCAGCGGCACCTAGGCGGCAGTCATGATGGGGGAGAGGGATTAACAAGGGCGCATAGTATCAGCAAAAAGTGTTGAGGAAGGTGCAGGAGCCCATGAAGAAATGGAGGACGAACTGGCGATGGGCATGGAAGACTCAGCAGATGAGTGAGAGCTTGCTCACATTTCGGTTGTGCGAGGTTGGGGGGAGAGGGCAGAGGAAGGAGGCACGATTCTCACCTCTCTGCCACCAACACACCAAGGACTTGGTCCTCCTGGATGCACAAGACACATGAGCGCCTTCTTGCTGCACTACCTACAACATGACCCTCGGATTGTACGAATTCGAAGTAATACTAACTACTGGGTTGCCACACTGTTAGATCCCCGGTACAAGACAAAATTTGGTGAAATAATTCCTGCCATAGAAAGGGACGCACGTATGCAGGAGTATCTGCAGAAGGTGGTACGCAATCTTAGATCTGCTTTTCCACTAAACACCAGTGCTGCACAGAGTGAATCTCAACGCTTTGTCATGGATAGGAGGAAATGGTCTTTTACTTGTCCACATCTGAGGGACCGAGGGCTGGCTGCTGTGCTGAGATGGCATTGAGTACGGTGTCCATGCAGAGTTGCACTTTTGGTCATATACAAAATGAGTTGAAAAAGGACAGATGCTGGTGGAAAGGGGAACAGGTGTGTTGGAAAGGGGAAAAAGTTTTTGTCTGTGGGTTTGGTGGTTAAGCAAAAGTAACATTTGCTGAAGAAACACCATCTGTTACGGTGGGACTGGCAGATTTGGATAAGGTGGTATATACTATGTTACCGCTATATAACGAAAAGAAAGAGAAAGGTATATATCCCCATCAGCAGTCAGTGTCCACCGTGCTCCCAGATGGAAAAGGAGAGGTTGGCAACTGGAAGGTTAGGTGGAGGATACAGAGCTGTGTGGCTATGAAACTAATAGTAGCCTGTACCGAGTTAGACGCCACTCGGATCTGGAGACTGGGAGCCCTGTTAGCGTCACAGGGTCCACACGCCCACCCAGCCCAGGAACTCGCTGTTAACATCACAGGGGCCATTGAGTACGCTGACCGTGTGCATTGGGGCCACACCTGTGGACATCAGGCGCATCAGCAGCAGCAGGCCTGTTAATGCCACTGGGCTGCACAAGCAGAATTGGTAGGACAGGAGCTGGTCTTAACCGTTCTGCGTTACCAACTGTGGTGGCGGCCTGCATCGACGCCCTATCCCTGCCTACCTCTGGCCTAAAGCCGCAATGGGTTCAACACATGGAGGTGTGCTCTTTCGGAGCATAATAGAAGACTGCGCACCTCCTTTTTGGCTCCAGCCCGTTTTATAACCTGGGTCCGCCCAAAACCAGGGTGGACCACAATGCACCTCCTGGAGACAAAAGCAGAGTGACACGTCATGAGTGGCATAACTAGCGTCCTATTTGGAACCACAACTTCAATAATGACCTCATGGCTGCCACGACACAAACACCTCACCAGTCATCGTCTGACCATCAATAATGAGGTGACAAGTCATAGGGGCGGGCCTCTGCAAGCCATTTGGGAGTGGCCTGGCCACATCGTCAGGACACCTGATGCCCTGTGGTCTATATGGGCCCCCCACATCAGGGGCAGGGCCAAAGAGTTCATTACCGGACCTAGTCTCTGATGCAGTAAGTGCCTGAGCATGCTCAGTAGCATGAAATACAGTCTCTGAAAAAAGACTATCAGCTTTAGTATGGTGTCTAGGCACAAAACAGGACTTAGACCCGGCACGGAGTGCAAGTACCTGTGCAAAGAGTGTGGGAGCATGCGCTGTATCCCGAAATGAAGACTTAGCCTCAGGAATGGCACAGTCATGCTGAGCATACTCACTCGGTGAAACACTGTAGTTAGGCTGCGGCTGGGGTAAATCGGCACACACATGCGCTCTAGCTGCCTCTCCACACTTAGACGTGGAGGAGAAATTGCTCTTCGGGTGTGGACTTGGAGATGCTGTCTATGAACAGAAGGAAAAGCTAAAGGTGTGTGTTACAGCAAGGAGCCACCGCGGAAACAGTTCGTTCAATTGTGAGGGGAGTCATTTTGGAGTTTGGTGAGGAGTTCCGTAACGACAGTTCCACAGACCAACATTCTTACGGTGCTGTCTATACTGCTTACCGTGAGAGGAGCGTAAAGTCTGTATTTCTGGCAACTGGACATCACAGTACCCGGGTACGGTAGGCTGTGCCCAGACAATAATGCGGGCACGCAACACTTTGTTTTATTAGCAAAACACATATCTGTTCTGGGTAGGCCGACTATTTATAGACAATAAGACTTGCTGCCTCTGCACTGTCAAATTGTCACGTACAGTTTAAATCATAGAGTGACAGCGACACATGTTTGCATTGACTGTTGATTTTCAAGATTTCCATGACTGTGTTGCAGAGCTGTGTGGTTTGCATTCACACTGTTATCATCTGCCTTATCTGTGAGGCTTCAGCTAACAAGGGTTTTCAGGGGGGGTAATGTGTTTTGTCTATGTTTAGGTAGATAACTGGGAAGCTCTTGTGATGCGCCACTGGTAAGTCGTGTTCGCACACACACACACACACACACACACACACACGCACAAACACACAATTACTGCTACGCAGAGGGATTAGCAGGTAGTAGGCAACAGAATAGATTGTTCAATTATTTAAATTGTATGCATGGTTCTTATTGTTTGTTTTGGTAAAGTTAAACAATCATTTATCAACCCAACTGACTAGAGTCCTTCTCGGCGCACTATTCATAGCATGTATGGGTTGACCCTCTAGTCAACCCAACTGACTAGAGGGTGTCATGCAGAGGTGCTGCAAATAGCTTTTCACCAGTGGGACAATAATGAAGTCCAACAGCCACTTTTAGGATGCCACTAAGTTTCCTCAGTGTTTGCTAGTATAATGGCTTAGTAACAATCAGTTTGAGTGTGCAATGCAGAGGTGCTGCACATAGGTTTGCACCAGTGGGACACTAATGGAAGTCCAACAGCCACTTTTAGGATGCCACTAAGTTTACTGAGTGTTTGCTAGTATAATGGCTTAGTAACAATGAGTTTGAGTGTGCAATGCAGAGGTGCTGCACATAGGTTTGCACCAGTGGGACACTAATGGAAGTCCAACAGCCACTTTTAGGATGCCACTAAGTTTACTCAGTGTTTGCTAGTATAATGGCTTAGTAACAATGAGTCTGAGTGTGCAATGCAGAGGTGCTGGAAATAGATTTGCAATAGTGGGACACTAATGGAAGTCCAACAGCCACTTCTTGTATGCCACTAAATGGCAGCATTTTTTGCTATTATTATAGCTTATTAAAAACAGAGCAGGAGGGTGTCATGCAGAGATGCTAGAAATAGCTTGGCACCAGTGGGACACTAATGGAGTACAACAGCCACTTCTTGTATGCCACTAAATGGCAGCATTTTTTTGCTATTATTATAGCTTATTAAAAACAGAGCAGTAGGGTGTCATGCAGAGGTGCTAGAAATAGCTTGGCACCAGTGGGGCACTAATGGAAGTCCAACAGCCACTTCTTGTATGCCACTAAATGGCAGCATTTTTTGCTATTATTATAGCTTATTAAAAACAGAGCAGGAGGGTGTCATGCAGAGGTGCTAGAAATAGCTTGTCACCAGTGGGGCACTAATGGAAGTCCAACTGCCACTTCTTGTATGCCACTAAATGGCAGCATTTTTTGCTATTATTATAGCTTATTAAAAACAGAGCAGGAGGGTGTCATGCAGAGGTGCTTAGCTTGGCACCAGTGGGACACTAATGGAGTACAACAGCCACTTCTTGTATGCCACTAAATGGCAGCATTTTTTGCTATTATTATAGCTTATTAAACACAGAGCAGGAGGGTGTCATGCAGAGGTGCTAGAAATAGCTTTGCACCAGTGGGACACTAATGGAAGTCCAACAGCCACTTTTAGGATGCCACTAAGTTTCCTCAGTGTTTGCTAGTATAATGGCTTAGTAACAATGAGTTTGAGTGTGCAATGCAGTGGTGCTGCAAATAGCTTTGCACCAGTGGGACACTAATGGAAGTCCAACAGCCACTTTTAGGATGCCACTAAGTTTCCTCAGTGTTTGCTAGTATAATGGCTTAGTAACAATGAGTTTGAGTGTGCAATGCAGTGGTGCTGCAAATAGCTTTGCACCAGTGGGACACTAATGGAAGTCCAACAGCCACTTTTAGGATGCCACTAAGTTTCCTCAGTGTTTGCTAGTATAATGGCTTAGTAACAATGAGTTTGAGTGTGCAATGCAGTGGTGCTGCAAATAGCTTTGCACCAGTGGGACGCTAATGGAAGTCCAACAGCCACTTTTAGGATGCCACTAAGTTTACTCAGTGTTTGCTAGTATAATGGTTTAGTAACAATGAGTTTGAGTGTGCAATGCAGAGGTGCTGCACATAGATTTGCACCAGTGGGACACTAATGGAAGTCCAACAGCCACTTTTAGGATGCCACTACGTTTACTCAGTGTTTGCTAGTATAATGGTTTAGTAACAATGAGTTTGAGTGTGCAATGCAGAGGTGCTGCACATAGGTTTGCACCAGTGGGACACTAATGGAAGTCCAACAGCCACTTTTAGGATGCCACTAAGTTTATTCAGTGTTTGCTAGTATAATGGCTTAGTAACAATGAGTTTGAGTGTGCAATGCAGTGGTGCTGCACATAGATTTGCACCAGTGGGACACTAATGGAAGTCCAACAGCCACTTTTAGGATGCCACTAAGTTTACTCAGTGTTTGCTAGTATAATGGCTTAGTAACAATGAGTTTGAGTGTGCAATGCAGTGGTGCTGCACATAGATTTGCACCAGTGGGACACTAATGGAAGTCCAACAGCCACTTTTAGGATGCCACTAAGTTTACTCAGTGTTTGCTAGTATAATGGCTTAGTAACAATGAGTTTGAGTGTGCAATGCAGTGGTGCTGCAAATAGCTTTGCACCAGTGGGACATTAATGGAAGTCCAACAGCCACTTTTAGGATGCTACTAAGTTTACTCAGTGTTTGCTAGTATAATAGCTTAGTAACAATGAGTTTGAGTGTGCAATGCAGAGGTGCTGCACATAGGTTTGCACCAGTGGGACACTAATGGAAGTCCAACAGCCACTTTTAGGATGCCACTAAGTTTCCTCGGTGTTTGCTAGTATAATGGCTTAGTAACAATGAGTTTGAGTGTGCAATGCAGAGGTGCTGCACATAGATTTGCACCAGTGGGACACTAATGGAAGTCCAACAGCCACTTTTAGGACGCCACTAAGTTTACTCAGTGTTTGCTAGTATAATGGCTTAGTAACAATGAGTTTGAGTGTGCAATGCAGAGGTGCTGCACATAGATTTGCACCAGTGGGACACTAATGGAAGTCCAACAGCCACTTTTAGGATACCACTAAGTTTCCTCAGTGTTTGCTAGTATAATGGCTTAGTAACAATGAGTTTGAGTGTGCAAAGGGCAGGAGGGTACAGTGGCAGGGTTGTGGGTCTGGGTAGAGGAAAGGAAGCCTCCCTTTCTATCCCTCCTAATGGGGAAATGCAGCGAGGAAATCCCTGACCTTAGCTACACAGACGCTGTCATCTTGTGTAGCTGTTAAAATCTGTTTTCACGGACCTGACTGTGACCTATGGCTCTGACCCTGCCGGTATTAGCCCTTACAAGGACTAATAGAAACTTCTATCCCTATTCTGTATAGCGCTGTGTATAGAGCGTACACAGCAGTATCGGAGATAGGAGCTGCGCCAGCGGTGACTGACACCAAGACGCAGAAGGCAGATAATGGCGTGCTGGAGGAAAATGTCCGTTTTTATAATGCATGGACATGTGACATGGACATCCTATCACACATGCCGTTGCTTCTCTGGCTAAAAGTCCACTTAGCTGTGTGTGTGTCTGGGATTGGCTGACATGCTGGCCCGCCCCACTACACGCACGCGCTTAGGGAAGGAAGACAAGGAAAAAAAAAAAAAATGGCGATAGCCATTATCCAAACAGCAATGATCTGAATGCGCTGTTCCCGCATACTATACGCTAAAATTTCATAATAGTGTGAGTCACAGAGTGACTTACACTATTACAGCGGAAAGCCAGCTAGTAATTAGCTTGTCTTTTTGCTGCTAGAACTGTTCTCAAACGTATCTAGAACTATCGAGCTTTAGCAAAAAGCTCGAGTTCTAGTTCGATCTAGAACAGCCCCCAAAATCACTCGAGCCGCGAACTGGAGGACCTCGAACCGAGAACCGCGCTCAACTCTAGTTATGACTGCCCAAACCCTAATAGGTGAGCTTATTCATCTATACTTTTTCGCTCATTTTGTCTGGTAAGACCCTATTCTGCGCTTTTATCTGTAGTTTCGTAAATCATGGGTGCAGGCTGTGACAGACGGGTACAGATTGTGACAGGGGTGCAAACTGTGACAGAGGGGTGCAGGCTGTGACAGGGTTGAAGGTTGTGACAAATGGGTGCAGGCTGTGACACAGGGGAGCAGGCTGTGACACATAGGTCAAATAAACATGAATACCCTGGTCCATATTTTCAAGATATGTATGAAGAGTTAGCATTTTGGATACAACAGCCTACAAAAGACCTCCATAATCAATTATTAAATAGTTATATCTCAAATAGACACAGAACAAAATCTTTCTTTATATAAATTAAAAAAAAATATTTTATACAATTTCAAGGGACACAAACAGGTGTAGCATAAAGTGCAACATGCATATAAAAACAAATTAAAAAACAGTGCAGTGTGTTAAATAGGGTCAGACCAAGGTAGTCAGATGATTAAATCCACAATTATAGACAAAACAACTTCTGAGATCTCAAAAATGATGTAAACAGGTCAGTGCATATGTGTAAAGGAGTACCAGCAATAAACGTCTATATACGGGTAGGCACCAACAGTATATGGAAATAATAATAATCAGCCAAAAGACATCATGATATTCAGTCAGAATTCTGTTAGTGCCAACAGTATGTTTAAACCGAGTACATCAAACACAGTCATACCTATGTGATCTCTACTGTTTCAATTGATAATAATACATCTTAAGAGAATACAATTACATGAGACAACAGCAAAGGAATTAAACAAACCACTAGACCTCTATGTGTCACTGACACCACTGATAAATATTACAGGAGTGAAGACTCCATGGTAAGTAGGGAGTTAATCTTGGGCAAACAGTAAAGGTGCAATGACCCACCCGGGTGCCTACTCAGACCCCACACAGACACACCACCCTGCATCTAGACGTGTTTCGCTACCGCTTCATCAATAGGACCTCCCAGCAGGAATGAACTCTAATAAACAAAATTAGTTATTAATTTTCTGGAAACATATGTCAATTGTGAACACATTGAGTGTGCAAAACCAATCTAAATAGAGCAGGGGTCTCAAACTAGGCTGGGTGTATGGGCCGCACATAGAAAAAAAAATATTTGGGGGGCCACATTCTTTGCAGGGCCAAGTGACATTTTAGTGATTCCATGAATTTTCTTCTATACACCTTTGGATCACTTTTTGTGAACATTTTTTGCTTGTTTATTAAAATAACCTTCACTTTTTTGTTTTTATGTAAAAAAGCATTTTTAATGATAAAAACATTTTTTATCTCTTTCTTGTGCCCAGTAGTAATGTACCCATCCTTGTGCCCAGTAGTAATGTACCCATCCTTGTACCCAGTAGTAATGTACCCATCCTTGTGCCCACCAGCATTGTACCCATCCTTGTAGCATTGTGCCCATTCTTGTAGTATTGTGTCCATCCTTGTAGCATTGTGCCCATTCTTGTCACCTGTAGTAATGTCCACCATCCTTCTGCCCAGTAGCATTGTGCGCATCCTTGTAGCATTGTGTCAATCCTTGTAACATTGTTCCCATCCTTGTAGCATTGTGCCCATCCTTGTAGTATTGTGCCCATCCTTGTAGCATTGTACCCATCCTTGTAGTATTGTGCTCATCCTTGTAGCATTGTGCCCATCCTTGTAGTATTGTGCCCATCCTTGTAGCATTGTGCCCATTCTTGTCCCCTGTAGTAATGTCCACCATCCTTCTGCCCAGTAGCATTGTGCCCATCCTTGTAGCATTGTGCCCATCCTTGTAGCATTGTGCCCATCCTTGTCCCCTGTAGTAATGTCCACCATTCTTGTGCCCAATTGCATTGTGCCCATCCTTGTAGCATTGTGCCCATCCTGTAGCATTGTGCCCATCCTTGTAGCATTGTGCCCATCCTGCAGCATTGTGCCCATCCTTGTAGCATTGTACCCATCCTTGTAGCATTGTGCCCATCCTTGTAGCATTGTGCCCATCCTTGTAGCATTGTGCCCAAGTAATAATGTCTCCACTCCTCATCCTATTTACCTATTATGCCGTTCTTGACACACACAAAAACACAGATTCTTCTCACCTTTCCTCCGTTCCCTCTGTTTTCTCTTAACTGCTTGTTGTGGCCTGTAGACCCCGTGACGATTGCGTTACTATGCAGGGGGCTGGCAGGGCTTTACTACAGTTGATTCATTTGCGGCACAGCGCGCTAGGAGCTGTCTGCCAATCACAGGCAAGCAGGTGACTTCATACAGCGATGTTACCTGCTTGACATTGGTATAGTGCAGAGAGATCCTAGTGCGCGCTGTGCCGCAAACGCATCAACTATAGTAAAGCCCTGCTGGCCCCCTGCATAATAGCGCGATCATCACGGGGTCTGCGGGCACTCGGGCCGCAACCAGCAGCCTCAGGGGCCGCATGCGGCCCGAATGTTTTAGACCTCTGTAATAGAGTATAATTATACGTTCATTTATCGGTGATATGTGGTAAACGAACATTGAAAATGAAGGAGCCAGAGCAGACCAACAAGTGACAACTGTCAGTATGCAACATACATACGCCACCATGAAGTGAAGCTTCCTAAAATACTAATCGTGACTTAGAATTAGAATTTTCTTATATGCATTTACGATCTACATGAAGAAGTGTTGATATATAGTAGAAAAGTTAACAAAAGTCTGTGTGATATTGAAATTACAGTAAGAGGAAAACTAATCAGCGTTCAAGTGAAAAGGAAGGAACCAATGCATCTGCGGTCAGGAGTGAAATGAGTCCAGACCGTGAGAAAAAACCCCAGTGCATTTGCATGCCAGGGAGAAGTATAGTAGTTAAATAATGTGGGGAAACAAACAACACGCATGCTCCAGAGGTAACCCAAGTACACTGGATTACATGCTATGAATAGTGCGCCGAGAAGACAATTAGAAAAAAAGGAAGAATGAAGAGAGAACGAATTTTCAAAAGATCCAGCTACTGTCAGCAAGGGAAGGTATAATCTAAAAAAAAACACCTGAGTGAATAAAGCCCTACAAATATTAAGTAGGCTTTCACCAAGAGGAGATTACAATAGAAATATCAAAACATATACATATAATATTAGCATATATCATTAAAAACAATACACCTCGGTATTAGATAAAAATATAAATTTAAAAATAAAATTAAAAATTAACCATCTGATGAATAAATTAGATGCATATAATACCATAGGAATATTAAGCATAAATACAATACCAACCATAGATATAATAAGAAGTCATAGGTATACATAATTATATAGTAAATTTGAAAAATAATGATGTGATAATTCTGGCAATAAAATGTTTAAGAATAAATTAATAAAATTAATCAGTCACTTTGTTGAGACCCAAAGGTCTCTAAGTGTTCAATTTGTATATCCAGAAAGTCTCTTTTCTATTTAATGTACCTCTTCGATTGGGGAATTGATGGCCACAAGATGGATGGGTAACGCTCCAACATTAAGGGCCTGGGTTGATTACGTAAACATAATAATCACATATGAGAAAATAGTGTACCATAATATAGGAAGTCTTGAGAAATTCGATAAGGTATGGGGCATATGGAACTCATCTGCACCAACGGTCTTTCATAATTGAGGTATAATTTATACTACCAATTAAAGGGAATCTGTCACCAGGTTTTTGTTTCCCCATCTGAGAGTAACATAATGTAAAGACAGAGATCCTATTCCAGCAATGTGTCACTTACGGAGCTGTTTGCTGTCATTTTGATAAAATCAATGTTTTCTTTGTTGCAGATCTAGCAGTTATACAGAGCTCATGAATATGCTGGACTACCTGGCAACATGCCAAGTAGTTCTCTAATGATAATCTACTACTGATTAAACAGTGATTTTATCAAAACTCCACTAAGTAGCCCAGTAAGTGACACATCGCTGGAATCAGGATCTCTGCCCTTACATTATGCTGCTCTCAGATTATGTGGCAAAAACCTGGTGACAGGTTCCCTTTAAAGCCTACTTATAGTTTGAAGATGTAGGCTACAGTGGGCAGCAAGGGGTTTTATAGTTTTATTGTTATTGTTAGATGTGAACAGTTTAAATTCTAAGCTTGTACTTCAAGTTTGATGACAGAAGAGTAGTGGTGGGTGGACCCGGACTGGAAAAGTCTGGATCCACGTGGTTTCAAACATATCTGAGTTCCGGACCCAGGCCCGAAATTCTCCGGAAATTTCGGCTAATGATCTAGATCCAGCACTTGGGAAATGCAAAAAAAATAAAGGAAGAGTAAAGAGAAAAATAATAAAGCAAGTGGGCTTTACTTAACGAGTCAGAGGTGCAGCTGTAACTGCTCCCGTGGCCGCTCATTCACTTCCGGGGGCGCTCATTACCTTCATTGAATATGCACTGGTTTCCCAGCCCACCGGTGTCTGGTTGGTTGAAGTCAGATGTGCCCCCACACTGAGTGACAGCGTGTCTGACGCTTCCAATCACAGACCCTGTCTGTGGGTCTATATTGTACAGTAAAAATAAATGAATAAAAAAATAAATTGGAGTAGGGTCCCCCTATATTATGATACCCAGCACAGATAAAGCATACGGCTACAGGCCGCAGCCCCCAGTCATTCACTTATCTTGGCTGTGTATCAAAATAATTTAAACGCTTGCTTTTTTAATTATCATTATTGAAATAAAAAAAAATTAAAAACTCTGTGCGGTTCCCCCATTTTGATACCTAGCAATTATGAAGCCCGACAGCTGGGGGCTGGTTTTCTTAGGCTGGGGAGACCCATGGTTATTGCCGCCCAGCCTGAAAATAGCAGTCTGCAGTTGCCCAAGAATTGCCCTGGTGCGGTGGCAATCGGGTAATAAGGGGTTAATAACAGCTCACAGCTGCCACTAAGCCCTAGAATAGTAATGGGAGGTGTCTGAGACCCCACTATTACTAATCTGTAAGTGAAAAGAAATAAACACCAACACCGAAAAAATCCTTTATTTGTAATAAAAGACAAAAAAACACCCTCTTTTTTCCACTTTATTAACTGCCAAAACACGACATAATCCACACGAGGTCCCACGACAATTCCAGCTCTGCTATATTACTGAAGGCACAGTACACAATTATGGTACATGACTGCCCTATGTGGACTTCAGGAAGATACTGAGCAGCGATCAGCGGTGACGTCACACAAGTTAAGTTGTGGGCACAGATGGAACTTCCCACGGTGCTTCAGCTGTGACCGCAGGTCACTTGACCTCAGGTGACTTCATTAAATTCAGTGACTTCACCTGAGGTGAGGTCACTGAGTTCACTGAGGTTCCCTGAAGTCAAGATACTGGGACTAGTAAAAAGGGTCTGTTTGCCTTTCAGGGTTGTGAGCGAGTGGGGTGTTGCACCAGAAGTTGTGCCCAGCCCACTCTGTCTCCCTCCACATGCCTTCCTGTGCCCGTGTGGACAGGGGTTGTCACTGGAACACTGCGCAAAGTAGACCTCACGTACCCCTTGGGGGGGCGCAGAACGTCATATGTTGGCAGAAGTGATGAGGTCATATTGCGTGGCTCCAAGGTATTAGAGACATCAGGGTGGGGCTGGGAGGTGCAATTTTGTCTCGGGTTGATGGACAGCAGGTGAACGTCTGCGTGAACGCCCCCAGCTGTTCGTGACAATTATATTATAAAATTCTTAGACCACTAAAGTGTGAGTAGGTTAAAGCAGATCTATTGGACTAGGATGCTATTAATTAAGAAAGGACAGTTACAGGATACCTGCCGATGGTCACCCATCTCGGCAAATGTATGTAGTTGTGAAATCACTGGCCCTGCTCACCTCCCACTGTAAATGTGAGCGGCACAGAACACTCATTTATTACTTGCTACATCAGTAGTATGTTTCTGTTTCTCCCCATTATACGTGTGTTCACACTGGAATTTTTGAGACTTTAGGAGCAAATCATCTCTAAAATCCTTCTCAAAAACGTCTCCAATTCATTTCTATGAGAAATTAATTTTACTGTTCATATGAAGGTTTTTTTATTATTATTTATTGTTTAATAGATTTTCTAAAAAATTCTGGTGAAGAAAAGAAAGTGCATATCAGTTGTTGAAAATGATCCTGAAAGAAACCTTTCCTAACATGGCCCTGTCCAATCAATCCAAAACACTTCAAAACTGATTCAGGCAAATAACAGCTTGTCCAACACTCTACCCTACCCCCCAAAACAGGAGAGTTTGCTTTAAATGGTTTTTGCTTGGAAAACTCATGCTTTTACCACGTGAAAAAAAATTAGTGTCAAAATACCCTTAGGGAATGTAACATTAGGGATTATTTACACAGAGTTTTGGAGGTGTTTTTAGAAACAGATCCGCTACAACATTGCCCCCCCCCCCAAATCCAATCCTCAAGAGCCACCAACAGTGCATGTTTTCATTATTTCCCTAGTATTGCACAGATGAGTGAATTTTCACCTAAGGAACTGATGATAAAATGATCTGTTTGTAGTTCTTTAAGACTGAAGTTGGGGAACACTACACTACAAAATCCTCTTCAAAGACTTTCACTTCATTTCTATAGGAAATCCACTTTGCCGTTCACATGACTGAAGCAAAAAATACATGACACTTTTTTTAAGTAGATCCCGAAGGAAACCTCTCCATTATTCATCATCTAATCGAAAGACTGCAAAAAATGCTTCAGGAAGAAAAAAAATGCTTCCAAAACTCTTCAAAACTAGATCCAGAAAAGAAAACTGTAAAAAAACAGAAAAAGTGAATTTCCTGAACTGGTTTCTGCTTGAAAATCTTATAATTTTTGAATTTTTCAAAAAGCTCAGTGTGAACATACCCTTTCATTGGTTTGCTATTCGTGAAAGAGAGTACTGTATTTTTTGACTATAAGGCTATGTGCCCATGGGAGTTTGTACCTGCGCATATATCCGCAGATACGGCCGCAAGTTTCCCGCAGCTGTTCCCCGGAATCCGTCGCTATTTTTTGCTGCGGTAGTAAGTCCGGACGCCCCTCGAGCCACCGCGGATCCGGATCCGAGCAGCTCGGCTGCTGACACGGGGGCGGCACACCTCGAAAAACCTGGCGTCACAAACAGGATATGAGCAGGACCAACTTACCTGGGTGACGTGCGCCTTGAAGACCGAAAGCAGCGAGTCAAGGTCCCGTTACCGCCAATTCCGCCGTCTTCCGGCAAATTTTAGCACCAAAAACGCCATCTTCCCCGTGAAAGCGCGCGAAGCATAAGCACCCCCCTTAGTCCTGCGTGTGAGGCCGGAACTTGAAGTTCCCAGAGGGCCACAGCATCGACAGGAGTGCTGAGTGAAAACCGAGGGGGCGTGCGAGAATATCGGCGCCAGACGATGGAAGTGTGGTGGCGCTGCCTCCAACCGACCAGGGTAACGATGGTGCGGTGGACGCTGCTCCGGCTTCAGGAGCGGTTGCACCAGGACCCTCAGCGGTTGCACCAATAATGGCGATAACCCTGCCCTACGAGCCGGTCGCTGCCTGGCTCACACAGTATGATGGCCGACCAGATGCGCTGCAGGGGTTCAGGAGGAAGATATGTAACTTCTCGATATGTATGCCTTGACCTGAAGGCAGCGGGCATCCGTGGTACTGGGACAGCTGACTGGCACTGCCGAATTGAAAGTTGAGACATGGACTGAGGAGGATCGGGTCTCGGTACCCGCCATCTTTAAAGGGAAGCAATCATCAGGATTTTCGTGTATAAGCTGCAGCCAGTGCAGTACTGGCACTATCATGCACAGTGTGTACATACCATCAGGGGGTAGCTCGGGTGTTTAGGCAGTGAAATTCATCTTTATAAAGTTTGAAATTTCGTGCACTTTTTGATTGACGTGTGCACCTCTGCAGATAATGTCCGGGCGGGTTATGCAAGAGTTCCTCGCCCCCCCACCAGCCTGTTCCTCCCTCTCTCCTGATGTCCGGGCGGGTTATGCACGTGTTCCCCGCCCCCCCGCGCCACCTGTTCCTCCCTCCCTCCCTCTGGCTGTATGTAAATATCTAATCTTCAGAAACATGGCGCCGGAGTGGGCCTCTGCGCATAGCGCTTATCTCCGGCGCCATGTTTCTGAAGCCCCCGCATTACACAACTTGGTGTCTGAGAGGGCGGCGCCACAGCGATGTCCCACCGGCTGGTGTGTTGGCCCGATGTCCTGGGGCGGCACGATACAGGAGCAGCAGGTAATCGCGTCCTCCGATCACCTGTTCTGCAGTCCTGTTGTGATCGCGCTCGCTCCTGCGGTCACAACGGGATCTGAAGGAGCGAGGGCGCATGCGCCGCCCTCTAACACCAAGCTGTGTGATAGGGGTTCAGAAACATGGCGCCGGAGATAAGCGCTATGCGCAGAGGCCCACTCCGGCGCCATGTTTCTGAAGATTAGATATTTACATACAGCCAGAGGGAGGGAGGGAGGAACAGGCGGCGCGGGGGGGCGGGGAACACGTGCATAACCCGCCCGGACATCAGGAGAGAGGGAGGAACAGGCTGGTGGGGGGGCGGGGAACTCCTGCATAACACGCCCGGACATTAACAGAAAGGTGCACACGTCAATCAAAAAGTGCACGAAATTTCAAACTTTATAAAGATGAATTTCACTGCCTAAACACCCGAGCTGCCCCCTGATGGTATGTACACACTGTGCATGATAGTGCCAGTACTGCACTGGCTGCAGCTTATACACGAAAATCCTGATGATTGGTTCCCTTTAAGAGATTGGGAGCTGCATTTAAGATCCACACTGAAGCTGAGCTGAGGATGAGGTTCTACAGTTGTAAACTACTACAGTTGTAAAGGGATTACGCCTTAAAGTTTCAAGTGGCGCTGCAAACCCTGAGACTGACCAATGATATTGGAGAGCTAGAGGGAAACAAGATGCTGGTGGAGCAGTTCCTGCAAGGCTTTGGGTCAGTGGAGGAACACAAGCAGCTCCGGCTGTGGGCCCTGGAACATCCTGCTTTGGACTTTGCTACCCTAAAGGAGCGGGCCATCAAAGCCCTGCAGCCCTCGGAGGCTCCTGACTCTCCACTCCGATCCTGGCAAGCTGGCACATCCCCGCTACAGGTGAAGCCCCCTGCCTTGGCACTTCCAGAGCCGGCTCCTCTAATGACACCCGGGAGCGAAACAAGTGATTTGTCTGCCCAAGTACAGCAACTGAGTAACGACGTCGCAAGGATTCTGGAGGTGATACAGCTGAAGTCAAAGACCGTCCCATTGAGAGAGATCCAGCTGGCCGACTGCCCGGAACACGTCCCCTGGATGAGGAAGAGGACCCCGGCATATAAAGGATGGAACAGTGACCGGTATGGACCACCAGTTTGTTATAAGTGTAACAAGACCAGCCACTACGCACAGAGCTAACAAGAAGTAACAAGGCACTCCCAGAGTACGATGAAAGTTATATTTATTAATGTGCGTGACAGAGAATGTTTTCGGCCCAAATTGGACCTTCCTCAGTAGCACTAAATATAAGAATAAGGTACAAAAATAAATAAAATGCATATAACACAGAGGATAAACAAAAAAGGCTTGAGGAATAAAGATTTCATATATGTAACAATTGTACATTATACATAATATTCAAATTCATATTGTTTGGAAAAATGAGAATACAATTGGGAATATAGATTTCATACATGTAGCAATATCATATATGTAACAATTGTACATTATTTACAATATTCAATTCATATTGACTCAAGGAAAAAAAAAATTTCAAATAAAATACATGAAAATGAAAAGGAAAATAGGACAAAGGAAAAGAAAAGGAAAAAGAAGAATCGTAGAAATGAGGGAAATGATGGTTTGTACAAGATTTGTGTGTGTGTAAGAAAGAGAAAAAGAGAAAAAAGGAAAGAAAAAAAAGGGGAAAAAAAAGGGGGGCAGGGGAAAAATGTGCTACGCGATGTCCATGTTGGTAAATGGGAATGATTAAATGGAGATTAGTCCAATAGATATCATGTGCTTGTAGACATCAAGGATGTAGGATGTGATAATGTGGTTGAATGGAATATTGCAGAGTGAGGTAAGTATTGTGTGAATGTAGGTGCAATATATAGAAATGTTATAGGAAAATATGTGTTGTGTGAATGAATGTGAAGGACTTGATCAAAGGATAGTGTGTAGAAGTGTTGAAAAGGGAGAGAGGGATATAATGAAAAGTCTTTAGAAGTGTGAATTGAGAAAGAGAGAAACGTGAAAAGAGTAAAAGGCTAAGAGGAAAAGAGATCAATAAAACAAGACATGATTCGAGTAGGTGAAGATGCCAGTGTGCTTACCATTTGTGAGGAGAAACGCTGTATGGGCTACAGGCGCGGAATCCACCGCTTCATGGGGGCTGCTATGACAGCGGCCGGAGACGCTGAACTAAATAGGGGTGGTAATTGATCTGGGCGGTGCTTTGTATTAACGTGGGACCGTGCGTGCGCAATAGAGACGGTATGCTGAGTGAATTCATTGAACAGCGCATGCGAGCAGTCATTCATGAGGTTGACGCTTGTAAGTCCCTGGAACAGATCTAGAGCTGCGCATGCGTTAGGAAATAGACGGTGGAGGTGAACTATGTAGGCACAGAGCATGTGTGGAACTCTCAATTCTGGCTGATGCTGTTAACCACGGGTGGATCCGCTGTGCTGATTGTGCGCACAGTGCTTCATATAGTTGGGGGTAGATGCCTGGGAAGGTGCTGGACTGCGCCTGTGTTAGTGAATCATAGTGAGCATTTTAAGGGCACTGTATGCGGGTTCTCCGTGCTGGCAGGAACGGCTGTATAATTAAGACACTGTGATGGTGATCATAGAAGAGCAATAGGAGAGCGACAGGGGCCACAGGATGAGATCAATATTTTTTCTAAAAGAAAGAAGAATGAGTTAGAAGATGATCATACAAAATTAATTCCAAATGACATAAACATTAACTGTATAGAGATTCACAGGAAGGATTGGAGTTCGTACTCCCGATTTAAACCTCTAGGGGCTAGGGTGCTGAGTTTGTGAATCCAATAGGCTTCTCTTTTTTTGAGAAATTTAATCATATCGCCACCTCTCCTGGGGGTGTCTATATGATCAATGACTTGGAAGTTAAGTTGTGAAATATAACCTATAATTAGCCTCAAATATTAGAAAAAACCGTGTCCCTGGGAATGGGAGATCCTATAGAAAACAGTTTCAGGTACACAGAGCAGATATTGATTTAATCATGCAAAATTTATTGAGTGTTACAAAAAACACATACAAAGTGTTAAAAATACTTTAAATATAGGCAACACCAGTGAGTAATTGGGGGGAAAAAATCACACTACTTAGAGTAGCTGTCTGAGATCAGTACGATCTACAATCACAAATATTAAGGCGGATATAGCTATGTATGATTTATACATGTATCTAGTTCATAGAGCATATGGGCTGTGATCACAAGTGAGGGATATATATGCTGCTAGGGCGCAGCTGCCAGCAGGGTACTGGGAAATACCAGCACTTGTGCATGTATTTGTATGCCAAATAAATTGTAGTGGCAGTATACACCCATGCAGCAGACAATCCCACAATTACCTAATTTATGACATGCCAGCAATATGAACCAGAAACTTTAATAATAAATTTTACCTGCAGCCATGTGTATAGCGATCAGCACCTACTCAGACAGCCACTCCCACCTCGACGCGCGTTTCACCGCTTCCGGTTTCGTCAGGAGGCATAATGGGAATGTAGTGTGAGCCTTAATATAGTGTGTGGAATCCATAACAGCTGGTAACACAATGCCGGTATCGGGCGCATTGAGCATCATGATGTGCGTCCAGTGGGTGAGTCGCACTGTGAGCATGTCATCAGGTCACATGATCGCGTGTCACGCGGTATGCATCCCTGTGACGTAGAGTGTCCATGGAGATCGGACCGAGGTCCCGCCCCCCTGTAACTCGCTCTGATGGCGCTTCACCCACGGGAACTGCACAGCGCATGGTCTCAGAGCGACCCCCGGATAGATAAGTGAAGCTGTATCCACAAAGATAATTAAATACATCGTAGAGGTACATATATCAATATGATTATAGAACAATACATAAATGTTTTGAAGATGTGGTCCATATAGAATACATGAATGCATAACCTAAAATCAATAGTTGCAACCATTCATATGCATTAAATGAGGGGTTTTGATTTTATATATATATATAGCCAATATAGTGCAACCAACTATTGCAGGGCAGTCTATATATACAATCAAGGGTCAGCTATATGTATCTCTCAAGGTATGACACCATAAGCTTTACTGCAAAATACATATGTTATATAGTCCAAAATGTATACGTACCTCAGCAAAGATTTCTAGGCACACCTAGATTTGGCACTTTTCCTTGCCTCTGCTGCCCTCAGTGCAATAACGTTCAAAAGGGTGACAGCTTCTACAACCCACACAAAGGTACGAAATATCCCATACGCAATTTCTACACATGTAAATCGACTAACGTAGTCTATATTATTAAGTGCCCATGTGGCCTCCTATATGTGGGTGAAACCACCAAACATATAGGGGATCGCATATCGAAACACAAATCCACCATTAGATGCGAAAATCTTCTTTTACCTATTCCTCATCATTTCAAAATTGCCAGACATACTATTTCACAACTTAAGTTCCAAGTCATTGATCATATAGACACCCCCAGGAGAGGTGGCGATATGATTAAATTTCTCAAAAAAAGAGAAGCCTATTGGATTCACGAACTCAGCACCCTAGCCCCCCTAGAGGTTTAAATCGGGAGTACGAACTCCAATCCTTCCTGTGAATCTCTATACAGTTAATGTTTATGTCATTTGGAATTAATTTTGTATGATCATCTTCTAACTCATTCTTCTTTCTTTTAGAAAAAATATTGATCTCATCCTGTGGCCCCTGTCGCTCTCCTATTGCTCTTCTATGATCACCATCACAGTGTCTTAATTATACCAGCCTTTCCTGCCAGCACGGAGAACCCGCATACAGTGCCCTTAAAATGCTCACTATGATACACTAACACAGGCGCAGTCCAGCACCTTCCCAGGCATCTACCCCCAACTATATGAAGCACTGTGCGCACAATCAGCACAGCAGATCCACCCCTGGTTAACAGCATCAGCCAGAATTGAGAGTTCCACGCATGCTCTGTGCCTACATAGTTCACCTCCACCGTCTATTTCCTAATGCATGCGCAGCTCTAGATCTGTTCCAGGCACTTACAAGCGTCAACCTCATGAATGACTGCACGCATGCGCTGTTCAATGAATTCACTCAGCATACCGTATCTACTGCGCACGCGCGGTCCCACGTTAATACAAAGCACCGCCCAGATCAATTACCACCCCTATTTAGTTCGGCCTCTCCGGCCGCGGTCATGGCAGCCCCAATGCAGCGGTGGATTCCGCGCCTGTAGCCCATACAGCGTTTCTCCTCACAAATGGTAAGCACACTGGCATCTTCACCTACTCGAATCATGTCTTGTTTTATTGATCTCTTTTCCTCTTAGCCTTTTACTCTTTTCACGTTTCTCTCTTTCTCAATTCACACTTCTATAGACTTTTCATTATATCCCTCTCTCTCCCTTTTCAACACTTCTACACACTATCCTTTGATCAAGTCCTTCACATTCATTCACACAACACATATTTTCCTATAACATTTCTATATATTGCACCTACATTCACATAATACTTACCTCACTCTGCAATACTCCATTCAACCACATTATCACATCCTACATCCTTGATGTCTACAAGCACATGATATCTATTGGACTAATCTCCATTTAATCATTCCCATTTACCAACATGGACATCGCGTAGCACCTTTTTTTCCATTCCCCCCCCCCTTTTTCCCCCTTTTTTTTCCTTTTTTCTCTTTTTCTCTTTCTTTCACACACACAAATCTTGTACAAACCATCATTTCCTACGATTCTTCTTTTTCCTTTTCTTTTCCTTTGTCCTCTTTTCCTTTTCATTTTCATGTATTTTATTTGAAATTTTTTTTTTCCTTGAGTCAATATGAATTGAATATTGCAAATAATGTACAATTGTTACATATATGATATTGCTACATGTATGAAATCTATATTTCCAATTGTATTCTCATTTTTCCAAACAATATGAATTTGAATATTATGTATAATGTACAATTGTTACATATATGAAATCTTTATTCCTCAAGCATTTTTTTGTTTATCCTCTGTGTTATATGCATTTTATTTATTTTTGTACCTTATTCTTATATTATTTTTTTTAAACATATTTTATTTGATGTCAGCAAGCACATATCATCAACAAGAGAACATGTTGTTACATTCCATAAAATTTCTCCGGATCATACAATGCTTCTGTTACATCATTTTCTTTTTCATTGTCACAACAATTTCATCTCCATAGAATTATCTTAACAATAATTATCTTTAACTTAACAAACTAACTTATTTGTTCAATTCAATTGGTCCTTTGGATGCTCCCTACCTTCAGTGTCCCTGCAATGTCTTCCACACAATACCAAGACGTGTGTTCAAATGCTTTAATTAACTGGGTGATTTCCGTTTGTGTGAAGCTTTGCTCAATAAATGTTCTCCACTTTTTTAAGAAACTTTTAGTGGACTTCTCCTTATGGTTCTCCGAATCCAGTTTGTCGTACATCATTATTGTTTTTAGGGTATCAACTATTTCTGTATTTCTCGGTGTCTGTCTTATCAGCCAACTCCTAAGTAGGCATTTCTTGACTGCAAGCAATACTATGTGTATTACACCTGGAATGTGAGCACTTGCTCTGTCAGTTTCCGTAGGGGCTTCTATACAGTGAAACAAACAGGCCTGAGGGGTGACAGGTATAACTACTTTCCAAATCCTCAATATGTATTATTCTTATATTTAGTGCTACTGAGGAAGGTCCAATTTGGGCCGAAAACATTCTCTGTCACGCACATTAATAAATATAACTTTCATCGTACTCTGGGAGTGCCTTGTTACTTCTTGTTTATATGGCCTTGGAACCTGAAGTGCACCCCAACATCCTTTAAATCTATATGAAGGAAGTGCCATTTTCTTCTATATAACTACGCACGAAGCTGTCATTTAAACGGGCAACCCCTGGGACCAAGGGCCAATCCCCAGGAATAAATTCCCAAGGCCCAACAGACTGGCAAGAGTGGTATGTAGGGGACGACCCATCGTTTCCATCACCCTGGATGGGATCCCGACCTCTGCACTCCTTGATACCGGCTCCCAGGTAACAACTATTCCTTATCTACTGTATAAAACGTTTTGGCTTGACGAAGAACTTACCCCACCAGATGACAGCATTACCATCTACGCCGTCAATGGGCTACCAGTAACTCAAATCGGGATCAAGGAGGTGACCATTAAGGTGGGCCGGGTGGAATTGACGAGGCAAGGCCTCATAGTGGTACAGAATGACCCTAGTGATCGGAACCGTAAGATCATTTTAGGCACGAATGTCATTCAAAAATTGTATGGGAGAAGTATTGTTTTTACTTCAACAGCTTCTGAGACTGCAGGAGCAGGGCGGCAGAGTGTCCAGCAACGTGAGATCCGAGCCCTCCTGCAGCGGCAACAGATAAACCTCTCTGGAGGTGAGATAGGTGGTGTACGGGTGATGGATGTGGCCCCTCTTATAGTGCCCCAACGAAGTGAAATGATATGGTGCAGGGCAGCTGTAGGCTCCCGTGGACGGGATTACCAGGCAGTGGTAGAACCCCTGCCCTCAGAGCATTGGCCCACAGTGTTTAAGGCCAAGGGGGTAGTTGACGTCCAGAAGGGGAGAGTGCCCATGCAAGTGTTGAATTCTGGGGAAGAAGTCACACTACCCTGATATGCCACCATAGTCAAGCTGTTCGTAGTCAATGCAGATGACATCCATTCAGCGGGTTCCTCAGACAAGCCTGGTCAGCTCCCCGGTGACAGCCCTCAGGGACCGGTAGAGAAGTGGTGTCAGGAATTACACATGGGCACCGACTTCACACCTGCACATCATAAACAAGGGGTGTACAGGGTTGTCCAGGAGTATGAGCAGGTTTTCAGTAAACGCCCATTGGATTTTAGGCGGATAAAAAGGGTACAACATCACATACCCACAGGCACTCATCCACCTATCAAGGAGAGGTATAGGCCTATACCACCTGCCCATTACCAATGTGCCAAAGATATGCTCTGACAAGAAAAAACAATTAGAAGTGCACAGCCATAATTTATATGGTAAATTTATCAGGAATAAGGGGGTGCACCTGTCAAGCAAAACCAACCATAGTAATCACAAGAAAAGCGCTTGACCAAAGGCACTCACTCCAAATTTCCTATCATGGTGATTCCCTATCTAAAAATGGAAGTGGTGATACCCACTGCCCCTGATGAAGCTAAGATAGCGACACGCGTTGGGCCAGGTTCTCCACTTCCATTTTTAGATAGGGAATCACCATGATAGGAACTCTTTGCCTATGAGGCATTGCAGCTGCTGTTTTGACCATTTGGTCATAATGCTGCTTGAAAGATAGAATGTCTGTCTCAGTATATACCTATTTATAAGATGGTTATTTTTCTGACTCTTTATCTGTATTGTCTTGCATTTTGAACTATCTATGGTGATTCTGGTACAATATATATTTCTTGGAGAAGATTTTTTGGATTGGGTTTCATTACCATTATCCTTGGTGTTTTTTAATATGTCTGCACTGTGTTGTATTTTGTATGTGTGGTTTTAAACTTTTTGATACATAAATAAAGAATCGTATTATATTACTTTAAATTTGGAGTGAGTGCCTTTGGTAAAGCGCTTTTCTTGTGATTACAAAGATATGCTCTGAAGCATGAAGGAAGCGGGAGTAATCCGTGACAGTTGCAGTCCCTGGGCCGCTCCGCTGATACTTGTGAGAAAAAAAGATGGCACCATGAGAATGTGTGTAGACTACCGACAAATTAATAAAATCACACACAAGGACACCTACCCCTTGCCCCGTATTGAGGAGTCGTTAGCTGCCCTGAAGTCTGCTACTTACTTTTCTACTCTTGATCTCACCAATACTGGCAGGTGGCTGTTGCCGAGGAAGACTGGGATAAAACTGCATTCGCCATCCCGATGGGACCGTGTGAATTCAACAGTATGCCATTCGGGATGTGCAACACACTGTGGACATTCCACAGGCTGATGGAGTGCTGCTTGGGTCACTGCAACTTCGAAATGGTCTTGCTATACCTGGATGACGTCATCGTCTACTCCAAGACGTATGAGGCACATCTTGAACACCTGGCAGAGGTGTTGGACGCCCTGTCCAAATACGGGATGAAGCTCAAGCCGTCCAAGTGCCACCTTCTGAAGCCAAAAGTACAGTACTTGGGGCATGTGGTTAGTGCCGAAGGTGTGGCACCGGACCTTGAGAAAATCACAGCTATAAAGAACTGTCCACGGCCCACCACCATCAGGGAAGTGCGGCAGTTCCTGGACCTGATGGGATACTACCGAAGGTTCGTCAAGGGGTACACACAGATGGCGGCCCCCTTACAGGATCTTCTGGTGGGTTAACCTGCGCATGGCAAGTCCTCAGGACCTCCGCTCCGGTGGGGTAAGGAAGAAGATTCCTATGAGTGGATAAAGTCTGTCCTAACCGGGGACGAAATCCTGGCATATCTCGACTACATTCTCCCATTTATACTGTATTCGGATGCCAGTAACGTGGGGCTTGGAGCTGTCCTGTCCCAGGTGCAGAAGGGCAAGGAGAAGGTGATAGCCTACGCTAGTCGGAAGCTGAGGCCCATGGAGAGCACTTTCAAGCTGGAGTTCCTGGCACTCGTATGGGCCGTGACTGAAAGGTTCAAGCACTACCTTGCTGCTGCCAAGTTTACTGTATACACGGACAATAATCCGTTGACTCATCTGGATACGGCAAAGCTGGGAGCCTTGGAACAGATCTGGGTCACAAGGTTAGCAAATTATGATTTTGTTATAAAGTACAGGGCTGGTCGCAAGAACACCAACGCTGATGCATAGTCCAGGACCCCCATCTGTTCGATGATGAGAGGGATGAAGATGACCTGGAAGAGACTTAATTGCCTGCGTTCCATCAACACACTCCTGTGGAGCGGCCTCGACCATGTACCCATCAGCAGGAAATGACCTGTGACCCGTTGCCTCACCATGACTGGCAGGAAGCCCAGGATAAGGACCCTGCGATCAGATTAGTCAAGGCATTGTTGGCCAGAGCTGATGCCCGTCTTGAACCAGGCACCCCCGAGGAAGCCAGAAAATTGTGGCAAGACCGGAGTCGGCTTTATCTTCATCAAGGCAAGCTATGTAGGAGCTTGACCAACCCCAAGACCCATGAGAGGATCTGCCAGATTGTGATACCTCGGGCGTATGTCCCGGTAGTGCTGGAGACGTACCATGATGGAGCCGGGCACTTTGGTTGGAAGAAGCTAGAGATGCTGCTGAGAAGTCGCTTCTACTGGATAGGAATGAGGGATTCCTTAGAAGTGTGGTGTAAGAATCGCGGACCTTGCGCCTTGAGAAGGCAGGATGGCACCAGTCAGCGAGCACCACTCCAGCTGATTGTCACCGCGCAGCCCCTGGAGATTGTGGCTCTGTACCATGTTAAATTGACCCCCAACAGGAGTGGGTATACATATGCACTCACGATGGTCGACCATTACTCACGGTTCTTTGTGGTGGTACCCGTCAAAGATCTGACTGCTAGCACCGTGGCAAAGGCGTTCCAGCCACACTTCTGTAGGCTGCATGGGTACCCCGATTGGGTCCTTACAGATCAAGGCCCTGCATTTGAAGCTGAAATCTTTCAGGAGTTCTGCAGTCTGTACGGGTGCAAAATGATACGCACCACACTCTATCATGCGCAGACGAATGGGATGTGTGAGAAGATGAATCACCAAGTGATCAATCTGTTGAAAACCCTTCCTATTGAGGAGCGGATCCAGTGGCCTGAAAAACTGCCAGACCTTGTGGACATCTATAACAACATCCCGGTGGGATCCACCAAGTGTACTCCAGCTTATCTGATGAGAGATAGGCCTGGAAGACTTCCTGTGGACTTGGAGATGGAGGTTGAGTTGCCCGAAACCTTCGTGCCCAGATCGGATTGGGACTCGTGTCACCAGATCCAGTACAAACAGATCCAGAAGTGCGTGGAAGAGAGTTTGAATCAAACACGGGATTGGCAAGAAAGAAACTTTAACAAGCAAGCAAAAGCAACCCCCTTCGCCCCCGGCGAGATTGTACTCAAAAGGAAGAGAAAGCTGCACAAAATAGATGTTCAGTGGGAAAAGGAGCCATAGGTGGTACAGCTAACCAACTTTGATAACCAGAAGACCTGCCTGATTAGCAAGGGTCAAGGAAGGATCACGGCTACGGTATCCAGAGACCATTTGAGGAAGTGCCCAGGACCCTTAAGGGTGGAAGATGAACCTCAGCCCCAGCCTCCAGTGGTAGAAGGAAAGAAGAGAATAATTCCGTACTATCCTAGGTGACTTTCCGGAAGATTGGCCTATGCAGAATGGAGCAGTAATAGTCCCTTTGTTAACATTCCCATAACCCGTGGAAGAACCAGAACAGGAAAGGCTTACTGACACTGCACCCACTCCAGCACCTAGAGTAGCACCTGTACCCTTGCCACGTACACGTAGGGTTCTACCAGCTACACCCAACACTGAGGGCAAGGAACCTGTAGATAGTATTTCCATGCCACCAGAGGGGAATGAGGGTCCAGAGTTGAGAAGGTCAACCCGTGCTAACTTTGGTCAGGCCCCGCGAAGGTATAGAGAAGAGTGCTAATGACCAGTAGTTTAATGTTTAAATAGAAAGTGTTAGGTATCTGTGCCTTCGTTTATTGTTTTTCTAAGTTTGTTATTTTTCATATAGAAAATGTTAGAAGCTAAGCACCTAATCAACCAGGTCTGAATGAAAGAGTGAAAATTACCAGTTTTACGAGGTAAAATATATCTTTGTACTCTGTTAGCCAGCAGAGATAAAAAAATGTTTAAAAGAACTGAAGTTCTCAGTGGTTGATACCTTTTAATGGCTAACTGAAAAGATGGTAATAATAGCAAGCTTTCGAGACTACTCAGGTCTCTTCTTCAGGCTCAATATAACACAAAATCTGAAGAGTCACATATTTGTACACAACAGGACATATAATGGGACAGTAAATAAAACAAGTTATGTGAAGCAGAACTATCACTATGGCAAGAGGACAAACTGTTGTGGCCATAAATATTGCAGCAGTTCAGTGTGAAAGTTTTATTGCCCTCTGATTAGGGACTGGTCACAGCCCTGGACCAGACCCTAATCAGAAGTCAATAAAACTTTGACAGGTTACGGGTCCCTAACCATTGGTGTTGCCAAAACAAGCTAATCAAAATCCTAGGAACACTCTGCACCACACCCACCAGACACACCAGTGGATGGCCTGAGTGGAATAGGGTCGCCCACTTGGGGGGTTGGTTAAGGGGAGGTCAGGAGTGTCAGGAGTCAGTCAGAGAAAGGGAGAGTGGAGTGTTGGAGGTGAAAGTGAGAAGAGGTTAGGAGCTGGGCTCCTTGGAACTACTAGGTAGCAGATGTTGGTCTTAGCCTGGTAGGAGCTGGACCCCCGGTCGCAGGGGATAGTGACAAGGGGCATGGTATTGTCGTGGAGGACAGCCAGCGGCCTTGTACCATCACTGAGCTGGGACCAGGGCACGACGGGGTACGTGGACCGTAGGTCAGGGAGTAGCTTCAGGCAACCTGACAATTCACCCGACGAGAACGGAGCCTTCAAGATCAGCTCTCCACCCACTCCAAAATTGGGGTACTAGTGCAACGAGAGGGATAGGACTTTCCACAAATATGGTCCAAGAAATCCCAAGCGTGAACCCTGAGAGCAAGCTCCCTCAGCCACACTGGGGAGCGGGACCCGACTAGTTTCAAGCTACAGGGACCAACTAGAAGGAAACAAGGTGCCAAGGTAAAGGTCACAGATCAACAGGCAACACCAACAGAAATAGGACCCAAACGTGCTTCCCCCCAGCGGCAGCGGTGTTTAGAACTTTGGTTTACTAAAGTTGTCGGTGTCAGCGTTATGGGACTGAGTGAGTACGCAAGTGACCCTTACCTCCCCAATGGCACATCCCTGTCCCCATCACTGAGTCCCGGGGCATTCCCCCTACCCGGGGAGGGGTTAAACACCTGGCTGCCCGCTACATCGCCACCGGGTACTCCCCAGCTGCAGCGGTGGTACTCCACCTTACCACACACCACGGGTGGCGTCACGAACTCTCAATATACTAACCAACTCCTGTAAATACCCCCCTTCATTCGAGTGGCCGCGAGACCTCCGGTTCCGGACGCCCCTCGAGCCACCGCGGATCCGAGCAGCTCGGCTGCTGACACGGGGGCGGCACACCAGCATGTTAGGGTAAGCTTGTGTCCACATGATGGTTAAAAAAATGGATTTTAGCTGCACAAACTGAATACAATTAAAACTGTCATATGATAACAAGTTAGTTTACATTTAGCTGAAGCGTCTCAATCTCCCAGACAAAAGATGATCTCCTGCATTTCAATTTTCTGTCTATGCAACACGTAGGATACATTTGTGATGCTGTCCTTGTTTGCTCTTATTTACAGTGCTTTGCGAAAGTATTCGGCCCCCTTGAATTTTTCAACCTTTTCCCACATTTCAGGCTTCAAACATAAAGATAAAAATTTTAATGTTATGGTGAAGAATCAATAACAAGTGGGACACAATTGTGAAGTTGAACAAAATGTATTGCTTATTTTACTACCTCTGCCTCATTATAGGGAATTTTCTGTCAGGTGTTCTGTCCGAATCATGTAATTCAGAAATTTATACGCCAACCCTGGTGTAAGTGCTCAGCGTAGAGGGCAAGATAAATGTGATCTTTGGGCTGAAAAATTAACAAAATAACAGTGTTTCAATAATTGTTTTTTTCTTTTTTTTACTCTGTTTACCGTGTGGTATAAGTGGTTAGACGGCTTTGTCCTTTAGGTTGGTGCGATTACAGCTATACCATATTTATATACAGTAAGGGGTTTTTTTATGTTTGGCTGCTATCACACACGAAGAAAACTTTCTTTTTTACAAAAAAAGTTATATACGCACAGCAGAGAGACAGGTTTACAGGGGCAGGGTAGAAAGCAGGAGTATATTGGGAAAGTGTTTATTAGGAATAGTTAGGACAAATGAAAGGGGGTCATATTAGTAGTGGCAAACTCCTTTAAACTCCTTATACACAATTTATCTACCTGTACACTTTAGTAGAAGTTATTCCAATTTCCGCACTATAAAGGATGCCTATTGCAGATTTTCTATCAAGCAGGGTCATGCTCAACTAATTTTCTATGCCCTTTATGACCACACATACAGTGCCTTGCGAAAGTATTCGGCGCCTTTGAATTTTTCAACCTTTCCCCATATTTCAGGCTTCAAATATAAAGATAAAAAATTTTAATTTTATGGTGAAGAATCAACAAGTGGGACATAATTGTGAAGTTGAACAAAATTTATTGCTTAATTTAAACTTTTGTAAAAAATAATAAACTGAAAAGTGGGGCGTGCAATATTATTTGGCCCCTTTAAGTTAATACTTTGTAGTGCCACCTTTTGCTGCGATTACAGCTGCAAGTCGCTTGGGGTATGTGTCTATCAGTTTTGCACATTGAGATACTGAAAATCTTGCCCATTCTTCCTTTGCAAACAGCTGGAGCTGAGTGAGGTTGGATGGAGAGCATTTGTGAACAGCAGTTTTCAGCTCTTTCCACAGATTCTCGATTGGATTCAGGTCTGGACTTTGACTTGGTCGTTCTAACACCTGGATACGTTTATTTGTGAACCATTCCATTGTAGATTTTGCTTTATGTTTTGGATCATTGTCTTCTTTGAAGACAAATCTCTGTCCCAGTCTCAGGTTTTTTGCAGACTCCAACAGGTTTTCTTCAAGAATGGTCCTGTATTTGGCTCCATCCATCTTCGCATCAATTTTAACCATTTTCCCTGTCCTTGCTGAAGAAAAGCAGGCCCAAACCCTGATGCTGCCACCACCATGTTTGACAGTGGGGATGGTGTGTTCAGGGTGATGAGCGGTGTTGCTTTTACGCCAATCATATCGTTTGGCATTGTGCCCAAAAAGTTTGATTTTGGTTTTATCTGACCAGAGCACTTTCTTGTTACATGATTGGTGTGTCTCCCAGGTGGCTTGTGGCAAACTTTAAACAACACTTTTTATGGATATCTTTGAGAAATGGCTTTCTTCTTGCCACTCTTCCATAAAAGCCAGATTTGTGCAGTGTATGACTGATTGTTGTCCTATGGACAGACTCTCCCACCTCACTCTATTTTCCCCATACTCAGTGCTGGTGATAAGTCCTCTATCCTTAACAAGTCTTCAACGCAAGCAGTTGGCTTGCATTCTTCTGGTGTAACCTGGTTGTTGTTTGCAGGTCCTCTTCCTGAGGCATCTGGAGATAAGTTGTTGTTTCCCTTGTTTGTGATCCCTGTCTCTTCTTTATAGCTTAGTGGGGTTGACTAAGCATTCATCGCATCCGCTCCCTACCTACTGCCCAGAATAGGGTCAGCCTAGGGTCAGGTATCCAGCTCGGCGCATAGGTGCAGAACCTATCTAGGGTGGTGAGGGAACCCAGGGCCCAGCTATAGGCTTCATCAGGGGTCACCATCTCCCCCTTCCATAGACACAGCGTCTCTTCCCTTTTGCCACATGCTGGGTACTTCACTATACATAGCGTGACAGTAACTTGGAACAGGGACACCTACACTGGTCCTAGGGCTAGGATGGCTCTAGTTGTCTCTTTTCCCAAAGATACATCTAATGGTGATGATTTTTAGGCTACCTTCCTAACCCTAGCTCTCCTGAATAGCCAGTTGACTCCCCTGTTGAAGGGAACTGATCTTAGACTTGGCCAATGGCACATTATCAGGATCTTTGTATATGAGACCAAGAGCAGAAAAAAATTCATCCACAGACCCAAATACAAGGGAATCAGGAGGCAAAGAAAATGCCCAAGCTTGTAGGTCACCACTAAGAAGTGAAACTACAATACCCACGCTTTGTTCCTCACTCCCGGACGAAAGATGACAAAGGCAAAAATATAACTGACATACTTCCCGGAAGGTAATATAGCGGCTGCACTCCTTAGCAAACTGAACAGGGAGTGGCAGTTTAAGTTCAGGTGATCCGACAATCCACCCGGACTGCGCCAAGGTAGAAGACTCAGCCTGTTGCTGATCCGCCCCTTTTAATGCCGCCACCTGGAGTGAAAGCGCCTGCAACTACCAGGCAAGGGAAGGTACGTGGTCAATAGAGATATTTAAATGAGCCGATTATAATGTCACGGGGTTTGATGAGGTAGCTTGAAACAGGGGCACCTGCACTAGCCCTATGACTAGGGTGGCCCTAGCTGTCCCTGTTCCCAAAGGTACATCTAATGTTGATGTTTGGGCCACCTTACTAACCCTAGTTCCTGAATAGCCCTGGTCTATACCCCTCTCCACCACCCCTGGGGAGGGCCAGGACAGGAGTGGTTTATCCCACACAAATATGAAAAAAATAAAACTCAAACTCAAAGAATCAGGGAGGAAATAAATGCACAACGAGGATATTTCCATACCAAACACACCAAATAACACACAAGCAATCACCAGAACAAGATTACCACAGCACAAAGACCGGTATCACCAATGACGCTATAATCGGCCTGGAGAAATAGGCTCCACCATTTTTTAAAAGGCAGAGGAGGCTGTGATATGTCTCCTGTAACCTGTGAGCATATCCACAGAAATGAACTCCTGCTAGACTCATCACTAGTAGGCACTAGAGATGAGCGAACCTTTGGAGGTGAGGTTCACAGGGCACATTCAAACCTTAGATAAGGTTCAGTTTGTGACCCTGACTTGACCTGAACCTCAATGGAAGTCAGTAATTGGTCAGTTTGTGCCTGTGCCCTCATGCAGGCAGCCATAAGCGGAACACTTCCAGGGGAGGGTCAGCAGAGTTTTTGGGGTTTTTTTTTAAATAAAAATTTTGTGTGTGCACAATACATAAGGTCATGCTGATTTTACCCCCAGTGCAAGATGATCAAACACTGCATGTGGCTTGCACAGGGCTGAGCATCAGTCATACCCAAGCACAGCGCTACTCGCTTGACTGTTTTGCACTCATAACTCACTCAAACTTCCAAACCCAAACTTTGTTTTTTTGGAAGTCGGTTTTTGAACCCGAACCTCGAACCTCAGGTTCGCTCTAGTAAGCACACAACTGGTCGACGCCCGAGTCTGACTGTGCAACTCAAAAGCACTAGGGAAACCATAGTGTGTGTCAGACTCTGTAGTGGAAACAGGGTTAGAAGTTGCCATGACACTCGGTGAGATTATAGCTGAACACTGTGTGACATGTCATTAGTGAATGGATCCATCGGGGGCTTCATCTCAATCATGTTTTTCAGATATTTAGATGAAAACTCCGATGTAAGTGTTCAGCACCGGATACATGTGAACTCATCCAAAATGTTCTGTACCCCAAAATGCCACCAATAGAAACTTTAACTCAACCCACAAAAAAACAAGTCCCCATTTGGGTCTGTCACGTGTTAACAGAAATAGAAATATAGGGCTGTCCAAGTTACTGTTAGCACAAAGGCTCTGGAATAGCGACATGGCTCCCAGCAAAAGAAATGTTGTGAAATTTGCTCTCCAAAATTCAAATGCCACCCTCCCTTCTGTGCCCCACAATGTGCCTAATCCACAGTTAGCATCCACAGGCATTTATTAGCCATTTCCCCTTGTTAAAATAAGAAATCTGGGGGTAAAACAGATTTTTAGTGATAAGTGCAATTATTAGCTCTTCACCACAGAATGGTATAAAATTATGTGGCACAACTGTAGTGTCAAAACCGAGAAATTGTGTAACAAATTATGTGGTCCGTTTCCTCCTAATAGCCCTTTTAAAAATTAAAAAAGGGGCTAAAACATTTTAGTGGAAAAAATATAATTTTTAATTCCTGCAGCCCAATGTTACACAATTCTGTGAATCATCTGGGAATTTAAAATGCTCCTTACACCCCTAGATGAATTCCTCAACAGGTGTACTTTCCAAAATGGAGTCACATATGGATGGTTTCTGCTGTTTTGGCACCATAGCGGCTCTTCATATGCAACATGGCGCCTGCAGTAGTCTATTCCTCCAAATTCCTCCTTCTCTTACAAGTCCTGTTGTGCGCCAAAACAGTAGTTTTCCACCACACATGGGTTATCCCTGTACTCAGGAGAAATTGCACAACAGATTTTGTGGTGTATTTTCTCCGGTGATCCTTTGTAAAAAGAAAAAAATTGAAGCTCAAGCAAGGAAAATGTTTTTTTCATCTTTTCCTTCCAGATACTTTAATTCCAGTGATGCACCTAATAGAGTCAATAAAATTATACTGTTTTGTTTTTTTAGCACTTTAAGGGGTGCAGTTTTTAAAATGGTGTCACTTTTGGGTATGTTCTGTCATATATGCACCCACAAAGTCATTTGAAAAGTGATGGGGTTCCCTAAAAAAATTGGTTTTGTAAATTTTGTTGGAAAAATTAGAAATTGATAATTTTTTAACCCTTCTAACTTCCTAACAATTAAAATATGTTTCAAAAATGGTGCTGATGTAAAGTAGACATGTGGTAAAAATAATTTGTTCCTTATTCTGTGTGATATCATATCTCTCTGGTTTAAAGGGAACCTGTCACCAGATTTGAACTCTATGAGCTGCGGCTGCCACCAGTACGCTCTTACATACAGCATTATAGGATACGTCCTATGTCATCCACACAGAGGCTTTCATTGCGCTTCTGCGCACGAACAAAGTATTGCACTGCTCATGCGCAAGCAGTTTTTGACCATTCCCTGCTCTTGCTCATTACAGTACTTTGTTCTGCCGTCAGCAGAGCAGAGAGAAGTGCATATGCACAGGAGCGCAATGGAGGCTTCTGTGTGAATGACATAAGACGCGTCATCCACATGGAGCTGGGAAGGAGGATGGCAATGGAAGGAAGAGAGTAGGCGCCGGACTGAGATCAGCAACACCCATCATATCTGATCGCTCTTAAGAAGAGTATAATAAAAGCTGTTTTTTTATGTTATACAGAGCGGCCTGGGCATACATATACAGCATTTTAGAATGCTGCGTATAAGAGCTTAGTGCTGGTGGCCACAGTTTATAAGGAGCAAATCTGGTGTCATGTTCTCTTTCAGGGGTAAAAAAATTAAGTTTGAAAATTGCAAAATTTTTAACAAATATACAATATCGTTACAAATACAATAAAAAAATGTTGTCTTATATATACCACTATCATAAAGTACAACGTGTCACAAGTAAACAATCGCAGAATCACTGGAAACAATTGAATCGTTCCAGAGTTATAACCTCATAAATTGACACTGGTCAGAATTTAAAAAATTGGACCGGTCATGAAGATAAAAACAGTCTTGGTGGCAAAAGGGTTAAGTATTAACTCCTTTACCCCCGGGCCTGAAAACACCCTATTGACTAGACAATTTTTTACAATTCTGACCAGTGTCACTTTGACAGGTTATAACTCTGGAACGCTGCTTCAACGGATCCTGGCTTATCCAACGGATGGCTGGTTATTCTGACACTGTTTTTTGTGACATATTGTACTTAATTATAGTTGTAAATTTAGGATTTTTTTTGCGTTTATTTGCGAAAATTTCGGAAATTTGATGAAAATTTAGCAATTTTCAAACTATGAAATTTTATGCACATAAATCCGAGAGTTATATCACACAAAATAGTTACGGTACTTAATGACATTCCCACATCTCTACTTTAAATCACTTACAGCAAAGATAGGGCTACAGTTGTCCATCGCCCAGGGGGCGATTGCTGGATGATAAAACTGCACACTGATTTTTTTTTGCTATTTATATATTTAGTGTAGGGACCTACAAGCATGAGGTTCTCGTGACGAGGGTTGTAGGCTTCCGTATTCTGGCCATAATACGAACAACTAAAACCGCATATTTTTTTGTACAGGATACAGCCAGGCCCCTTTCTGTTAGGCCTTGCTTGAGTTCCTGTCCCTGTATGTTGCACAGATTGAGTACGGCTTGGCAGCCCGCCTGATCTAATAGTATAGGCATCACGTAATAGGCTGTGGACTTGTGACTGTGCATCTGCATGTGTGAACAGCGATCTATGCAAGGCATCAGTGTGCAGTTTTATCATCCAGCAATCGCCCCCTCCATTTTTTTGGAAGTGTGTGTGATTTACTCCTACTGCACCTGTGATGCCTCCACTTAGTGGGGGCTTAGCTGTATCCTGCTAGAGTACTAGGCAATGTACAACTGTAGCCCTATCTTTGCTGTAAGTAATGCTTAATTTTTGGAGGAAATTTATTCCTCTTTTTGTTGCTATTTTTCTACTTTACATCAGTGCAATTTTTGAAACAAATTTTTTTGTTAGGAAGTTAGAAGGGTTCAAAGTTTATTATAGCGCCATTTAGTCCATGGCGCTTTACAAGTGAAAAGGGTATATATAAAAACAAGTACAATAATCATGAACAATACAAAACAGACTGCTACAGGAGGAGAGAGGACCCTACCCTCGAGGGCTCACAGACTACAGGGAATGGGTGAGGACACAGTAGATAGGGGCAGAGCTCTTTGCAGAGTGGTATAGTAGACTGAGGGTTAATGCAGGTTGTAGGCTTATCGGAAAAGGTGGGTCTTGAGGTTCCTTTTGAAGGTTATCTCATTCATAAATATGTCAGCAGCCGGGCTGCTTGGATCTGGATCCGCGGTGGCTCGAGGGGCGTCCGGACCCGGGGGTCGTGCGGCCACTCAAATGAAGGGGGTATTTACAGGGGACTATATATTTAGAGTTCGTGACGCCACCCACGGTGTGTGGTAATATGGAGTACCACCGCTGCAGTTGGGAGTACCCGGGGGCGATGGAGTGAGGCAGCTAGGTGTTGGAACCCTTCACGGGTAGGGGGGATGCCCCGGGACTCGGTGATGGTGTTTGGAGAGTGCCGTTGGGAGTGAAGGGGTCACTTGCGTACTCACTAAGTCCATAAAGCTGACACCAACAACTGGATAAACCAAAATTCTAGACACCGCTGCCACTGAGGGGAGCTAGTTCGAGTCCTGTCCCCACTGATGTTGCCTGGTGATCCGTGACCTTCCTCCTGGCACTAAGTTCACTTGTCAGTTGGTCCCGTAGTATGGAACTAGTCGGGTCCCGCTCCCCAGTATGGCTAACTGTGGGAGTTTGCTCTCGGGGTTCACACTTGGGATTTTCTGTACCGTTTTTGTGGAAAGTCCTATCCCCCTCGTTCCGCTAGTACCCCGATTCTGAAGTGGGTGGAGAGCAGATCTTGAAGGCTCCGTTCTCATTAGGTAAATTGTCAGGTTGCCTGAAGCTACTCCCTGGTCCCAGCCCGGTGATGGTACGAGGCAGCCAGCTGTCCTCCTCGACAGTTCCGTGCCCCTTTTCACGATCCCCTGCGACTGGGGGTCCAGCTCCAACTAGGCCCAGACCACCTTCTGCTACCTAGCTGCTTCCAAGGACCCCGGCTCCTGACCTCCTCTCTCCATCACCTCCTACACTTGACTCTCTCTTTCTCTGACTGACTCCTGACACTCCTAACCTCCCCTTACCAACCCCTCAAGTGGGCGACCCTATTCCACTCAGGCCATCCACTGGTGTGTCTGGTGGGTGTGGTGCAGAGTGTACTTAGGACTTTAATTAGCTGATGTAGGCCACACCATGTAGTTGAGGACCCATAACCAAGGAGGAGGTGGATATTGCTCAGAAGGGCAGATTTCACAATACCCTATGACGACCTGATAGTCCAGGGCGTCACAAATACATGTGTGGTCAATACAAAGGATTGGCACATGACTTATTTCTTCCAATGACAATACTAAGGACAAGGGGGCACTCATAGTTAATAAATAACATTTCCCACTTGTCTACTTTAGATCAACATAATTTTTAAAACATTTTTCTTTGTTAGGAAGTTAGAAGGGTTCAAAGTTTATCAGCAATTTCTCATTTTTCCAACAAAATTTACAAAACCATTTTTTTTTTAGGAACCACATCACATTTGAAGTGACTTTGAGAGGCCTAGGTGACAGAAAATATCCAAAAGTGACACCATTTTGAAAACTACACACCTCCCACTGCTCAAACCAGATCCAAAAAGTTTATTAACCGTTTAGGTTCTTCACAGGAATGAAAGCAATGTGGAAGGAAAAAATAAAAATATTTTTTTTTTACACAAAAATGTTACATTAGCATTTTGCATATTCACAAGGGAATCGGGAAAAATTGACCATAACATTTATTGTGCAATTTATCCTGAGTAACCCGATACCTCATATGTGGTGGAAATCAATTGTTTGGGCGCACGGCAGAGCTCAGAGGGAAAGGAGCGCCATTCGAATTTTTGAAAGCAAAATTAACTGTAATCATTAGCGGACACCATGCCGCATTTGGAGTCTCCCTGAGGTGCCTAAACAATAGATCTCTCCCACAAGTGACCCCATTTTCAAAACTAGGCACCTCTAGGATTTTCTCTAGATCTTTGGTTGGCCTGTTGAGCCCCCGGGGGCTTCACAGAAGTTTATAACTTTGACCTGTGAAAATATATATATTTTTTTTACCACAAAATGTTGCTTTAACCAAGTAGCTTTTTTTTCCACAATGGTATCAGGAAAAAATGCAGCATTACATTTATTGTGCAATTTCTCCTGAGTATGCAGATATCTCATATGTGGTGGAAATCAATTGTTTGGGCACACAGCAGGGCTCAGAAGGGAAGGAGTGAATTTTTTTAATTTTTGAAAGCAAAATTAGCTGGAATCATTAGCGGACGCCATGTCTTGTTTGGTGCCTAAATAGTGGAGCTCACTCACAAGTGACCCAATTTTGGAAACTAGAACCATCAAGAAATTTATCTAGATAGTTGGGGGCTTCACAGAATTTTATAACGTTGAGCTGTGAAAAGAAAAAAATACACTTTTAACCACAAAATGTTGCGTTAACACCAATTTTTTCAAATTCACTAGGGTAACGAGATAATGAACTATACAATTTGTTGTGCAAGTTCTCCTGAGCAAGACAATACCCCATATGTGGTTGAAAACTACTTTTGAGGCACAGTACAAAATGAAGAAGGGAAGGAGCGCCATATTGGAGTGCAGATTTAGTTAGAATGGTGTGGGCACGCCATGTTACTTTGGTAGAGCCCCTGAGGTGCCAGAACAGCAAAAAACCCCACAAGTGTCCCCATTTTACAAACTACACCCCTCAATGAATTCGTCCAGAAGTGGAGTGAGCATATTGACATTACAGTTGTGTCACACAATTTTATACTATTGGGCGGTGAACAAAAAATAATTACATTCTTAAGCGGGCTTTACACGCTACGATATCACGGAGTCGTTGGGGTCACGGAATTCGTGACGCACATCCGGCCGCATTAGCGATGCCGTTGCGTGTGACATCGATAAGCGATTTTGCATCGTTGCAAAAACGTGCAAAATCGCTAATCGGCGACACGGGGGTCCATTCTCAAATCTCGTTACTGCAGCAGTAACGAGGTTGTTCGTCGCTCCTGCGGCAGCACACATCGCTGCGTGTGACGCCGCAGGAACGAGGAAGCTCCCCTTGCCTCCCGGCCGCTATGCGGAAGGAAGGAGGTGGGCGGGATGTTACGTCCCGCTCATCTCCGCCCCTCCGCTGCTATTGGGCGGCGGTTCAGTGACGTTTCAGTGACGTCGCTGTGACGCCGCACGGACCGCCCCCTTAGAAAGGAGGCGGTTCGCCGGTCACAGCGACGTCGCCGGACAGGTATGTGTGACGGCTGTGGGCGATGTTGTGCGGCACGGGCAGCGATATGCCCGTGTCGCGCAACAGATGGGGGCGGGTACCCACACTAGCGATATCGGGACCGATATCGCAGTGTGTAAAGTAGCCTTTATCATAAAAATGTTAGTTTAACCCCAAATTTCCAATTTTCACAAATGGGATAGGTAAAAAAGGGCCCAATAATGTACTACACAGTTTCTCCTGTACATGGCAATACTCCACATGTGACCGTACAGTACTTTTTGGCCGCACCACAATGCTTGGAAGGGAAGGAGCGCCATTTGATATTTGGAGCACAGATTTTCCCAAAATAGTTTGCGGACTCCATCTTCCGAGCCCCTAATGCCAGAATCGATGAACTCCCCCTCGAGTGACCAAATTTTGGAAATTATACCCCTTTGGGAATTCATCTACGGGTGTAGTGATTATTTAGTCTCTGGAAAACACCCATGGTGTCAAACACAGTGAATGTTGCAGAATTAAAAATTGAAAATAAGCCCTTGTGCCCAGTACATTGTAGTTCCCATACATTGTGCCCAGCTCGTGCTTCTGTAAGCCTGCAGCCCGTACATTTAAGTGGGCTCTCCTCACTACAACACTGCCAAACATGTAGACGCTAACTGTGGTTTAGGCACATTCTGGGGCTCAGAAGAGAGGGGGGGCAGTTGGATTGGAGGCACAGATTTTGCTGAATTTCTTTTTTTGAGGGGGTGAGCCATAGTGTTTTTCGAGAGCTTTTTTGCTACTAGTAACGTGGAAGCGCCCTATAATTCCGTTAGCCGATGACGGACCTGAGTGGGGACTTGTGTTTTTGTAGGTTGATCTGAAGGCTATTTGGTGACAATTTTGGTACAGAACATTTTGGATCTATTCACATTTATCTTGTGCTCTATGCTATGCACTTACATCAGATTTTTCAAATACATCTCCGAAATTCGTGATTCAGGTGAAACCCACAACGAATCTATTCACTAATGAGGCAACAGAATCTGTTTTCCCAGCTGAGGACACTTGCATCTCCATTGCATAAATTGACATGCTGCATATCTAGGGAAGCCGCGCTACATGTCAGTTTATGCTGAGGATAAAAGAAGCACAGTGGGCATGGGATTTCTAACAATCCATCCACTATGCTTGTACTGCACAATGCTGCGGTTCGGATGCAGCGAAAAGACGCTGCATCCAATATGCTGCTATTCTTGATCGGTGCAAGCACTCAGAGTAGAGCGCAGGATAAATGTGAGCCGTGCTGTACCGCAATCTTTTAGAGACAGAATGAACAAATCAATAGCAGATGAAGAATTGGCTTCATTTATTTATTCTTTATGCCATTCACCTTGCAGTATAGGTGATTAGACGGTTTTATTATTCTGGTCAGTATGATTACAGTGATACCAGGTTTATATAGTTTTGTAGGTTTGGTGATTATCACACTAAAAAACGCTTTTTATAAAATAAAGGTTTTTTGCTTCACAGCATTTTGAAGGATATCGTTTTTTTACTTTTCTGCTGAAAGAGTCATGTGAGGGTTTGTTTTTTTTGAGGGATGAGTTGGAGTTTTTATTGGTACCATTTTTGATCACATAATTTCTGATCACTTTTTATTCCACTTGTTGTGAGGCAGAAACAAGAAGCATTCTGCACTATTAGAGCTATAACTTTTTTTATTTTTTGCCTGACGAAGCTGTATGGTAGCTTGTTTTTTGTGGGACAAAATGACATTTACAGCGTTACCATTTTTTATATATGACTTTTTGATAACGTTATATTCTACTTTTTTGTCAGCTGTATTTTGAAACGACAACGTTTTTGCTATTTTTTTTTTATTTTTTTTTTTACCATGCTCACTGTAGGAGTTAAATAGTGTGACAGTTTTATAGCTCGGGTTGTTACGGACGCAGCAATACTAAATATGGGTACTGTTTTGTTTTATTTTATTTTTGTACACACATATAACTAGTTATTGGAATATTTTTTATATATATTTTTGTTCTTTATTTTGTGGTGTTTTTTTAATACTTTTACAACTTTTTTTTTTACTTAGTCCCTTTATGGGTGCTTGATCACTACAGGACATCTCAGCTGTCTGCACTGCACATGACAACGATTGGGCCTTCTCCAAATCCCCTAAGTATTGTGATTGGTATTGATTGCAGCAATAAGGGGGTTAAACAGCCAGGGACGGCGCACGCACTGTTTCTGGCTGTAGGGGCAGAGGCTCAGCTGTCGGGTAAGCCATGTCACGGGCCATAATCGCAGATGCACAGACCCCTGTGCCCCCACGATTTTTGGGATGTGACGGTACTTCCCTTGTCACGTTAAAATAGGATGTACCATTATGTCCCACGGTCGTGAAAAGGTTAATATAAAAGTAACCCTTAAATCTTACAATTCTCACACTAGACACTGAGCCTCATAATAGTCTAGGGCTATATTCACATGTTTTTTTATGCAGATTTTGATGTGTTTTTTGAGAAATCTGCCCCATAATCTGCATGCCTATCCTGATGCCAGCACAGTCTGAGATTTCTGAAGTGCCATGCCCACATTGCTTTTTTTTTTGCAGATTATGGTGAAGATTTCTCCAAATTATTCTCAACAGGTAAGTAACCATTTAAGTAGATACCAATTTTCGACTTGTCCTAGGATTCGAGCTGTGGGTCATGTTGAATGGAGGCCCATCAAATGAGCACATCGCCACTGTTTTGGAACCGTACCTCAATCACGTGACCCGGCACTAGTGGAGTTGTGGCGGGCACATGAGCACAGCGGTATAGCTCAGAACTGCCCTCTAAAGGGTACTTTACATGCTGCGACATCTCTAGCAATCTCATTAGCGATGTGAAATTCTAGATCGCAAGTGCGATCTTTCGAGATCGCACATAGATCATTTTACGCATGTGCGATCTCGAAAGATCGCACTTGTGATCTAGAATTTCACATCGCTAATGAGATCACTAGCGATGTCGCAGCATGTAAAGTACCCTTTAATCACATTACCCACCATCAGCTGACTTGTGGCGGCCACTTTTAAACTGGCCACATTTTTAAACTGGCTATTTGGGTGGATGTAATGCTCTGTCACTTACAAATCTACTCTTGTTATTAAAATATGCACTTAGTCCATTTGCTATGTTGTAATATACTGTCATTAATAAATATACTATCTAATATATAAAGCTGAATGTGTGTGTGTATGTATGTGTGTGTGTGTGTGTGTGTATGTGTGTGTGTTTGTGTGTGTGTGTGTATATGTCCGGGATTGGCATCTGCACCATCGCAGCTACAGCCACAAAATTTTGCACACTCACACTTCTGGACCCCGAGAGAGTCATAGGCTATGTTTTGAGGGGAAATTTTAACCTCGCGCTTTACAGTTATTCACCAAAAAACCTGCCTCCATTAAAGCGAATGGAGCTGGGAGCCACAGTGCAGCTAGAACTTCAGAAGAATGCACAGCCACGCCCTTAAATGGAATGTTGGTGTGTCACAATGCAGCCAGGGAAAGAGACAGACACAGACAGGGAAAGAGGCAGACACAGACAGGGTAAGAAACAGACATAGACAGGGTAAGAGACAGACACAAAGAGACAGACATAGGGAAACAGACAGGGAAAGAGAGGGAAAGGGACAGACAGGGTAAGAGACAGACAAAGACAGGTAAAGAGACAGACAAAGAGACAGACACAGGGAAATAGACAGACAGGGAAAGAGAGGGAAAGAGACAGAGAGAGAGACAGACAGGGAAAGAGATTGAGACAGACGGAGTAAGAGACAGAGACAGTCAGAGACAGACAGGGAAAGAGACAGACAGACAAAGAGATAGAGAGAGAGACAGAGAGATATATACAGAGGGGGAGACAGACATTTTAATTACATTTATATCTATTTGTTTTGTGGTTTTTGTGTGCAGAATACATGTTTGTTAATACATTCTATTTTGTTAACAGCAGTTATTAACCCGGGCGAAGCCGGGTAGTACAGCTAGTTATTAATAAAATATGCACTTTGCTTGAATGAAGCAATTCAATAAATCTATTTTTTGGCCATATAGTGAATGCTTGAAGTAGAATATCGGATGTCTATGGTGTTAAAGGGACAGTGCAATAATTTCACACATTCCAGCTACCTCACATTTGCATGGAGAAATACCCCATGAGCATCTTGAATAATTTGTTTAGAAAAAGCTAATGCTTTGTGTTTATTTCTTTATATGTTGCAGTTAAACAATAAAAAATACATTTTAATAATGGTGAAAAAGTTGTCATGGTTTCCTTGATTATATCAGAGAAATTTTTGTTTTGGTATTTCAATATAGTGACATAAGAATATTATGAGATTTTGTATGATATATCTTAAGTCATCAGCTAGGAACTTAAAGCTTGAAATGGATCAATCAAATGGATAATCAGTAAAATATAGAAGCACGGTCTGATAGAGCGCTAAGGAGGCCACAGTATTAGATTAATTTTTTTTAGAATTTATTGTTTTCTATCAGCCACAACGCGTTTTGATATACACAATATCTTCATCAGGTGGATATCCTGATGATAAACGTACAGTTAGGTCCAGAAATATTTGGACAGTGACACAATTTTCGCGAGTTGGGCTCTGCATGCCACCACATTGGATTTGAAATGAAATCTCGACAACAGAATTCAAGTGCAGATTGTAACGTTTAATTTGAAGGTTTGAACAAAAATATCTGATAGAAATTGTAGGAATTGTACACATTTCTTTACAAACACTCCACATTTTAGGAGGTCAAAAGTAATTGGACAAATAAACCAAACCCAAACAAATTTTTTTTATTTTCAATATTTTGTTGCGAATCCTTTGGAGGCAATCACTGCCTTAAGTCTGGAACCCATGGACATCGCCAAACGCTGGGTTTCCTCCTTCTTAATGCTTTGCCAGGCCTTTACAGCCGCAGCCTTCAGGTCTTGCTTGTTTGTGGGTCTTTCCGTCTTAAGTCTGGATTTGAGCAAGTGAAATGCATGCTCAATTGGGTTAAGATCTGGTGATTGACTTGGCCATTGCAGAACGTTCCACTTTTTTGCACTCATGAACTCCTCGGTAGCTTTGGCTGTATGCTTGTGGTCATTGTCCATCTGTACTATGAAGCGCCGTCCGATCAACTTTGCGGCATTTGGCTGAATCTGGGCTGAAAGTATATCCCGGTACACTTCAGAATTCATCCGGCTACTCTTGTCTGCTGTTATGTCATCAATAAACACAAGTGATCCAGTGCCATTGAAAGCCATGCATGCCCATGCCATCACGTTGCCTCCACCATGTTTTACAGAGGATGTGGTGTGCCTTGGATCATGTGCCGTTCCCTTTCTTCTCCAAACTTTTTTCTTCCCATCATTCTGGTACAGGTTGATCTTTGTCTCATCTGTCCATAGAATACTTTTCCAGAACTGAGCTGGCTTCATGAGGTGTTTTTCAGCAAATTTAACTCTGGCCTGTCTATTTTTGGAATTGATGAATGGTTTGCATCTAGATGTGAACCCTTTGTATTTACTTTCATGGAGTCTTCTCTTTTCTGTTGACTTAGAGACTGATACACCTACTTCACTGAGAGTGTTCTGGACTTCAGTTGATGTTGTGAACGGGTTCTTCTTCACCAAAGAAAGTATGCGGCGATCATCCACCACTGTTGTCATCCGTGGACGCCCAGGCCTTTTTGAGTTCCCAAGCTCACCAGTCAATTCCTTTTTTCTCAGAATGTACCCGACTGTTGATTTTGCTACTCCAAGCATGTCTGCTATCTCTCTGATGGATTTTTTCTTTTTTTTCAGCCTCAGGATGTTCTGCTTCACCTCAATTGAGAGTTCCTTAGACCGCATGTTGTCTGGTCACAGCAACAGCTTCCAAATGCAAAACCACACACCTGTAATCAACCCCAGACCTTTTAACTACTTCATTGATTACAGGTTAACGAGGGAGACGCCTTCAGAGTTAATTGCAGCCCTTAGAGTCCCTTGTCCAATTACTTTTGGTCCCTTGAAAAAGAGGAGGCTATGCATTACAGAGCTATGATTCCTAAACCCTTTCTCCAATTTGGATGTGAAAACTCTCATATTGCAGCTGGGAGTGTGCACTTTCAGCCCATATTATATATATAATTGTATTTCTGAACATGTTTTTGTAAACAGCTAAAATAACAAAACTTGTGTCACTGTCCAAATATTTCTGGACCTAACTGTATGCTAATTTGTTCCTGGGTCTGTGGGAGAGGGACCTCTTCCTGTCAGATCATGAGCCATCAATGGACCGCGTCCTTTTCTGGACGCGGTACATTGATGACATCTTCATGATCTGGCAGGACACTGAGGATGAATTATATCAATTTATGGATATTCTAAACAAAAATGAATATAATATTCACTTAACCTACCGAGCTGATAAAAGTTCTGTTGATTTTTTGGATGTTGTGGTGAAACGGGATGAGTCAAATTACCTTCACACTGATCTCTTTCGTAAAACTACAGCAACTAACTCACTTCTTCATGCCAGTTCTTCCCACCCCCCGGCCTTGATTAGAGCTATTCCCACAGGACAATTTCTGCGATTACGCAGGATTTGTTCCAATGACTCTGACTATGAAAAACGGGCTGCTGAACTTAGTGATAGGTTCTTTGAGAGAGGCTATAGTCGTAGATCGGTAAAAAAGGCTTTCAATAGAGCAAAACATACCTCTAGACAGAATCTACTATACAATTCAGAACCTAAAAAAACTACAACCAATCAAGTAAGATTTATTACTAAATTTAATTCACAATACTCTTATTTGTATTCTTGTCTCGAGAGATTTTGGCCAATACTCACTTCAGACCCAGTTTTTTCCAAATATCTTGATGCTAGACCAAGTATCACCTTTAGGAGGTCAACAAATCTACGTGATAGATTAATTCAGAGTCATTATAATATTAAATCTACTACTTTTCTTGATCAATACCAGCGTCTGCCGCTCTCAGCTGTCAGTGCCGGCTCCCGGCTCTCTGCACACGTAGCTGGAGTACACATCGGGTAATTAACCCGATGTGTACTGTGGCTAGGAGTGCAGGGAACAGGGAGCCGGCACTGGCAGTGTGAGAGCGGCGGACGCTGGTAACGAAGGTAAATATCGGGTAACCAAGGGAAGGTCTTCTTGGTTACCCGATGTTTACCGTGGTTACCAGCGTCCACAGAAGCCGGCTCCCTGCTGCCTGCACACATAGCAGAGTACACATCGGGTAATTAACCCGATGTGTACTGTGGCTAGGTGTGCAGGGAGCCAGCGCTAAGCGGTGTGCGCTGGTAACCAAGGTAAATATCGGGTTGGTTACCCGATATTTACCTTAGTTACCAAGTGCAGCATGCTTCCACATGTAGCGACGTTCCAGCGATCCCTGCCAGGTCAGGTTGCTGGTGGGATCGCTGGAGCGTCGCTTAGTGTGACATCTCACCAGCGACCTCCTAGCAACTTACCAGCGATCCCTATCAGGTTGTATCGTTGTTGGGATCGCTGGTAAGTTGTTTAGTGTGACTGGGCCTTTAAGGCCCCTTTACACACTGAAACTTTCTAGCGATCCCACCAGCGATCCCAACCTGGCCGGGATCGCTACAAAGTCTCTGGTGAGCTGTCAAACAGGCAAACCTGGCCAACGACGCAACAGCGATCCGGACCTGCAGAACGACCTGGCTAGTCATTGGGGACGTTGTAAAGCAGCTTTTTCAAAGGGAAGTCGCTAACGAAGTCGCTGTAAAGTCCCCTTTACACACTAAAACTTTGCTGCACAGCGGGAAACAAAGGACCAAAGAATGGTCCTGAACGATTTGTAGCGATCACAACTTCACAGCAGGGGCCAGGTCGCTGATGTGTTTCACACACTGCAATGTCGCTGGGGAGGTCGCTATAACGTCACAAAACCGGTGATGTTATAGCGATGTCGTTTGCGATGTTGCAGTGTGTAAAGCCACCTTTAGAGTGGCCATCATAAAACCCTTATCTCAATCTCATTGAAAATGTATGGGCAAAACTGAAAAGGCAGGTGTGAGCAAGCATGGCTCAGTTACATCAGTTCTGTCAGGAGGAATGGGCCCAAATTCCTACCAACTATTGTGAGAAGCTTGTGGAATAAATAATAATAAATCTTTATTTTTATATAGCGCTAACATATTCCGCAGCGCTTTACATACATCAGGAACACTGTCCCCATTGGGGCTCACAATCTAAATTCCCTATCAGTATGTCTTTGGCGTGTGGGAGGAAACCCACGCAAACACAGGGAGAACATCTTTGCAGATGTTGTCCTTGGTGGGATTTGAACCCAGAACCCCAGTGCTGCAAGACTGCAGTGCTAACCACTGAGCCACCGTGCTGCCGAGGAAGGCGATCCAAAATATTTGACCCAAGTCATACAGTTTAAGGGCAATCCTACCTAATACTAATGAAATGGATGTAAACTTTTGACTTTGCAGAAAGTAATAAAATGCCTTAAAACTCTCTCTCTTTCATTATTCTGGCATTTGGCAAATATAAATAATTTTGGTTTCCTCTCCTTACAGATTCCCCCCATCGCCCAATGACCCTGGACATGGAGGTTGACTAATAACCTTCTTAAAGACAATGTGTGCCTTAGGGAGTTACAATACTCCATCGAATCCTTTATTTTGGTGCACAGCTCAGACCCAACATCACTGCTGGTCCAGTGGTAAACTCTGAAGTGTGTTCTAAGGGGAGTGCTGATTAAACACGGCTCTAGGCTTAAGAAAAAGAAAGAGTAGAGGAGGTGGATAGTTTGTTGCAGCAGATTTACCTATTGGAAACTAAACACAAACAGACACTCGCCCCCACTGTTCTAGCTGAAGTTGTAAACAAACGGACAGCACTCGGAGACCTATTGGACCGGAAGAATCTTTGTCAAAGGGAGTGAATGAAACGTTTTTATTATGAAGCGGCAGACATATGTGGGCGTCCCTTGGCACGCATGATATATCCCAGAGCTGCCATTTCTTATATTCCATACATCAAAACATGTGGGGATAGGAATACTCAAAATCGAGTGGAGAGGGGGGCGTGGCCTGGACATGGAGCCGGCAAGACACACACTGTAGGAGCTCCTCAGTAACGGCTGCAAACACCACCACCCACCAGCTATCAAGAGCAAACACCGAGCTCAGATGAGAGGGAAAGCAGGTCTCCGGTCACAGACGCCTGAGAGAGGGACTCCCAGCCGTGGGGGGCAAGGTATTGCCATACCTGACTGAGGCCCAGCGTCCTCTCAGGCCTGTAATGGCGACCGGGACACGTGCTGCTGCGACCCGGCTGTCACAGCCTGAGCGTTGTCCTGCTTCCCCCGCCCACTCTGCACAGCAACCCGGAGAGGGGCTGCAGACTGACCCGGCATCGCAGGCTCCTGGATGGATGGCTCCTGGGGAAAACACTGGAGACCGGCCTGTGGTGACTGATAGGGGAGGGGTGAGCAGTGGGAAGTTGGCTGCAGGGCGTGCTTCTCCCCCTGGGGCTTCACAGAGCAGAGGATCTCCTGCCTCTCTTCCTGGCTGCTCCAACTCACCAGGTACCCTGCGGTCGTCCCCTGCCCCACAGCACTCAAATACCCCAGCAGCTGGCTCAGGAGAGGCTATGGAGCAGAGCTTGCTCGCCCTCCCCTGCCATGGAGGGGAGAACACAGCTACTCCCTTGCAACACTATGGGGAAGACCAAGGCTCAGAAATGTCAGCTTTAAGGCTTCAAATCAATGCTATGCCAACCAAAATGGATATGGAGGGATACATTGCCCGCCTGGAGGCTGTGTGTAAAACTGAAATTTGCTCCTTGAAGGAGGATATATCATCACTAACTAACTCCGTGCGGGCCCTTGAATCGTCCACCCAGGATTTATACTCTCAGCAAAGTTCACAACAACAGCTTATAGATCAGCAGGCTCAACAGATCCACCTCTTGTTTGACATGATTGAAGATGCTGAAAACCGCAACAGGCGAAATAATGTGCGCATTCGTGGTTTGCTGGAGTCAGTCGGGCCTCAGGATCTGACCTCTACACTGCAGAGGATGTTTAACTCCTTGTTGGAACGTCCCCTTGAAACACGCATTGAGATGGACAGAGCACACCGTGCACTGGGGCCTAGAAACCCGGACCCAGAGAGGCCAAGGGACATTATTTGCAGGGTACACTTCTTCCAGGTCAAGGAGAATATTATGAGAAAAGCAAGAGATAAAGGTACCCTGGATTTTAAAGGAACTCCCATACAACTTCTAGCGGATCTTTCCCGATCAACACTTGCAAAAAGGAGAGCCCTGAGACCCCTACTGGAGGTTCTACGTAACAACAATATTGCTTATTCCTGGGGCTATCCTTTTCAACTACAAGTCAGGAAAGGTCCCAACCTGATCATCTTGAGGTCTCCGGCTGACCTGCCAGATTTTCTTTTGGCTCTGGATCTCCCTGGGATAAAATTACTGGACTGGCCGTATACTACACCTCCACCCCAGAGAATGGAGGTCCCTTCCCACCTGATCAACACTGTACTCAGCGACCAAGATCCCAGAAGTCGCCGAGATCCTCATCGGCGGAGACCTGAACTCTCGGGACTACTGGGTTATACATGTAGTTTGAAGGAGGAATGAGGGCTGTTACGGCCTACTCTGATGCCTTACCAATATTGCCCTTTGTCCGTCTGTTTTGTTTTTTTTTCCCCTCCCCTGGGCATCACTAATTCTAATAATGTTGGGATTCTCTGCCTCCCCTCCCAGCATGCTCCAATGCTGACTTGGGACGCCTGAACCCCCATGGGTATCTATGCTTCTCCTAAAAGCCTCACGAGTTGTGAGCCAGGAGACGAGAGTTTATCTCTCTTGCTGCATTCCTCACCTTGTTGCTGTGATTAATTATATTGAACTTGAGCTGTTAGCTGTTATATATGTTACTTTCATTTTGGTCGGGTGACTGACCACCTGTGGCTTCCTTTTCTTCTACCCCTTTTTGGTATTAACTAGTTAGGTGGTGTAGCAGCCGTCCTTCAGGCGACATAGTTTTCAGTCACCTCCCACATTAGGGTGTGTTCCTAGAACACTAGTTACGAGTATTTTCTCAGTTTAATTGCCTTCTGAGCTAGGACTCAGGAGGCTAAAGGTCCAGTCACACTAAGCAACTTACCAGCGATCCCAACAACGATAGGGATCGCTGGTAAGTTGCTAGGAGGTTGCTGGTGAGCTGTCACACTGCGACGCTCCAGCGATCCCACCAGCAACCTGACCTGGCAGGGATCGCTGGAGCGTGGCTACACGAGTTGCTGGTGAGCTCACCAGCAACCAGCCCCCAGTCTCCTAGTTACAGCACACATCAGGTTAATTAACCCGATGTGTGCTGCAGCTAAATGTGCACAGAGCAGGGAGCAGCGCACACTGAGCGCTGGCTCCTTGCTCTCCTAGTTACAGCACACATCGGGTTAATTGCCTGATGTGTCCTGCAGCTAAATGTGCACAGAGCAGGGAGCAGCGCACACTGCTTAGTGCTGGCTCCTTGCTCTCCTAGTTACAGCACACATCGGGTTAATTACCTGATGTGTGCTGCAGCTACATGTGCACAGAGCAGGAGCCGGCACTGACAGTGAGAGTGGAGGAGGCTGGTATCAAAGGTAAATATCGGGTAACCAAGGACAGGGCTTCTTGGTTACCCGATGTTTACATTAGTTACCAGCCTCAGCAGAAGCCGGCTCCTGCTGCCTGCACATTAGTTGTTGCTGTCTCGCTGTCACACACAGTGATCTGTGCTTCACAGCGGGAGAGCAACAACTAAAAAATGGCCCAGGACATTCAGCAACAACCAACGACCTCACAGCAGGGGCCAGGTTGTTGCTGGATGTCACACACAGCAACATCGCTAGCAACGTCACAAAAGTTGTTCGTTACCAGCGATGTTGCTAGCGATGTTGCTTAGTGTGACGGGGCCTTTACTAAAGACAGGTTTTGATACTTGTCTTTATTATTCTGGTTTCTCTCTCCATTCTACTACTTTCTCTCCTCCCTTTCCTTTAATCTCAATTTCTTTCTTCTCCCTCCCCTTCTCCCTACTCTTCTCTCGGGTGCCCAGAAGATAGGGCTTCTAAGATGGCGAACCTCAACCTATGCTCGTTAAATGTTAGAGGATTTAATGTACCAGAGAAGAGATCCAAGATCCTCTATAACGTGCATAAAAAAAGAATCCATATTCTATTGCTTCAGGAGACTCATTTTAAAACGGACCACACTCCCACATTTAAGCATAGATATTATACTTCCTGGTTTCATAGTACCAATTCAGTTGCAAAATCCAAGGGAGTTAGCATCGCTCTACATAAATCTCTCCCAGCCCAGGTCTTAGCAGTTAAGTCCGACCCAGAGGGGCGATTTATTTTTATCAAACTTAAGATCTGTACCAAATTATTTACCATTGCCAATTTCTATCTCCCCAACCAGGACCCGGCCAGGACTTGCCAAAAGTACCTGAACACCCTCTCTGACTTCGCTGAAGGCTCCTTGATTCTTGGAGGAGATTTCAATCTTATCCTTGATCGAGCTGTTGACTCCTCCTCGGGTAGGTCCTCTGTTCCTGCAGTAAAACTGCGGGGTCTTAGGAGTAAATTACTGGACTTGAGGCTTATTGACATCTGGCGTACCCTACACCCTAAAACACGGGACTACACTTTCTATTCTCCTGTCCATGATATGTACAGTAGAATAGACCTTTTTTTCATTAGCCACCACCTACTCTCACATGACCCGGCCTGTCTATAGACCCTATGGTGTGGTCCGATCATGCTTCGGTGTCACTTTCTTTCCTCTTGACTGACTTGCGCCCTGGGGAGTGGGTATGGTCATTGAACCCGCACTTATTAAAAGATCAGACATGTCAGTCAGCCATCAGGAAGACCATCACGGACTTCTTCGAATTTCACGCCAATGACCCAACACCCTTACCGCTACAATGGGAGGCCCTGAAGGGGATGATCCGGGGGACTTTTATTCAACAGGGAACCAGACTTAAGAGGGATAGAGCTTGCAAAATAGATAGCTTACTGACTTCCATCCATCACCTAGAACAGGCCCATAAACGGACCCATGACCCTCAGATTTTAACAGACTTGCTCAAGGCTAGACTAGATCTGGAGTCCCTCTTGGATGCAGCGTCTGCCCGTCACCGAGACAGAGGTAGGAGATTTATGTACAAATTCTCTAACAAGCCAGGCAGAGCTCTGGCTAGGTTTCTTAATCCTCGCCTGCCCTCTACATTTATCCCCACCATTAAATCACCATCTGGCCATTCAGCATATAAACCTCATGAAATTGCAGATGTATTCCAAGACTATTATGACGGGTTGTACAACCTAGGCGGCCCAGTGGCGGACATGTCCCCAACAAATTTCCAAGCGAAAGTGGATGAGTATGTCGATGGTACCCCTCTCCCCCCACTGAACCATGTGGACTCTCTCATGCTAGATGACCCTTTTAGCGAACAGGAGGTCACTGAGGTTATTAGGGGTCTAGCCAATGGTAGGAGTCCTGGTCCGGATGGCTTCCTGGCCAATTTCTATAAGCAATTCGCCTTGGAACTGACGCCCTTCCTGACCAGGACCTTTAACGCTATATCCTCAGCTTGCCCCTTTGCCGCGCAAACTCTTGCGGCTACCATAACGGTGATTCCCAAGCCTGGGAAGGACCCATCGCTATGCTCCAACTACTGCCCTATCTCTCTTATAGGGGTAGATGTCAAGATCTTCGCCAAACTAATAGCTAACCGGTTGTCCCCGCTGTTGCCTGCCTCAATCCATACTGACCAAACAGGGTTTGTCCGGGGTAGAGAGGCGCGCGATCACACTATTAAAACTCTACTTTTGACCTCCCACATGTACAGAAAAGGTACTCCAGCCTGCCTGCTATTGATCGATGCCGAGAAGGCATTCGATCGTCTTAACTGGACCTTCCTACACTCATCCCTCAGACAGCTGGGAATCGGTCAAACTATGTTGGAGAGAATCTTTGCCCTGTATCATAAGCCCTCGGCACGAGTTCGAGCCAATAATACTCTATCTTCTCCCCTGCAAATATCTAATGGCACTAGACAGGGGTGCCCTCTTTCACCCCTTCTATATGTGATAGCCATGGAGCATTTGGCTATATCCCTTCGAAACTCCCCCGATATAAAGGGCTTTGATATAGGTCAGAAATATTATAAACTTGCCTTATACGCTGATGACCTCCTTCTATATGTAACAAACCCGGAAATCGCCTTTCCAGTTCTCATCCAGGAATTTCAATGCTTTGGCATGGTTTCTAACTTCAAAGTAAACTACTCAAAGACAGAGGCCCTTAATATTACTCTTCCTACCACACAAGTCAATAGACTAAAATCCGCCTTCCCATTTAAGTGGGAGACCCAATCTATCAAGTATCTTGGAATATTTGTTTCGGCCAATCCGGATGAGTTGTTTAAGGCTAATTACTCCCAACTGCTTACTAGAACTCTTGCAGATCTTAATAGATATAACCGGGGCCGACTTTCCTGGTTTGGCCGGATCAATGCCCTCAAGATGGACATACTCCCAAGGTTCCTTTATTTATTCCAAACAGTCCCGGTAAAAGTTGCTAAACAGTATTTTAGACAGCTCCAGAGGGCGTGTAGCAGATTTGTCTGGGGGACGGGGAGACCGCGGATTCGATACGCCACACTGGTGAGACACAAATCCAGGGGAGGCGCTGGTTTACCTGACTTCGAAAAATATTACCAGAGTGTCCTCCTCACGAGGGTCTTAGATTGGAGATTTAACGATCTCAATAAACAATGGGTGGGCGTTGAGTCACATCTCTCCCCGTTCCCTTTGGCACAGCTTCTATGGGCCCCCCTTCAACAGAGACCGGCGGTCTCGGGGTTTCAACCTCTGACTCAGGCGCTCATGCTTTTCTGGGACAGACATCTGGAGACATTAAACTTATCCCACAGACCGGGGAGTATGAGCCCACTTTTTAATAATTTAGACTTTCCCCCTGCGTTGAAGAGATCTACCTTCTTATGTTGGGACTCCGCAGACGGAGCTACACTGGGACAGGTGGCTAAGAAATTATCTGGAACGGCGTCTTTTGGGGCTTTGCAGGAGTCATGCCCGGAGAGGAGATTATCCTGGCTGGAATATACTCAATTGACCACATTTCTAAAAAAGAAATTCCCAGGAAACGCTCTATTATCCAAACCTACACACTTTGAGACCCTAATTTCATTAAAAGCCGAGCCGCAGCATGCCATCGCATTGATCTACAACCTCTTATGTACAGCCCAGTATAAAGGGACCCCAACGTATCTGGAGGCCTGGCAAAGAGAGCTCCAGATTACGTTGTCGGAACAAGATCATCTCAAAATCTTTACACTCTCTCATAAAATGTCCATTTCTTGCAGTGCACAGGAGAAAAATTTTAAAATTCTTACACGCTGGTACAGATGCCCTGACGTACTGCATAAGATCTTCCCCACAGTACCAGATACCTGCTGGAGATGCGGAGTCGAAATTGGTACTATGAAACATATATGGTGGGATTGCTCCTTGATAAGGTCATTCTGGGATTCAATCTTTGAAGTGTACTTTCAACTATCGGGTATTCGAGTAATCCCCACTCCTCAAATAGCCTTACTGTCCCTAATTCTTGGATCTCTCTCTGTGACCAAAAGAGGTATCTTGCGTTTTTTCTCATCGCTGCTCGTATGATTATTCCAAGACATTGGAAGACAACTACCACCCCTCTATGAGGGAATTTTTGGAGGAGATAAATAGATTGGAGCGTATGGAATCCCTGATGGCAGATGATAGTGACAAATGACAAATGGGATGCACATGCTGGCACGTGGACTTCCTGGCTCATTTTCCGAGAGACTCCGGAATATTCGTCTTGGCACAGATAAGGGGCTATACTGTGGTCGTTTATCCCCCAGGTTCCTTTAACTGATATTTGTAATCTTTACGAAGATTCGTATATTTGTGCGTATGAGCTCTCTGGATGCCCGACTTACTCCTATCTATCTATCTATTCCCCCCCCCCATACCCTCTTCTCTTTCCTATACCTATCTCTTTCTTCCTTCTTCTCTCTTTCTGATCTTCACTCAGTCTTTATGTCGCGGGCGGGGAGGAGGGTGTCAGCACACTACGCTCACCCCTTCTGCTCAGGTCCGGCGGCTGCTGCTCAGTGGTGGCTCGAGCGGTGGGCCGGATCCCGGGGGTTTCTCGAGCGGCACTCCTCGCCCGTGAGTGAAAGGGGTTTGTTGGGTGTGGGAAGTATTTATTGTCCGTGACGCCACCCACGGTTGTGGTGATTTCACCACCGCTGCTCAATATGGGGGTCCCGGGGATGGTGATGCGGAGCAGCCAGGTGTTGCGTTGCCCCTCCGTGGGTAGGGGTTGGTGATCCCGGGGCCCGGTGATGGTGAGGGAGGTGCAGGGCCTGGTGGGCGCAGGGACGCGGGGGCAGCGCTGTGCCTTGCGGCACTGTGGTACTCACTCAGCCTGAGACGTTGACACAGTTTTTACGGTAAACCAAACGGCTGGATAGACGGTCCCACGGACGGCTGCACTTGCTCTCCCAGTAGGTGACGGTGATGTCCCTCTTCCTTGCACCTTTGTGTACTTGTTGGTTGCGATGGGTCCCCACCGGTAACCCGCTCCCCGGCTTCAAGCTGGACCGGAGGAGCTCTACTCTTTACCCGCAGGCGCTGGCCCTAAGAAACTGGTGCCTTGGCGGTGGCGGTGTCTCTTCTACTCTGGTTGGGCTGTTGCCTTCAATCGGGACTTGGTTGTTGGGGGATCTACGTCCCCGTCACTGACGGATTTGGCAAATTATGGCGACTCCAAGCCTTGCCGGGGTCCGAGAGGCCCCTGCCCTGGTGCTGACTGTCCTTCGGAACACTGCTCCAGACCGCCGGGCACACAGCCTCCGGGGTCCTTCCAGGAACTTCCAAACGGTCCCCCTCCAGACAGTCACCGCCGTTGCTGACCTTGCTGACCTGTCCTGCACGCAGCTGGACTACTTCAGGCTTTTCTCTCTGTCACCACTCTTGCTTTCCTCCTTTACCACTTTTCTACTTTCACTACTTGTTTACTCCTCCACTTAACTCCTCACTCAAGCTCCCCCTGAGCTGAACTGCCTGGTTTTTCCCGCCTCCAGAGCTGTGTCCTCCTCGGTGGGCGAAGCCAACCGCCTGGCCCACCCCCTGGTGTGAATCATCAGCCTCTGGAGGAAGGCAACAAGGATTTTTGGTTAGCTGTGGTGTTCCTAGCTGGGATGTAGGGTGTGGTGGTGTGTGACCTGTGTCCCCTGGCTTGCCCAGGGCGACACATTCCCCCTTAGCAAAATGCAGACCGTCCGCGGGCTGCCGTCCAACACCGGTTTTATTTTTCTGAAAAAGATAACATGGTGAAATAATAACATATGTACATTTTTAATAACTCTTCCCTTACGGGAGGCACATTTCTTAAACGTTGCATAACGGTTTACGGTTACGGTTTTCCGCTCTCTCCCACCCAAGCAACCTGGCCCTGATGCTGCCCCTAAAACCCAGGCAGCACCCCTTGACCCACAGTCCAGCACACGGTACCCGAGCGGGATCTGTCCTTCCCCTCCAGAGGGTAGCCACCGGTTCCTTTGGTGGCTGGGCCCCAGCCTGCTCTGCTCAGGCCCCTCCCTCCAACCTGCCTCTCCGGAGGCGGCATTGCGGAAAACGGTAACGGTAAACAACATATTTACAAGCCACTAACGTTTGTGGTTGCCCTGCAAGTTCACGGGCTTGTCCATGGATAGTCCTCCATGCAAAACTTTTAAACGGTCCCCACGGGGACAACGGTGCCGGCTCCGGCCGGTTGCAATCACAAAGCAAATCAGGTTACTGTTCGGTAATCATTTTTCATCATTCTTTCAAACTTTTTAACTTTCAAACAAACACACTGACTTCTGGTCCCAACGGGGACAACTTTTAGGCGGAGGACCGCCGGCTTAGCAGTCCATCCTCAATCGCGGGGCTCTAGTGCCACCTTCACATGGTGCACCGCCGTGGACCCCGAGGGTAGCTAGCTGCGGGTCATCTTCCTCCATATTCATGCGGGCATGCACATCCGCTCTACACCTCTCTCGGGCGTCAATCTCCCTGCGCAGCTGCTGTTGCCGTCGTTCCCAGCCGGGAGCACTTTCTGTTTGCTCCGGTTCAGCGTGTGCGGGGGACGGGCCCAGCCAGAGTCCCACCGCGTCGGCTACGACCGGCACCTTCAGTAATGAGGGACCCCGCTGTGACATGGCCTGCTCTGCCTCCTGGCAGCTGCATCCCCGCCGTGCCTCCGGTGCATCTTTGCTGACGGCTTCAGCCTTCGGCTTATTCCATTGAAGCGGATCAGGGTGGTCACGATCTTCTGCTGCAGGTCTGTCCGCCGGGGCGGATTGGCAGGGTACCGCTACCGGTGGTGATGGTAGCGGGCCTAGTGGCGGGGCAGCAGCAGCCAACACGGGTAGCGGGGAAGGTAGCAGGGCGAGCGGGTATGGACCGGGTCCCTCAGCCGCGATGACCGACCCACTAGGGGCACAGGGGCGTGGGTCACTTACCCTCCCTTCCAAGACTCCCTCCACCTCGCGTCTCTGTCTGGCCGCCACCACTTCCGCCATGTCGGCCTCCCACTCCTCCAGGAGGAGCTGCATGCGGACCTGCAGACGGCTGCTTAGCTGGAAGGTCCGGACTTCCACCCACGCTGCGGGGCCAGGCGTGGGGACCAGGGTGTTGTTGGTCAGACTCAGCATCTTTAGCAGCAGCCCCTTCCAGGAACCAGTCAATAGCCGCAGGGTCCTGGCGTCCCTGCTTCTATAGCCGCGGCTACATGCGTCCAGCCGCCATCGCATCCCCCTTAGCTCCTTTCGGCCCCTCCTCTCTCGGGGCGGGGTTTTGGCCTTCGCGCCTCTACTACTCGAGAAGATGCTCGAGCGGGAACTTTTCGCGCCAAAGATGGCGGCTTCTGAAATTTTTCTGCCGGATACCTCTGGCGGTAACAAGGCGCACCTCTACCAGACGGCAGAGCGGTAAGATCCTGTTCGTGACGCCAAGTTGTCGCGGGCGGGGAGGAGGGTGTCAGCACACTACGCTCACCCCTTCTGCTCGGGTCCGGCGGCTGCTGCTCAGTGGTGGCTCGAGCGGTGGGCCGGATCCCGGGGGTTTCTCGAGCGGCACTCCTCGCCCGTGAGTGAAAGGGGTTTGTTGGGTGTGGGAAGTATTTATTGTCCGTGACGCCACCCACGGTTGTGGTGATTTCACCACCGCTGCTCAATATGGGGGTCCCGGGGATGGTGATGCGGAGCAGCCAGGTGTTGCGTTGCCCCTCCGTGGGTAGGGGTTGGTGATCCCGGGGCCCGGTGATGGTGAGGGAGGTGCAGGGCCTGGTGGGCGCAGGGACGCGGGGGCAGCGCTGTGCCTTGCGGCACTGTGGTACTCACTCAGCCTGAGACGTTGACACAGTTTTTACGGTAAACCAAACGGCTGGCTAGACGGTCCCACAGACGGCTGCACTTGCTCTCCCAGTAGGTGACGGTGATGTCCCTCTTCCTTGCACCTTTGTGTACTTGTTGGTTGCGATGGGTCCCCACCGGTAACCCGCTCCCCGGCTGCAAGCTGGACCGGAGGAGCTCTACTCTTTGCCCGCAGGCGCTGGCCCTAAGAAACTGGTGCCTTGGCGGTGGCGGTGTCTCTTCTACTCTGGTTGGGCTGTTGCCTTCAATCGGGACTTGGTTGTTGGGGGATCTACGTCCCCGTCACTGACGGATTTGGCAAATTATGGCGACTCCTAGCCTTGCCGGGGTCCGAGAGGCCCCTGCCCTGGTGCTGACTGTCCTTCGGAACACTGCTCCAGACCGCCGGGCACACAGCCTCCGGGGTCCTTCCAGGAACTTCCAAACGGTCCCCCTCCAGACAGTCACCGCCGTTGCTGACCTTGCTGACCTGTCCTGCACACAGCTGGACTACTTCAGGCTTTTCTCTCTGTCACCACTCTTGCTTTCCTCCTTTACCACTTTTCTACTTTCACTACTTGTTTACTCCTCCCCTTAACTTCTCACTCAAGCTCCCCCTGAGCTGAACTGCCTGGTTTTTCCCGCCTCCAGAGCTGTGTCCTCCTCGGTGGGCGGAGCCAACCGCCTGGCCCACCCCCTGGTGTGAATCATCAGCCTCTGGAGGAAGGCAACAAGGATTTTTGGTTAGCTGTGGTGTTCCTAGCTGGGATGTAGGGTGTGGTGGTGTGTGACCTGTGTCCCCTGGCTTGCCCAGGGCGACACATTTATAGTTAAAATAGTTTCCATAATACTGTTTTGAGAAGTCTTACCATGACACGGTATAATCTGAATTGATTTGCTTTCTCTGTTTTTTCTGTTTTCTTTTCTTACCATTCCTATCTTGGTAAAAGTATTCACAATACAGTGTTATTTGCCTGATCCACATGTTTGAATTAACTTTAACCGATGTACATTTACATCTTATATGTGGTATGAGCGATACTTTGTTCACTTTGCCTTAAACTTAATAAAATTATTTACTGAAAAAAAAAAAAAAAAATCGAGTGGAGATCCTTGAGGTCTTTTGGTCATGCTATGACAATCTATACAATATCAAGGGTCAATTTGCAGAGCTTGCCCCCGCCAATCTGGAGGAAAAGATTAATAAACCTCTGTGCCCCCCTTGATGATCTGGTTTCTGAGGCTTTGGAGGAGCTCATTTCTGAGAAATTAATGTCAATAAAACCATCAGCTTGCTGCGCAAAGTAAAAAAAAAAGAGCCCTCACATAGCTCCATAGACAAAAAAAATATATATACAGTATATCACAGGTCTCGGTAAATGGCAACACAATCCAGAATTCTTTTTTTTTTCACATTTTTTTATTACGTAAAAAGAAAGTGTATGTGTGCTAGTTTTGTACCGCCCCGTGCTCGGCGGCAACCGAGCCGCTCGGCTCCGGACTCGCCGAGTGATGGCTCGAGCGTCTCCGGACCCAGGGGCCCCGTGGTCCATTCCGATCTGAAAGGGGGGCTGGCGCTTTAGGGGGACGTAGGTGTACGGCTGGAGCTGTGTTTGAGTTTGTGACGCCACCCACGGGTGGACACCACCGCTGCGTTTACTGGGCACCCGGGGGAGATGTTGCGCAGCAAGATTTTAAGCCCTCTGTGGGCAGGGATGATGGCCCCAGGACCCATTGGGTGTTGTTTGGTTGGGCGGTGCAGGGAGGTGCGCGGCCGGAGGGCACTGTTGTACTCAAGATTAGTAACACACACAAGTCTCTGGTAAAACAAGTTGATGGTGGTCGGTGCCCGTAGCCGGCTGCATCAGGTCCCCCACCCGGTTGGTGGTCTCTGCCTTTTTCCTGCACCGTGTTGTGTATCTGTGGACTGCCTGCGCTTCAGCGACGGGAGTCCGCTCCCCGGCTTTGTGGATGTCGGAAGAGCCCTTTTGCCCCCCAGACGCTGGCCCGTGGGATCTCTCTGCCTGTGCGGTGGCTTTCTATCCCCCTCGTTGGGCTGTTGTCTTCAGTCGCCACTTTGGGTGGGAAAGGACCTATAGTCCAGACCGCAATCAGTTAATTAAGTCGGTCCAGTGGCTTTTGGACCTCTTTTCAGGGTCTGAGTACCCCCCTTTGTGCTCTGGTTTCCGAGTCGGTTCCCCAGGTCGGTACCGGCGGGCCACTACCCTGTCCCGGTCCACCACGGTTCCACCGAGCCGTCTTCCCGGCTCCTGCAGGCTGAGGCCACCGCTTGCCTCCTAGCCAAAGGTGCCTGGGCTCCAACCCCGGCACCTGTCAGATTTCTGCAGACCTGGGCACAGGCCTGCTCTCCACTCACTACACCTCCTAAATCTGAACTAACGTTTTTCTCGCTTCGGGCTCTCTGAACTACTCGGGGGGCATGTCAACCGCCTGGCTCCGCCCCTGATGTGAACATTAAGCCCTGAGAGGGGTGACTAGGGTTTTACTGGTTGGCTGGTGACACCTTATTAGGGGACAGGTGTTGTGCGGGGCGCTATCTGTGACTACCTGGCTAGCCCAGGGCGTCACAGTTTCGTACCTCTATAATTGTTCTTACCTAGAGAATTATGCTGTCAGGCCATATTTACTTCCCTGTTTCATCAAAAATAAGACAGTGTGTGCAATTTGTGCTAAGCCTTAATTTCAGGGGATGTCTTATTTTTCCATGAAGAAGAATTCACATTTACTATTGAACAAAAAAAATGAACATTAATTACATACTGTATAATAGTTGTCATCACAATCCAACATAAACAGACAAACTGTGAATCCTATCAAGAATTTCTTGTTACTACCATTATTTCCATGTACAACAATCTATGGAACATTTACCTATCCCAATATTCATGAACTCAAAGCAAGATCTATTCAATGACAGTCATGTCATCATCTTCTGCAACATCATCATAACAATCCAAACCCTGAATTTCCTGGTAAATTTCTTGTGACTCAATTTCTTTCTGAGTCTTTGGCCCAAATCCCTCATGTTGAAAATATTGATGCACCACAGGGCTTGGGGGTGCTTGTTTCCCTGGGACGTTTCACGGGTGTCCGTTGCCCGGTTCCGTGACCCTGGAGGTCGCTTAAAAAGGGATTTTTGTACAAGGGAAAAATAAAAATAAAGTGTTTTTTCTGATGCCACTTGCGGTATGCGGCTATATGGATAAACCTGCCGCTGCAAAGTCTCTGACTGCTGGGTCTGATGGTATTGGGCAGCTTGGATATTACGGCTCTCTGCAAGTAGAGCTAGGCCCCAGGAGAGGATGATAGTGGTTGTAGTGTGGTGCTGCAGACGTATAAGAAGAACTCAGACAACACAGGGGCTGCGGTTTAACTTGTGCTTTACTCACTGGTTTAGAGTAGCTGCAACCCGGCTGGTGCTGGTCTCTACCAATCTGGTATTCCCTTTGTTCCAGTGCCAGTATAGTAAGCTGGTGAGCTTTACTTCCTTCCACACGTCTGTAGTTGGTGGTTCCCCATGGCCTGGAGCGTTTTGGGGGTCCCCTCCTGTTATCACTGTCTTGGCCCGTGGCAGGCAGCTTGAACCTCTCTTGGGTCAAACCTCTGTCCCTGTTCCCAGGTTCCCTCTATGCTGCTGTGCCCCGGACACTAATGTCGGTGAGGTCCTTGATGGTCCCGTCACCGGGCAGATTTTATCAGGTGAACTTGTAGCGTCCTCCTGAACTAGGGCTCTGCACTCCGCCGGTGCTCAGTCCAGTGAGTACTCACACCGTAGTCTCCCAGGCAACTGTACTCCTTTAACTACATCAGCCACTTTACACTCTCCGTCTGTGTACTGACTTCTGACTTATCGTCCTACTGACTTCACGTCTAACTGAATTCTATCTGACTAAATGTCCTTCTTCCATCACTCCTCCTCCCATGTTTCTGACTAGTGAATTGAATGAGTCCCGACCAATAGGTGGCCATCAATCAGATCCGTCTCTAGCCTGTTACCCAGTCTGGGGAAAAGGGTGTGGATGTGTGTGTTTGTGGTGTTTTACTTGCACTGGTCTTCCAGGAATCCAGGGTTAGATGTCTTACCCTGTGGCACCTAACACTCAGGGGCACCACAATACCACTGTCCTTAAATGTCCTTCTTGTGAAGTTGCAATGCAACTTTCAGTGATGGTTTTCATGTCCTGCATGCAGCTGCTCTGCAACGGATGGTGAAGGTAGGGAACAATGGCAGCAGGCTAAAAAGAATCACACCCGGCAAGCTTCCAAACAAAAACTGCTACAAGGTTAGAACACATAAATTACCTGACAGGTTCTCTTTAATTAAAAATGTTAGACAGTAAAGTTATGGGTGGGTGGTGAATTTGCTCCCACTCCTACTAAGCAGTGTTTCCCCTATTGTATAGTATTGCGATATAAATGTATTTAATGTTGAATGTATGTTAGTGGGGCTGCCGGCGATGTAGCAGAGCCAGAGCAGCGCAGCAGTCTGCGCCATCTAGCGGCCGATAGATTATAATTAGTGACGGGCGATCCCCCCGATGTTTGGGATCGGGAGCTTCGCTCAATCGTTTTGTAAACATCGAGATAACACGAACTTGCGTCCGATCACCGAACTCGAGCTTTACAGTTATGGGATGGGGCGGAGGGCTGTAAAATAAAGAATATAGTTAATAATAAACATTGTCCTTATACTTACAGGTCCCAGGACGCGTCCTGCAGACTCTGTCTCCCGGCCACTTCTGCTTCCGCGTCCGATCATTGCTGTGCCACCCGGTAACCCGCACTGCCTAAAGGACCTTTCATGATGTCATCTCCATGTGACCAGTCTGGTGTGAATATTGTACTGACATTGGCTTACAGACTGGTCACATGACTATGACATCATCGAAGATTCTGTTAACTGAACTTTGACTGTCACTGTGCGAGTGTCACATCGGCATCCCCGGATACGGCTGCATACTCTCCTGACAGGAGCGGTTGGCTGCATGTATTTCCATGCAGCTGAGGCGCTCCTGTCCAGAGAGCGTCAGGCTGTACTGGCTGATACCGATGTGAGACGCAAGTGGAATCATCCCCTCATGGTCAGCCTGCTTCTTGTTCTGTACAGATCAATGTAGCAGAGCTGACATGGCTCTCTCTGCTTCTCACTCTGTATAGACGCTGTCTGTACAGAGTGATGAAGCTGACATTACTGTCCCTGTGGACTATGTCGAAGTAAGGATTTTTTTATAATAAAGATGGAGTCTCTAAATGTTTTTTTTGTTTTATTTCTAATAAAAAAATTTCTTCTCTGTGTTGTGTTTTTTTTTTACTGTTTACTAGAAATTCATGGTGGCCATGTCTAATTTGGCGTGACACCATGAATTTCGGGCTTAGTACCATCTAAGAATACAAAGCTGGTATTACCCCTTTATTACCCAGCGTGCCACCGCCATCAGGGCCGCTGGGTGAGCCAGGAAATGACGCTAAGAAACAATGTGCCATTTCCAGGGGCAACTGTGGGCTTCTGAGAATCCCAGCCCCCAGCTGCCTGGTTTTACTACGGGAACCCATGCATTTTATTTTTTATTATTTTTTAAATATTTAAAAAAAACAACTTAATGGGCTTCCTGTATGTTGATTGCCAGCCAAGGTAAAGCCAGGCAGATGGGGGTGGCAGCCCATTGTCGTCAACTTTATCTGCGCTGAGAATCAAAAACCTGTCCAGTGGCCCTGGTGGCAGTGGGGGAGTTAATACCAGCTTTGTATTCTCAGATGGTACTAAGCCCCCAAAATTCATGGTGTCACGCCAAATTAGACATGGCAACCATGAATTTCTGGTAAACAGTAAAAAAAAAACCAGAACACAGAGAATTTTTTCATCAGAAATAAAACAAAACATTTAGAGACTCCATCTTTATTATAAAAAACGCCTTTGTCTGACGTAGTCCACAGGGAGAGCCATGTCAGCTCTGCTTCATCACTCTGTAAAGACAAGCAGCCCTACAGAGAGAGAAGCAGAGAGATCATTGTCAGCTCTGCTGCATCGCTCTGTACAGAGTGAGAAGCAGGCTGATAGTGAGGGTATGATTGCACTTGTGTCTCTCATTGCATCACCCCGCACGGGCTGATGCTCTCAGGACAGGAGCGCCTCAGCTGCATGGAAATACACACAGTGACAGTCAAAGTTCAGTTAACAGGACCTTCGATTACGTCATAGTCATGTGACCAGTCTGTAAGATAATGTCTGTACAACACTCACACCAGACTGGTCACATGGCTATGATGTCCTGCATGGTCCTTTAGGCAGTGGTGCTTACTGGGGGGCACAGCAATGATCGGACACGGAAGCAGAAGCAGCTGGGAGCCAGAGTCTGCAGGACGCGTCACGCGGAACCTGTAAGTATGATCATAATGTTTTTTAATAATGTGCTTTTTTTTTTACAGTCCCTGGACCCGATCTGTAACACGAGCTTCCCAGAAAAGGTCGTGATCGGGATCGTGTACACGATCACTATCTGATCAGTACAATCCCCGATCTTTACAGTTTGGGATCGCCCATCACTACTTGAGAGGGCTTCTTTGCCTGGCCAGGCACAATGCGACATCTCTGTCCTTGCAATTCAAAAGCTGCACTAGGAATGGCCTAGGAGGGGCTCCTTGAGATGGGTGTTTAGCTGGGATTCTATGGGCCATCTCTTTCAGGAACATTGTGGAGTATTCATCTCCCAAAATAGATTTAAGCCATGTCTTAATAAATTGTTCAGAGTGTCGACCTTCAGCTCTTTCAGGTAGGCCTACTGTATAACACTAATATTATTATGGCGAAGTTGGTTTTCAAGATCATCTATTTTTTTTTAAGCCATGCATCAGCTGGTCCAGACACCTTGTTTACTTTGGTAGCCATAGGGGAAAGTTTGTTATCTAAATAGGATTCTCTGGATTCCACTTCAGAGAAACGGCACCTTGAAGAATGCATTTCTTGATGTAAAAGTCCCATGTCCGACAGTACCGCCTTAATTTTCTCTGTCAGAAAGTGGTTACAAACTGAAATGGCCTGTAGCAACTTCTTTGAGACCTGGCGCTTTGTTAGGTCTTCCTACTCTTTCTCCATCTCATCCACCATTTGTCCTATCTGGTTCTCAGGGTTATTTGTGAGACACCACCCCTTAATGTTCAGGTGTTGTCCAGCTGGTCCCTCCTGGTGAATTCCTTGAGTTTATCCTCTGTAGTAGAGCTTTTATTCTTGGTCATTCAAGCGCTACGTCATTTTTTTTTAATGATTTCTTTTTATACAGCTATATATTGTGTACTTTTTATATATATATATATATATATATATATATATATATATATATATATATATATACTAGCTGTACTGCCCGACTTCGCCCGGGTTAATAACTGCTGTTAACAAAATAGAATGTATTAGCAAAAATGTATTCTGCACACAAAAACGACAAAACAAATAGATATAAATGTAATTATAATGTCTGTCTCCCCCTCTGTATATATCTGTCTGTCTCTCTCTCTATCTCTTTGTCTGTCTGTCTCTTTCCCTGTCTGTCTCAATCTCTTTCCCTGTCTGTCTATCTATCTCTTTCCCTGTCTGTCTATCTATCTCTGTCACTTTCCCTGTCTGTCTCTTTCCCTGTCTGTCTCTTTCCCTCTCTTTCCCTGTCTGTCTCTTTCCCTCTCTTTCCCTCTTTCCCTCTGTCTCTTTACCTGTCCTTGTCTGTCTCTTACCCTGTCTGTCACTTTCCCTCTCTCTACCTGTCTGTCTGTTTCCCTGTGTCTGTCTCTTTGTCTGTGTCTGTCTCTTTACCTGTCTGTCTCTGTCTCTTAACATGTCTCTCTCTTTCCCTCTCTTTCCCTGTCTGTTTCCCTATGTCTGTCTCTTTGTCTGTGTCTGTCTCTTTGTGTCTGTCTCTTACCCTGTCTATGTCTGTTTCTTACCCTGTCTGTTTCTGCCTCTTTCCCTGTCTGTGTCTGTCTCTTTCCCTGGCTGCATTGTGACACGCCAACATTCCATTTAAGGGCGTGGCTGCGCATTCTTCTGAAGTTCTGGCTGCACTGTGGCTCCCAGCTCCATTCGCTTTAATGGAGGCAGGTTTTTTGGTGAATAACTGTAAAGCGCAGGGTTAAAATTTCCCCTCAAAACATAGCCTATGACGCTCTTGGGGTCCAGAAGTGTGAGTGTGCAAAATTTTGTGGCTGTAACTGCGACGGTGCAGTTGCCAATCCCGGACATACACACACACACACACACACACATTCAGCTATATATATATATATATATATATATATATATATATATATATATATATATATATATATATATACACATATATGTGTGTGTGTGTGTGTGTGTGTACAGCTCTGGCAAAAATTAAGAGACCACTGCAAAATTGTCAGTTTTTCTGATTTTTCTCTATGTAGGTATATTTTTTTGTAAACTGTACCTTATTCTTTTATTCTATAAACTACTGACATGTCTCGAAAATTTCCAAGTAATACATTTTGTATTTATTTTCTGAAAATAGCAGTGTGGTGCCCCTGAGGGTCTAGTCGCCACAGAGGTACTGCACCTCAGGCAGAGTTGTGATATCCCATTCCTGGTAAGAAGGAGCACACAGATCGCAGTACACACACACACACTTAGTATAGCTACACTCCATCAGGCCTTGGTTAGGGCGAGATTGTTCCTTAGCGAGAGCACAGTCCCGGAGGCAGTCTGGAGGTGGGGTTAGTTAGTGGGTGGACACTTAGAACGGAGTGTGGAGAAGGAAAGTGAAGCTAGACAGTTGGAGTTAGGAGGAGAACGATGGAGGAAGTGGAGGGGAGAGGTCATGAGGACAGGAGCAAGAGGAGCTTGTCCTAGGACAGGGAAGAAAGAAAGGAGGAAGGGGTCCTAGAGTCACAGGAAGTGAGTGATCCACCATGGACTTGCATCCACATCTGGACTTGGCCGCAAAGGGAACCGTCCCCTAGACTAGTGGAGAACTACAAGACTCAACTAGAAAAACCGGAGGTTGAGGTAACTTCCAGTGCCGAAACCACAACCACATGCAAATCCAATGAAAAGGTGACCACAGAGGGCCGAGGGATTAGGCAGAAGAGCCTCCCAAAATAGGGTCCGCGGACACTGGCTCAGGGCACTGTGTGTGAGACGCAGGGCAGGAGGGTGAAGCCAGCGTAGGAAGACCACCAGGAAAGGAACACAGAAAGGTAAACCGGTCTTGTGCCTCTGAATTACCTAGGGATCGACTGGAGTCCATCACCGCCGAACTCAACACTCCAAGGGCAGCATTTGACCAGCCATGATAATCTGAAACTGACAACTGTGAGTAAAGAACTTGTGACTGCATCTCGCTGTGTCCCTGGACTCATTACCTGTGCCGCCAGCCCTGCCCTATCCCAACACTTCACTGGCTAACAATTGCCTACGGTTGCCCTGGGGTCCGAGCTGCACCTGTGGGGAGCTGTACCATCTCAGCTGAGTCACCATCTGCCCCAGCAGCCCCGTCTAAGCAGTGTCGGCCATACCTGGCCGAAGACCACAGGTGGTGTCACAATTCATTATCCCTTGTAAATATCCCCCACCTCATTTACAAAAGGCACTGCCAGGGCCACGGAGTCAGGACCTGCCGCTGTGACATCCATCCCAACAGAGCCATCCCGGTTCTGAGTGCCCTACGGCCCTGGTGGGGCGTGTCAGTAGTTTATAGAATAAAACAACAATTTACAGTTTACTCAAAATCTAATATATAAAGTTGAATGTGTGTGTGTGTGTGTGTGTGTGTGTGTGTGTGTGTGTCCGGGATTGGCATCTGCACCGTTGCAGATACAGCCACAAAATTTTGCACACTCACACTTCTGGACCCCGAGAGCGTCATAGGCTATGTTTTGAGGGGAAATTTTAACCCTGCGCTTTACAGTTATTCACCAAAAAAACTCCCTCCATTAAAGCGAATGGAGCTGGGAGCCACAGTGCAGCCAGAACTTCAGAAGAATGCGCAGCCACGCCCTTAAATGGAATGTTGGCGTGTCACAATGCAGCCAGGGAAAGAGACAGACTCAGACAGGGAAAGAGGCAGACCCAGACAGGGTAAGAAACAGGCATAGACAGGGTAAGAGACAGACGCAAAGAGACAGACAAAGAGACAGACTGATAGGGAAAGAGACAGACAGGGAAAGAGAGGGAAAGAGAGAGACAGGTAAAGAGACAGACACAGACAAAGAGACAGAGACAGACACAGGGAAACAGACAGACAGGGTAAGAGAGGGAAAGAGACAGACAGGGTAAGAGACAGAGATAGATAGACAGACAGGGAAAGAGATTGAGACAGATTGAGACAGATGGAGACAGAGACAGTCAGAAACAGACAGGGAAAGAGACAGACAGGGAAAGAGATAGAGAGAGAGAGAGACAGAGAGATATATACAGAGGGGGAGACAGACATTATAATTACATTTATATCTATTTGTTTTGTGGTTTTTGTGTGCAGAATACATTTTTGTTAATACATTCTATTTTGTTAACAGCAGTTATTAACCCGGGCGAAGCCGGGTAGTACAGCTAGTATACCTATTAAGAGAAAAATCAGAGAAACTGAAAATTTTGCAATGCCACTTTTTCCCCTGGTGGGGAGTTTTGGTATAAAAAATTTTTTAAGATGCCTTCTGTTTCCCCATGCCTTGATAGGCAAACAAACCAATTTTCAGTCAATTCTGTCCACTGGGTCAGTCTGCGCACAGCTCCAAACATCTTAGGTTATTTTATGGCCACCTTGTGTGTCATGAAAAAACATTCTTAGAATTACCGAGATTCATTGAAGCGTTTCAGAGTTATAGCCTCATATATAGTGACACTGGTCAGATTTGTAAAATTTGGCCTGTTCATTGAGGTCAAAATTGGCTCCATCATTTAGGGTTAAGGCTATGTGCGCACTTACCGGATTTTGCCGTGGATTTCTTGCGGTTTTGCTGCATGTTTCGCTGCAGAAAATGTTCATAACATCTCTGCAGTGAATCACCAGCAAAACCTATGGGCAAAAAAAATCCTGTGCGCACTAGGCGGAATTTGACAGCTGCATGTTTTGCTGCGGGATTCTCCCGCAGCCAGCCATGTGCTCTTTTTGACATTCCGGTCCCAGTCGGCTCTGCTGCAAGTCTATGGGGATGCAGCAGAGCCAAGTGGGACCGCACTGTCAAAAATGTGCGCTGTGGATGCTTTTCCCATGGCAGAGCAAGCATCCAGAACGCATGAATTATGCATGAATGTGCGCATGTTGCGTTCTGCCGAAAGTGTCTCAGAACGCAGCTTTTCGGCTGCGTTCTGAGACGCACATGCAGTGACTATTTTACGCTGCATAATAGAACGCAATGTGCTCACATAGCCTTAGACACATTTTCTGCAGCAAATCCGCAGTAAAATCCGCGGTAAATCTGCAGCGTGCGCACATGGCCTGTGACAGTTTCCTCCAGTGATTTAGGGTTTTGAGGTTTGTAAAGTTTTTTTTTCTCATTTTCCTTTATGAAATAATCATAAACTTTCTCAATGTCAAACTTTACTGTTATTGATGAATATCACTAACTTTTATATGAATGAACTTTGCAGTATTTAGCCAATTGATATATTCAATATAATTAACAATATTGTGTAATTAAAACTATAAAAATACAAGGCCGATTGGAGACTTCTGACAAACTGCTGGTCTTGCATCACAGTGAAATATAGATTGATAGCTATTGGTGAAGAAAACTCGCATCAGTAAATCAAAGGCAAGGATCCCCACAAGTGTTGTGAATCAGAATTCCATTGCGCAGTATCTCACATTGACGTACACAGCTCAGCACGTATGGGACTCCCAGCAAAACAAACATTTCATCATTGAAGTCTGCATCTCCAGACTCATTAAACTGCTGACTGTGTCTTTGTGTAGCAGAAATACATTGGCATCTTCTATATAGGTCCGTTACAATCATGGGAAGCCCTTTAATCTAGATGAAGAGGTTAAAACACAATAATATTTAGATTTATTAGTAGTGTAATTGACATGTGCACTAAGAATTGTGAAGAATCAAATTCTCCCTAGCGTCTGCCCTTTGTGCAATATCCCTATGTGCTGGACAGGATTTTGCACAGTCTAATCCTCCTTTATTCCCTTTCCTCTCTGCATTGGCCATTTAAACAAGAACGTGGTGTGCTAGAGATTGAGCGAATGTTTGATTGACAAGCTTCTCCTCCCCTCTTAAGAGGCCCCAAGATAATTCTGGAATTCCAAAGAGACCAAATCAGCAACATGCAAAAGAAAACCAATCGCCATCTTCTATAACATGTACGTATATTTTCACAATACTAAAATTTTGTTATCCAAACAGCCTAAAATTACATGGCAGTGACATAGCTTGAAGAGTGAAGAATGATAATAAAGAATGTTTTGGGGGTTTTTTCCCTTGCTATTGCATAACTTTATATGTTTATGACACAGCTGTAAGAAGCATTACTTTTACTGGACAAATAAAGTTAAAGGAAACCAACCAGCAGGATTTCCATAAAGTAAAGCCAGTGCTATACTGGCACTATGATGCTGAATGTAACTATATCTTCAGTTCAGAGATTGGATGTTTTATTTCAGAAATATGTGCAAGTAAGGTTCCAGCAATACACTGCTATCTGATTGACAGGTGCAACAGGGGCGGGAATGTGTACGTCGGATTTTGCTATTAATTCCTGGCCCTGTCTGCCTGCCTGGCCTTCCTCCCCTAGTTGCCATCATATACGTTAATTCAGACGTCTGAGCAGTATCATTTCTAAGTATTGCAGAACACTGTTCACTTGGATCGAGTCGGCGCCTGCGCATAGCACTATCTCCGGTGCCATCTTTGTGAACATGCTGTCTTCCTTCATCGGACCGTCGTATGCTCTATGCGAGGGCGGCGCATGCTCCCTCACATTCTCTATTCTCCTTGTGATCAGAGAAAACTCTAATCCTGTCCACAATTGGGGCTTGTTGTAGGTAAAGTTTGGGGCTTCTAGTGGCAGCCCTGGCATATTGATGGGGGTTGATGATTTAATGCTGACAGCCCCGGCTAGCAGACCTTTCCATTGCTGTTGTTAGGGCAACCTTGGGGGCCCCATACACGAATAATTGTTATTGCCCAAATAAAAGGACGTGTAGGGCTAGTTCAGATGAGCATATCAAGCATCTGTGACGCCCCTGGACTATCAGGTCGTCACAGGGTACTGCACAAACTGCCCTCCCATGTAGTATTCCGCATCCCTCTTGGTTCTGGGTCCCTACTTAAGTGGTGTTGCCTCCATCAGCGAATCAAAACCCTAGAGACACCCTGCACCACACCCACCTAACACACCAGTGGACGGCTTTACAGGAATAGAGTCGCCCACCTGGGGGGTTGGGGAGGGGAGGTGAGGAAGTGTAGTCAGTTGAGTAGAGTTGAGGAGAGTCAGTGAGTGGAAAAGAAGAAGGAGAGTAGCCCTCGAGCTGAGAGGAGCTCAGAGGAGGTAGGGAGTGGGACTCCCAAAGTAACGGCCTAGGTTTCAGACGGTGGTCTGGGCCTAGAAGGAGTCGGACCCCCGGTCGCATGGGATCGTGGCAAGGTGCTCGGGCTTGTCGAGGAGGACGGCCGGCAGCCTGGCCCTATCACCGATCTGGGTCAAAGGCATGACGGGGTACATGGACCCTAGGTCGGGGAGTAGCTTCAGCAACGCCACAATTCACTTGAGGAGAACGGTGCCTGCACGATCCATTCCAACCCACTCCAAAACCGGGGCATTAGCGCAACAAGGGAGATCCGTCGGGGTCTGAATGAAAAGGGACTGTATGGTAGGATACCCAGGAAGACCCCACTTCTTACCCCGAGACATAAAAAAGCCAGGCTGCAGTTTGCCAAAACATACCTGAGAAAGCCTAAAAGGTTTTGGAAGAATGTTCTCTGGTCAGATGAGACAAAAGTAGAGCTTTTTGGGAAAAGCCATCAACATAGAGTTTACAGGAGAAAAAAAAAGAGGCATTCAAAGAAAAGAACACGGTCCCTACAGTCAAACATGGCGGAGGTTCCCTGATGTATTGGGGTTGCTTTGCTGCCTCTGGCACTGGACTGCTTGACCGTGTGCATGGCATTATGAAGTCTGAAGACTACCAACAAATTTTGCAGCATAATGTAGGGCCTAGTGTGAGAAAGCTGGGTCTTCCTCAGAGGTCATGGGTCTTCCAGCAGGACAATGACCCAAAATACACTTCAAAAAGCACTAGAAAATGGTTTGATAGAAAGCACTGGAGACTACTAAAGTGGCCAGCAATGAGTCCAGACCTGAATCCCATAGAACACCTGTGGAGAGATCTCAAAATGGCAGTTTAGAGAAGGCACCCTTCAAATCTCAGGGACCTGGAGCAGGTTACCAAAAAAGAATGGTCTAAAATTCCAGCAGAGCATTGTAAGATACTCATTGATGGTTACCGGAAGCGGTTGTTCGCAGTTATTTTGGTTAAAGGATGTGCAACCAAGTATTAGGCTAAAGCCTGCTTTACACGTTACAATTCATCGTGCGATCGCAGCCACCCCCATCGTTTGTGCGGCACGGGCAATTTGTTGCCCGTGTCGCACAATGCTGTAACCCAACGTCACACGCACTTACCTTCCAAACGACCTTGCTGTGGGCGGCGAACATCCACTTACTGAAGGGGGAGGGACACTCGGCGTCACAGTGACGTCACACAGCGGCCGGCCAATAGAAGCGGAGGGGTGGAGATGAGCGGGACGTAAACATCCCACCCACCTCCTTCCTTCCGCATTGGCGGCGGCCGCAGGTAAGCTGCAGTTCATCGTTCTCGGGGTGTCACACGGAGCGATGTGTGCTGCCTCGGGAACAATGAACAACTGGACGTTCGATTTATAGAAAATGAGCGACGTGTCAACGATGAACGAGAAGGTGAGTATTTCTACTCGTTCATAGCTGTCACACGCTACGATATCACTATTGATGCTGGATGTGCGTCACTTACGACGTGACCCCGCCGACATTTCATTATATATATCGTAGCGTGTAAAGCCTGCTTAAGGGTGCCAATACTTTTGTCTGGCCCATTTTTGGAGTTTTGTGTGAAATGATCAATGATTTGATTTTTGTTTCATTCTCTTTTGTGTTTTTTCATTGCAAGCAAAATAAAGATAATAATACCAAAGAATTTGTGATTGCAATCATTTTCAAGTAGAAACTGAGTATTATCTGATAGAATTGCAGGGGTGCCAATACTTTTGGCCAGCACTGTACGTCTGTGTGTGGTGGCTCTTGATTGCACTGACTCCAGAGATAATGACTTTTGGGTTTTCATTGGCTGTAAGCCATAATCATTAACATTAACAGAAATAAACACCTGAAATAGATCACTCTGTGTGTATCGACTATATATAATATATGAATTTCCCTTTTTGTATTGAATTACTGAAATAAATTAACTTTTTTATTATATTCTAATTTATTGAGATGCACCTGTATGTGTCAAAAAAAAAAATCACATCAATTTGTCCAAAGCCCTACTTAGACTGCCATTCCCCCTTAAGGCTGGTTTCACATTTACGTAATTTTGATGGAAACGGAATCCAGCACAGATGCAGTACAGTTCATTTATTTGCAGTGGAAGCGCGACACCATGTGGCTACATGCGGTTGTGTATGAAGCACACAACCGCATGGTGTCACGCTTCCACTGATCATTGATCGTATATTGTAGCAATATGTTTGTCCACGTTGCTGCACACTGCAGAACAATGGACACAAAATTATCCTAAAATATAGCACAATCAACCAAATAATAATGTACCGTGCCCAAATATTACAAACCAAATAGTAATGTACAGTGTCCATATAATACCAACAATACAGACACAGGCAGAAAAGGGCCCCTGTGTAAGAATAAAATATGGGCATTTTGCAGCACAAAATCTCATTAAAATGCACAATTCCACCTGCTTTGGAGGGGGTAATGGGCCCCCAACCTCTTCGGCACCAATGATATGTCCACCCCTGAATACAACTACCAACATAGAATGCCCAATTAATACTATTATACAGTCCCCAAATAATACCAATATACTGTGCCCAAGTATTACAAACCAAATAATGCATACAGTGCTCAAATAATACCAGCAAAATAATACCAACTATATAATACAAATATACTATACCCAATAATAATGACTTACAAGTATCTCAGTAGTAGCAATATTAAAATTCGTAAAAAAAAGGAATGTTTTTACCCATCTGATGGTTCAGGGTTCAGTAGCGGATACCAATAAATAAAAAAGAAAAAAAACATGGCAAAATCATGCTTTCATCACTACAAACATATCCACAACCGATTATGTGCCGCCCCAGCAGCGGATCGAACCGCTCGGATCCGTGGGCAGTGTCTGTTCATGGCTCGAGGGTTTCCGGACCCGGGGGCTCAGGGGCCACACTCTAAAGTAAAAGGGGAATATTTACAGGGGGGGGTTATAGTTTGTGATGCCAAGTTTTTAGAGGGTGTGCCGCCCAAGCAGCGGATCGAACCAATCGGATCCGTGGGCAGTGTCCGTTCGTGGCCCGAGGGTCTCTGGACCCGGGGGCTCAGGGGCCACACTCTAAAGTAAAAGGGGAACATTTGCAGGGGAGTTATAGTTTGTGAAGCCACCCGTGGTGTGCGATAACTGGGAGCACCGCCGCTGCCGTTGGGAGTACCCGGGGTGATTGAATGGGCAGTAAGGTGTCGTTACCCTCCACTGGTAGGGGTATACCCCAGGACTCTGGAAGATGATACGGGGTGCCGTGACGGGGAGATCACTCATGTACTCACCCAGTAAGCAGACGCTGGCAACCGGGCAAGCCATTCTCCGGGTGCCACTGCCGTTCAAGGGGAGCCCGTCCTGGCCCCATCCCCTGCAGCGCTGCCCGATGGTCCGTGACCTGCCTCCTGGCACAAAGTTTAAATTCACCGTAGTGGCCCGGTAGTCCGGAACCCGCCAGGCCCCGCTCCCCACCACGGCCAAGTGCGGGACCCCGCTCCTAGAGGCCACGCCCGGGACCCCAGCGGGCTGCCTGCAAGAAAGGCCCTATCCCCCTCGTCTCGCCAGTGCCCCGATTCTGGAGCCAGTGGGAACAGTCCACTAAGGCTCCGCTCTACGCAGGTTAATTGCCGGATCGTCCGAAGCCTCTCCCCGACCAAGGGGTCGTGCACCCCGCCGTGCCCTCGATCCCAGACCGGCGAGAGGACCAGGCTGCCGACCGCTCTCTTTAACAGGTGCAGGCACCTTGCCTCAATCCCCTGCGACCGGGGGTCCGACTCTTCCAGATCCAGACCACCGTCCGCAACCCAGACAGCTACCCCTGGGAGCCACCACTCCCTGCCTCGTCCACTTCACTCCCTGCCTCGTCCACTTCACTCCCTGTTACTCTCTGTTACTCTTTGTTCACTGACACTCCTCACCTCCCCTTCCTAACCCCTCGGTGGACGACCCTATTCCTCTTAAGCCGCGCACTAAGGGGAAAGAGCCTGCAGTACCCTGTGATGACCTAATAGTCCAGGGGCCTCACAATTACATACACTCCAGGTGAAGTGGATCCTCTAAGCCCCAGGACTCCTTACTCATGGTGAGCAGTATATGCTCCTCTCTACAGCGGACCAACATTTCTCCTGATGCCATCACTCCACTCCTCAGGACAGGGACAAAGACCTCTCTGCATCCGATGGGCATCAGGGACCCGTCCCCAGTCGCGGTCAATGCCTCCAGGAGGAATCAAATGTCCACATACCTCAGTCCTCGTATAAAGTCTTTGCATAAAGTCAGGGTCATCTGCCTGACCGAGGTGCTCAGGCTCTGGATGTTCCAGCCACTGACCGCAAGCACTGCTGATTGTAGGATAGACTTTCTCGTAACTGAGTCTTCTCTATGTCGATCATGAGTAGTAAAATTTACCTTGATATACTGTATGAAGTAGTGAGAGAAGTATTGTTCAAAGAAAGAAAAGGAAAGAAAAAAAAGGAAAGGAAGAAAGAGAACAAGCGACTGAGGACAATGTACAGCAATTTGAAGACAGTTTTTCCCATATTAGACTCCAGGCCCAAAGCCTCAAAAAAAACAAACCCAGCCATCTCTGATATCAACACCTCAACAGAAGAGAAGAACATAATGGTTGGAAGAATAGAAGGAACGAGGAGAGAGGAAGACTAGCAACTCAATGGATTGGTACAATCAAAATAATGGCAGAGAAGACCATCGATCTTCCTACAAAGCATTAATAATAATAACTGTAATAATAATAAGTTTTATTTCTATAGCGCCAACATATTCCGCAGCGCTTTACAATTCAGGGGGGACATGAACAGACAATATGAGACAATACAAAATAACAAAATTAAGATACCAGGAGGAGTGAGGGCTCTGCTCGTAAGCTTACAGTCTATGAGGAAATAGGGGAGGAACAAAAGGTGAATGGGGGGGAGAAGAGCTTGTTATATATGGTCCAGGCATCGATTTAATAGGGTATTTAAAACCAGCTGCATTAACCCATCATCGGCCAGAATTTATACAGGTATAGGGGACAAAAATTGGAAGTAAATTTTTTATGAAGGACAGAAAGGGACTAGATTAGATCAGGGCAGTGAGGTGATAGGCTAGTCTAAAGAAATGCGTTTTAAGGGCCCGCTTAAAGGTGCTGATGTTGGGAATTAATGGGATTGCTCTTGGTAGTGTGTTGCAGAGCATAGGCGCAGCTCGTGAGTAATCTTGAAGACAGGAGTGGGAGGTTCGAATTGTTGAGGATGTCAGTCTTAGGTCATTAGCAGAGCGGAGGGCATGGGTGGGGTGATAGACAGAGATGAGGGAGGAGATGTAGGGTGGTGCAGAACCGTGGAGAGCATTGTGAGTGAAAGTGATACGTTTATGTTGGATTCTGTAGCGGATGGGCAACCAGTGCAATGACTGGCAAAGAGCAGAGGCATCAGTGAAACGGTTGCAGAGGAAAATTATTTGACTGCGGCATTTAGAATGGATTGGAGAGGGGAGAGTTTAGTAACAGGGAGACCAATTAGTAAAGAATTACAATAATCCAGGCGAGAATCAATGAGAGCGACAGTAAGAGTTTTTGCAGCATCAACGGTAAGAAAAGGTCGAATTCTAGAGATGTCTTTGAGGTGGAATTGACAAGAACGAGCAAGTGAACGAATATGGGGAGTGAAGGAGTTAAGCAATTATCCATAAAGTTGTGGGGGGAGCTGGGTGATGGAAGACTAGGCTCTACTCTACTTTAGCAGACTGAACTTGTGTATGTCAATCAGAAAAAAGACTGACTGGAACACCTATGTGTGTGAATTAGGTGCTAACTTAAAAATACATGACTATAAGGGCTCATGCGCACGTTGCGGGGTTTTTTTTACAAAATCTCTGCATTTAAAAAAGCAGCATGTCAATTCTTTTGTCCGTTTTGGCAGCGTTCTACACCCATTGAAATCAATGAGTTTCGAAAAACGCTACCAAAATGCTAAGCAGTGCATTTGCACTGCATTTTTGTTGCGATCCGCATCTTTTTTTGACATAACAAACACAGGTCTGTCGATCTCTCTCTCTCTGTCGATGTCGGTCTCTCCCTCCCACCCCCTCTCTCATACTCACCAATCTCCGATCCCCGGCGCAGTACTGCACAGGTGTCACACGGCTTCTCCTCTTTTGAATATGCCGGCCGCTCATTATTCCATCTCATATTCCCTGCTTCTCCCGCCCACCGGCGCCTATGATTGATTGCAGTCAGACATGCCCCCACGCTGAGTGACAGCTGTCTCACTGCAACCAACCACAGCCGCCAGTGGGCGTGTCTATATTGTGTAGTAAAAAAATTATTTTAAAAAAACAACGTGAGGTCCCTCCGAAGCCAGGGTAAAGCCACACGGCTGAAGGCTGATATTCTCAGGATGGGGAGCTCCATGATATGAGGAGCCCCCCAGCCTAACAATATCAGCCAGCAGCAGCTGCCCGGAATTGCCGCATCCATTAGATGCGACAGTCCCGGGACTCTACCCGGCTCATCCTGAATTGCCCTGGTGCGGTGGCAATCGGGGTAATAAGGAGTTAATAGCAGCAGCCCATAGCTGCCACTAAGTCCTAGATTAATAATGGCAGGCGTCTCACTGAGATACCTTCCATGATTAACCTGTAAGTTAAAGAAAATAAACACACACATCCAAAAAATCCTTTATTTGGAATTAAAGACAAAAAAACACCCTCTTTCACCACTTTATTAAACCCCAAATACCCATCCAAGTCCGACGTAATCCACATGAGGTCCCATGACGCTTTCAGCTCTGCTACATGAAGCTGATCGCGAGCGGTCACAGACCACGACCTCTCTCTGTCAGCTCCACGCAGCAACTGAAGTGAGCCACGCGATCAGCAATGGTGTCACTCAGGTTATCCGCGGCCACCACTATCAGGTGGAGGACTCCAGCTGTGGCTGCGAGTAACCTGAGTGACGTCCCCGCTGATCACGCTGCTCACTTCAGTCACTCAGGGGATTTCTGGTCATTGGTGAGTTCTTCACGGGAGACCGCAAATCAGGACGCGACATACAGACAGAGCCGCGGGATGACAATGAAGTCGGGTGAAGTTTATCCGAGTTCATTCTCATCGCCCAACTCTGTCTGTGTCTGCTGTCAGCGGGCATGTAGCAGCTCTGAATTGTCGGGGGCCGCACTGCCAAAAATGCATCCAAAACTCATGTCAAATGCATGCAAAATGCATCCAAAATACATGCGTTTTGGATGCATTCTTTTTGTCAAAATGCAGTGTCAAGTCTGCCAGCGGGTGCGCTTTTTTCTGCACTGGTCAGGACGCAGTGTGCGCACGAGCCCTAAGAGTGTTTTGACAGCATTTTTGCTTGAAAAAAACCACTAGCAGGTTTATAATCTTTTCATGGAGTTGAAAACAGACCAGAAAATGTCCCCCCAAAATACTGAAAAAAAGGTTAAAAGAAAACGCCAGCGGTCAAAAAAGTGCTCAAGAAACCTAAAAAAGCAAAGCAAAGACTGAAAAAGATGCACGAGGAAAAAAAAAATGTTGGCATCTTCTGAAACATCTTCCTTTTTGTCAAACTCAGTGGGTTCATCCATCTGAAAAAATTGTCGTCTGTATATACCGTTGATCCCCTTCACGATTTTTGGCAAAATATAAAATAAATGAATTTGATCAGTAAATGGCGTAATGATAAAAAAAAATCAAAACACCAGAATTACTTTTTTGAATGCACCAACATTGCAATAAAACACAATAAGAGGCGACTAAAGTTTCCTATCTACAACAAAATGAACTCCGTAAAAACATCAGCTCAGAGAGCAAAAAATGAAATGAAAAAAAATGAAATGTGTAATGAAAGTTACTCACCTCAAATATGTGATAAGAGATAGTAGTCGCTCTCCGACCTTATCTCCTGCACTGTGTCTGCTTCCTGCTGTGACCTGTACATGGGAGGAGACCGCTGCCATTTCTGTGGAGTCCACAGCATTTACTGTGTGGCTGCGTGCTCTACTGACCCGCTGAGCATGGTGGCGGTGATCTATGGCTGATGCTGGTGTGATCACTGCACCCCCCTGCGCTTGTGCTCGCCTCGGGCCTCTGCTCCCACTGCGTGTGCTCGCCTTGGGCCTCCTCTCCCGGCAGCTCCTTCTCACTGCTTTGTGCTCTGATCGCTGACAGGAGGAACAGCCAAGACACCAGGCTGACAGGAGAAGCTGCCGGGGGCAGAGGTCTGAGGTGAATGCATGCAGCTGTGAGCGGTGATCGTGGCGTGACATCTGTTGTGCAGTGCCAGGCTCAGGCTGCAGATCACCCTTCCTCTCCACATGTCACCTCAGACCTCTGCTTCTCTTGTCAGCCTGGTGTCTTGGTAGTTCCTCCAGTCAGCGCTCAGAGCACAGTACATGGCGGCACAGAAATATGGGGGCACATGAATATGGGGGCAGAGTATACAGTGGGGCACAATATAGAGTGGAGCACTATGTCAGCTATCCTTGGTGACACTTTCGACATATTAGGATCCCTTTGCAGTCACCAACAAAAATGGGTCCACACTGTGATCCTAAACTTCATCCTCCCTTATCCTTTTGGAAACACCCTGAAGTGGAGGCGAGGCGTGACATCACACGCGAGAGCAGACTCTATCCACTTTTACTGCAGTTGTAATCCAGACTAGGGATGCGCGAACCCGCCCGAACATTTTGTAAAGTTAGCGTTCGGGTTCTGATATAATGTGAACTTGCGTCCGAACCCCGAACTTGGAATTTACAGTTATGTGATGGTGCGGGGGGGCTGTAAAATAAAGAATACAGTTAATAATAAACATTGTCAATATACTTACAGGTCTCGCGATGCGTCCTGCAGACTCTGTCTCCAGCTGCTTCTCCTTCCAAGTACGATCATCGCTGTGCCACCCGGTAACCAAAGGACCTTCCATGACGTCATAGCATGTGACCAGTCACGTGTGAATGTTGTATTATCTCATTGGCAACAGACTGGTCACATGGCTATGACGTCATGTTAGGTCCTGTCAGTGCATTTCACCGGTATGCGATGCTCGCCCAAGTATCTCAGTACGCGGTATACTCGGCGAGTACCGTGTACCGGCGAGATGCTGGGCACATGCTCGGCTCCCGGTTTCTGCATGTTGGTGCTCTTTACAGAGTCAGCCCACATGCAGGGATTGGCTGCCACAGTTGGTGATGAATAGTGGCACCGGGAATCAGGTGATCGGAGATCACCGTTGCTATAGTAACCAGCCCGTCAAGTTACTATGGCAATGGTGGCAGCGGTTATGTCACCGCTTACCAACCCACAGCTTCTGCTCACTCATTGAGTGATTATACAGCACGGGGGAGGAGAAGCGTCTTCCTCCCCTGTGCTGTCTGCAAGAAAAATAAGAGGGGAGACGCGCTGGGTGATACCCGGTGGTAAGGGGGATTAAGTAACGTCCTGAGGCTGCTTACCTTTGAGGGTTGCGCATCCCTGCACAACCCCGGTTAATGCGGTCAGAGGTGAATGGAGTTCCGCTGGATCCTGGAGCTGTGTGGGATCACAGGGAGTAGCGTGAACTGACACCTTCCGAAAAGATCACGTGACCGCGGGTGCCCCAGTGTGTATGAACACAGGTCTCCGCAGTAGGGACAGCCTGGTAATGCAACAGCCAGGGAGAGAGGAGCTGCTAGTGATTAGAGGGGATTAAAGGGGATTCACTGCTCCCAAGAGAGCTGCTCCTGCCGCAAATCCCTCAACGGGATAAGATGAGTGGGAGTAACAAAGAAACGGTCAAAATAGGAGCGCTAGGCAGCAGGAATCACTGTGATTTCTGCTGTCTAGCGCTCCTAATTTGACCGTTTATTTGTTACTCCCTCCCCTGTGCTGTCCGATTTAGCAGAGCTGCATGGGTTGAAGGAGAAAGAAAACAGTAGACTAGGATCCTGGAGGGGTAAGAGGGAGTAATAAACATGGAGTCCCTGAGTGTGTCTGTGTATTTATTTATAATAAAGTATTTTTTCTCTGTGTGGTGTCTTTTTTTAACCCTTTATTGGAGATTCTTAATTGTTACGAGGGGGACCCGGGGAAGCGTGCCAAGATGGTATATGGACAGCTTCCGCCGGTCAAGGTCCACTGTGCGGTGTAAGGGACCGCTGCTATGGTGGGAGAAGAGTGAGCGGGTTGCTGCTAGCGATCGTCTGGAATGTCACAGACGATCTGCGTACACCTGTCCGCCCTAACCCGTGAGGGTTGTATGGCACGGGGCTCACAACTCGGTGTACCTGTTGCACGGGGACGCACAGAGGTGCATACGCACGTGTGCCAGCGGGAGTCACAGGAATATGGCACGAGGGTAGCACAGAGGTGCCCACGCACGTGTGCTTCAGAAACCAGGTGAGTCCGACAGAGATTCAAGGAGCTCACCTGGGACAGGAACACAGCCTGTTAAACGGAATACTGCCGGAGCAGCAAGGCAGGGGCGAGACCTGCAAAATACAATGTCTGTACAGTGGCGTGGCAGCACGCTGCCAGACATCCAAACATAGAAGGACGGTCGCGCGCCGCCATGATGGCAGGAGGGGTTTTTAAGGAGATGTAGCTCCAGCCAAGGGCGGGCGTGAGACGGATGTGACCCAATCATGATCTGTGACGTCCTGGCCCGGCCAGTCAGGATTCAGCACATCACCGGCCTCGTTATCTGGCCGTGTGATACCAGTGAGCGAATCAGAAGATGTCACGTGGGGCACATGCTCAACCTCCTGCCTCTGGGTCATAAAGGCGGGATCTTCGGTTTCACAATGTGCAGAGCTAAGGGAAGTCTTGCTGCTTCCCTGAGCATCTATCCTTTGCACACTGTGCAACCACTCCGACCCTCTGCGATGCTTAGCAGGAGGACACGTGGCAGGCAAGGGATGGGAGACCACTCCATTCCTTACAAGGAGTAAACCACTAGGTGTCACCCTTCTGCTGCATCTAGGAGGAGGAAACTCCTGCAGTCTCCCAGGCCTTTGGCGCTGCTGAGCAGGAAGGCTCGCGGCAGACAAGGAATGGGGGACCACCTCATTCCTTGCAAGAGGAGAGCCACGAGATGTAACACTTAATAGCCGGGTCAAACTTGCCTGACATTAAGAATCTCTGCCTTAATACTAGCTAGTAAAACAAAGCTGGTATTAACCCCTTATTACCCAGCGTGTCACTCGGCACCAGGGCCGCTGGAAGAGATGGATATAGCACCAGAAGATGGCGCTTCTATGAACGTGCCATTTTCTGGGGTGGCTGCGAACTGCAATTTGCAGCAGGGGGGGCAGAAAGCTTGGGCCAACCTGCGCTGGGGATTCCAATCCCCAGCTGCCTAGTTGTACCTGGCAGGACACAAAACTGGGGCGAAGCCCATGTCGTTTTTTTTTTTAATTATTTCATGAAATTCATGAAATAATTAAAAAAGGGGCTTCCCTAAGTTTTTGGTTGCCAGACGGGGACAAATAGGCATCTGGGGGTTGGGGGCAGCCCGTACCTGCCTGCTGTACCTGGCTAGCATACAAAAATATGACGAAGCCCACGTCATTTTTTTTTGTTTTTTGACAAAAAAATTAAAAGAAAAAAAAAGGGCTTCCCTGTATTTTCCATTGCCAGTGAAGGTAACACCAAGCAGTGGGGGTTAGCAGCCTTAGCTAGCAATAGAAAATGCAGTAGGAGCCCACGCATTTTTTTTAATTATTTATTTAAATAACTAAAAAAAAATGGCCTTCCCTGTATTTTGATTGCCTGACATCACAGTACTGTAAAAATAAATTAAAAAAAATGACGTACCGTATTGCTCCACGGTATTTTTGATTCTCAGCACAGATAAAGCAGACGGCTATAGGCTGCCACCCCCATCTGCCTGATTTACCTTGGCTGGCAATCAAAATACAGGGAAGCCCATTCATTTTTTTTTATTTTAAAAAATAATTTAAAAAAAAAATGCTTGGGCTCCCACTGTATTTTGATCGCCAGTTAGGTAAAGCCAGGCAGCTGGGGGCTGGCATTCTCGTCAGCCCGCAGCCTCCCCTGGAAATGGCGCATTGTTTCTTAGCGCCATTTCCAGGTGCTTTACCAGGCTCGTCCAGCAGCCATGAAGGCGGTGGCTCGCTGGGTAATAAAGGGGTTAATACCAGCTTTGTATTCTCAGATGGTACTAAGCCCGAAATGCATGGTGTGACGCCAAATTAGACATGGCAATCATGAATTTCTAGGAAACAATAAAAAAAACACAACACAGAGAATTTTTTTTTATTAGAAATATAACCAAAAAAACATTTAGAAACTCCATCTTTATTATAAAAAAATCCTTAGTCCAACGTAATCCACAGGGACAGCAATGTCAGCTTCATCACTGTGCACAGACACAGTCTATACACAGTGAGAAGCAAAGCGCAATGTCAACTCTGCTTCATCACTGTGCACAGACAGTGTCTATATATGTGAGAAACAAAGAGCAATGTCAACTCTGCTTCATCACTGCGCACAGATACAGTCTATACACAGTGAGAAGCAAAGCGCAATGTCAACTAAGCTTCATCACTGTGCACAGACAGTGTCTATACATAGTGAGAAGCACAGAGATCCACGTCAGGTCGGCTACATTGCTCTGGACAGAGCGATGAAGCAGAGGCTGACAGTGAGGGGATGATTTCACTTGCATCTCGCATTGCACCACCCCACTCTCAGGACAGGAGCGCCTCAGCTGCATGGAAATACATGCAGCTGACCCGCTGCAGTTGGGAGATTGTGCACCGTGATGCAATGACACTTGCATCACGGGGCACCAGGACCTTTGATGACGTCATACTCACGTGACCAGTCTGTAGCCAATGAGGTAATACAACATTCACATGTGACTGGTCACATGGGTATGACATCACGGTCACGGCAGGTCCTTTTAGCCAGAGGTTGTAACCGGGGAGAACAGCAATGATCGGACAGACACGGAAGCAGAAGCGCTGGGAGTCCGCAGGACGCGTCGTGGGACCTGTAAGTATGATAATAATGTTTTTTTTAATAATATGCATTTTTTTTTAACAGCCCCTGGACCCGAACTGTAACACAAACTGTAACACGAACGTCCCAGAAAGCTCGTGTTTTGGACCGTGTGCACGAACACCATGTGTTCAGTACAGACCCCGAACTTTACAGTTCGGGTTCGCCCATCCCTAATCCAGACTAGTTGCACACTAGGATTTCAGCAGCTGCTCCCCCTAGTGTTCAAGAGTGGAAAATATCAAACTTTTAATTTTTTTTTTTTATATTTTGCTGAATTTAAAACAAATAATAAGATTTAAACAAAACATGAAGCCATTAATACTTTACAGTTTTTCAGTTATTGAAGTTTATTTTTTTGATTACACTTTCCTTTAAACCCTTAACGACCTTTGACAGATCTTTCCATCATAAAGCATGTGCCGCTAAGCCCCGCCCCCTGCCGTGGGCAGGATGCGGCGATCGGCGCACATATCAGCTGTTTTCAACAGCTGACATGTGTGCCTGCATGTTACGAGTGGATTTGCATTCCACCCGTAACATTAACCCCTTACATCTCGCTGCCAAAGTCTGGCAGTGAGATGTATATACGCGCGGTCTTGATTTTTACTTACCGCCACCCCCCCACCAGAAGTCACGTGAGTGATCACGTGACTTTCAGTGGTTGCCATGGTAGCACAGGGTCATGTGATGACGCCTGTAGCTAACATAAGTCACTTCCTCTCAATGCCGGAATACAGCCGGCATTGAAAGTAAAGCACCAAATCTACAGTTCTCAGCTCTGTAGCTGAGATCTGCAGATAGGGCAGAGCGATCGGATTGCTGATCGCTATAGCCCCCTAGGGGGACTAGTAAAATAAAAAAAAAAGTTAAAAAAAAAGTTAAAAAAAAATTAAAAAAATCAGATGAATGGATCCCAGACCACCCACTCCCAACCCTCTATCCTCTTCTTTCTTCTCCTACTTTCTATCTAAGGCTGGAAACACATCTATGCGAGTAAAATCGGTCCCACTGGGCTGAAAAAAACTCGGCTGATTTTAGTTCACGTTAGGTCCGAGTGCAACGCAAGTGCGCTGCTTTTTCTGAATAAATTAATGATTTTACTAGCGTGTGTAATGCGTGTGTAATGCGTGTGTAATGCGTATTTTTTACTATGTCATCTGCCATGCAGCGCTGCTACATGGCCGCTGACAGCAGACACAGACAGCCATGCAGCAGAGCTTAATGGCAGATGACAGCAGACACAGACAGAGCCGCACAATCAGAATGAACTCGGGTGAACTTCACCCGACTTCATTGTCATGCTGCGGCTATGTCTGTGTCGCGTCCTGATTAGCGGTCACCTGTGAAAAACTCACCGGTGACCGCTAATCCCCGGAGTGACTGAAGTTAGCAGTCCTCTCTCATATACTCACCGTTCCCCGATCCCCGGCGCGGCGCTGCACGGCTTTCTCACTGCTGCGGCGGCTTTTACTATTGTGAAAAAGCCGGCCGCTCATTAAACAATTTCGTATTTCCTGCTTTCCCCGCCCACAGGCGCCTATGATTGGATGCAGTGAGACACGTCTCCACGCTGAGTGACAGGTGTCTCACTGCACCCAATCACAGCAGCCGGTGGGCGGGTCTATACTGTGCAGTGAAATAAATAAATAAATAATTTAAAAAAATGGCGTGCGGTCCCCCCCAATTTTAATACCAGCAAGATAAAGCCATACGGCTGAAGGCTGGTATTCTCAGGATGGGGAGCTCCACGTTATGGGGAGCCCCCCAGCCTAACAATATCAGTCAGCAGCCGCCCAGAATTGCCGCATACATTATATGCGACAGTTCTGGGACTGTACCTGGCTCTTCCCGATTTGCCCTGGTGCGTTGGCAAATCGGGGTAATAAGGAGTTAATGGCAGCCCATAGCTGCCACTAAATCCTAGATTAATCATGTCAGGCGTCTATGAAACACCCTCCATGATTAATCTGTAAGTTACAGTAAATAAACACACACACACACACATGAAAAAATAATTTATTAGAAATAAAAAACACAAACAAATTCCCTCATTACCAATTTAATAAGCCCCAAAAAGCCCTCCATATCCGGCGTAATCCACGGACCTCCAGCATCGCTTCCAGCATGAAGGTGACAGGAGCTACAGCAGACACCGCCGCTCCTGTCACCTCCACGCAGCAACTGAGGTGAGTAGCGCGATCAGTTGAGCTGTCACTGAGGTTACCCGGTGGCCGCCACTGGATCCAGCGGTGGCCGCGATTAACCTCAGTGACACCTCAGCAGATCGCGCTACTCACCTCAGTTGCTACGTGGAGGTGACAGGAGCGGCGGTGTCTGCTGCAGCTCCGGTCACCTCCATGCAGCAAAGCTGGAAACGACGCTGGAGGTCCGTGGATTACACCGGACATGGAGGGCTTTTTGGGGCTTATTAAATTGGTAATGAGGGAATTTGTTTGTGTTTTTTATTTCTAATAAATGATTTTTTCATGTGTGTGAGTATGAGAGAGGAGGGGAAAATGACCAACAGACTGTGAGAGAGGGACAGAGATAGTGACCGACCGACAGAGAGAGAATAGAGACCTAGAGGGAGAGACCGACTGACAGAGAATAGTGATTGACAGACATTGTGAGACATCGCTCGTTTCCAGTGTTTTAGGAAACATGCGAGAAATGTATTTAGAAAATCGGATGTCACTAGGATGGTGTGAGTGCCGTCCCGTGACATGCGATTTTTTACACGCTCCCATAGACTTGCATTGGTGAGACTCGCAGTAGAAACTCGCAAAAAAGCAGCATGCTGCGATTTTTTTCTCAGTCCGATTTGGACTGAGAAAAAAATCGCAGATGAGAGCTGAATCATTCACTAACATGTGTCCGATTCCAATGCGAGATTTTCTCGCATTGCTCTACTGCGAGAAATTTGCAAGTGAGAAGCAGCCCTAATTCCTTGATTCACTAATTTTATTTTTTCTAAGGGCTGAATCTCCTGAGTTAAATAGTTGCTTTCTTTGATCTCAGCCATCAACCCTTACCTCACAATTTCTTTTGTATTCATTTTATAAAATAGATACATTACAATTTAGAAAACAAGTTAATGATGTTGCTCTGATTAACCCACCGACCTATTGAATGTTTTAACACTATGTTCAGCGCCAAGTGTATTTGTATCGATGGGACTCCATTATAGTGAGATGAGCCAAATGTTATTCGATTATTCGAATTGATCTTAAACTTGATTGTATGTATTGTTGAATATGTTATGCTAAAATTGTATCAATAAATAAAACATTAAAACAAAGAAAAAATTTAGGGGGCGGAGCTAGCCGATGGCACACTGAGATGCTGTAAGAAGGAGCTCCCACACACCAGTGGTGAATTCTCACACTTCAAAGGCACTCACCGGGTCCAGGATCAGTAATGGCACGCAGGAAAGGACGGGCGACGAGTGTACAGACTCCAGAGGGGGAAGGTACAGATATCACCCGCTTTTTCGGGACCTCAGCCTCCCAGCCTGATACCTCTGCTCTCTCCAACATGGCGCTGGCAGACACTGAGGCAGGAGGTAAGGCTCAGCAAACATGCAGTGGAGCGACCTCACTGTCTCCTCACATAACAGCAGCCAGCTCAGCTATAAACATAGATAAGGCACAGCAGGACACTACAGAAGGGAGTGTTGAAAACCCCCTGTCCCAGCCACAAAAGCGACTGCCAGATGAACTGCAGGCAGAGCAGGGCCCCAGCTCTGTGATACAGCAGACCCCAGCAGCCATGGGAAGCAGATCTGTGACACCCGGAGAGGAGCCTGTAATACCACAACAACAGCACACATCACCTAAAGAACAAAGATCCCCCACCTCCACCCGCAGAAACAAGGGAGAGAAGAATAAATCAGACCAGACACAGGAGCAAGAAGAAGATTGGGATTGGAAAGTACATATCAGATCAATTCCAACCAGGCAGGAAATGGACTCTTTGCTGGGGAAATTGAGGGAATCCCATAAGCAAGACATGGCTGCTATACAGTCAGAGATCAAACAAATTGGCCAGCGTGTAGCAGCTACAGAAGAGGTGCAGGAACAGGTATTTTCCCATATAGAATCACATCAACAAGTCCTATCAGAGCACACAGCCCAGATACAGGACATTCTGACCCACTTAGACGATATTGAAAACAGACATCGCCGTAATAACTTAAGGATTAGAGGCCTCACAGAAGCAGTGGCACCACCACAGCTGGATGAATGGGCACAAAAATTCTTTACCCGTCTCCTCCAACGTGACCCAGAACAACGCATAGAACTGGACCGCATCCACAGATCCCTAGGCCCCAAATCTCCTGATCCGGCCAGACCAAGAGATGTGATATGTCGGGTCCACTTCTATAAAGAAAAGGAGGCCATACTACAAAGATGCAGAGAGAAAGGAGCGGGTACATACAAAGGGACACCTCTGATTGTCCTACCAGACCTAGCACGGAGGACACTGCAACTACGCAAGGCCTTAAGACCACTACTCCAATCCCTCAAAGATAAGGATGTTCCATATCGCTGGGGATATCCGTTCCAACTCACAGCAAAGAAAAATGGGAAGTCGGCGGTCTTCCGGTCCTTGGGAGACCTCCCCAACTTCCTAGGGACTTTTGAACTGCCTATGATCAGCCTGCCAGATTGGCCAACCCCGGGAGGTCCTGCACCCTTACCACCAAGAGAGCACTGGCGACAAGTCCAGAAGAGAAGGGGTGGAGGATCCCCCCGTGATATACACCGCTGAATATCGCTGACCATCCAAAGAAAAGGACAAAAACTTCTTGGAAAACCAGGAGGCGAGATATAAATTGATTGTATTGGACTGCTTACCTGTTCATAGAGCGTTATGTATCAGTATCTTCTCTCCTCATGCTTACTTTCCTAGTCCCCCCCTTTTTTTTTTTTTTTCTTCTTTTCTTCTCTTTCCTTCTCTCTCTCCCTACTCCCCTCCACTCGCCCCCTCTCCCCTCCCCTTATACCTCTTCCTTCGTATCATTCCCACCTTGCGTCTTCCTCTTCACACACCTTCTATGAGCGCACTACTTCCTACAAACTAACTCTACTCAACCCATCTTCCCTCCCCAGCACACATACTTACAAAGGACACATGCCCTACACTAATTTCTACCCCCTTCCTCTCCTCCCCTCTTAGACATGCTCTCTACATACACCCCTCCATACGCCTCCTACACTCAGTCCTCCCACTTCTCCCCACGTCCTCCCCCCTGGTCCTTTGCCCTACACCACTTCATATTTTTTTTTTTGTATTGTCTCACTCAATCTGTTGCTCCCCCTTTCATTCTTTACATCTGGATCTGATACTGAGCTCTGGTTTAATGGCATTTTATATTGAGTTGATAGCCTCGTGTTCTCCTGCCGATGTGCGATCCATACCCAAAACACACCAAGTAATTGGGGGTGTGGGGGAGGGGAATGGAAAAGTGATTAATCACTACTAGACTGTATACGTTGATTGTTATTCATATTACTTGTGGGCGTTCGCCGCAGAGGGGAGTTCCTGAAAGACCGTAGGCTTTCCCGCACCTCTATTAGGGATGTGGCAGAGTGCCACATTAGACAATAGTCTACCAGTAGATACCTAAGATCAGTAGGCACCCTAGTCCTACTTAGCTTATCTAATTTTACCTTTCACCACTATCTTATCTCTGCTCTTTCTCTTCTCCCCTTGGTTTTCCCTATACCCTGCCTACCCTTTTCTGTGATGTCGCACCTCACCTTTTGCACTTACAATACTAAAGGCTTAAATAAACCCGAAAAGAGAAGTCAGATCCTATATCGCCTGCACAGAAAGGGAGTTAAAATAGCCCTATTTCAAGAGACACACTTCATAGCCTCCAACACTCCCAACTGTAAAACCAAGAATTACCCGACATGGTTCCATGGCCCACACCCCAACAAGAAGGCATGTGGGGTTTCCATTGCTTTTCACAAGACATTCCAGCCAACAGTTCTCGACACGCTCACTAGCCCGGAGGGACGCTGGCTATTTCTTAAAATATCTTTCCTGAATAATACTTATACAATCGCTAACATCTATTTCCCAAATCAGGACCAGGTATCCTTTGGAGTGGAGACTCTGGAGAAGCTGGCAGAGTTTGCGGGTGGCACCTGTATCATCTTGGGAGGAGACTTCAACCTTGTGCTGGATCCAGCCATGGATTCGTCCTCTGGTAGGTCTGCAATCCCTTCCTCGGCAATACGCAGATTAAAACGAGAACTAACATCCCTTAAACTAGTCGATCTTTGGAGGGTCTTACATCCCGGAGTCAGAGACTACAGTTTTCATTCCACAGTTCATAATAGCTACACCAGACTAGACCACATTTTCATATCCCACGACCTGCTAGACAAATCCCCGGGTTGTTCAATGGATGTTTTTCTCTGGTCGGACCACGCACCAGTATATGGGGAAATTGGGGTGAGAGATATGGGGGGGGTGGGACACACATGGAGACTGAACGACAACCTGCTCAAGAATGAGCAATGCCTGGAGGATATTCATAAAACCATTGCAAACTTCAAAATAGATCATATGGCAGATCCCACACCTGCCCCAGTCAAATGGGAAGCGTTGAAATGTATGATCAGGGGGGTCTGCATATCCCATGGATCCAGAATTAAAAAAGAAAGTGCAAGGGAACTAAAAGAACTGTTAGCACAACTAGGCCATAAAGAAACGATAAACAAAACCAAATCCAGTGACACCATTAAAACGGAAATTTCTACTATCCGCCACCAAATATTATCTATCCTTGACCGAAAATCACTGTGTATCAGAGATAAATTTCGTAGGAATATCTTTGAGTTTGGAGATAAAAGTGGACGATTGTTAGCCAGGACCCTTCACCCCAGACAGGCACAAACCCCAATATTAGCGTTAAACTCACAGACAGGTACCCATACATTCCACCCCTGACATATTAGAAGAATTCAGAAACTACTATACAAAACTTTATAACATCCCATCCCCACATACCCCATCACCTGATGCGAGACATCGCGACATTTGGGAATACTTAAACAAATATGCCCCAGACCCCCTTGAAGATGCGGTAGCTGAAGACATAGACGAGGATTTCTCAGACACAGAGCTAAGCGATGCCATTAAAACCCTTAAAGTGGGTAAAAGCCCTGGTCCTGATGGGTTCACCCCCCGGTTTTACAAAATATGTGGAGGGGCCTGCAGCCCTATAATGCTGAAAGCCTTCAATTCCATAGCCAACACATGCCAGTTCCCTAAACAGACACTCCAAGCCCGAATAACTGTAATCCCCAAGCCTGGCAGGGACCCACTGACCTGCTCTAATTACAGACCTATCTCACTAATAAATGTGGATATTAAATTGTACTCTAAAATGATAGCCCTGAGACTAGGCCCCCTCATACCCAAACTAATCCACAAAGACCAGGTGGGATTTGTCCCAGGGAGGGAGGCACGGGACAACACTATTAGAACCCTGTCCCTAGTGGCCCAGACACGTCAGCGTCAAATCCCAATGTGCCTCTTGACAGTAGATGCTGAAAAGGCATTTGACAGAGTCCATTGGTTTTTTTTAGAAGCCACGATGCAGGCAATCGGCGTCCGTTCACGCTTACTACAATGGATAAAAGCATTATATCACGAACCAATGGCACAAGTGGGCGTGAACGGACGCCTGTCAGCTCCATTTAATATTAGAAACGGTACCAGACAGGGATGCCCCCTATCGCCATACCTATACATCCTGGTAATGGAATCCCTAGCAAATGCACTCAGGGAAAACCCTTCGATAAAAGGGATACAGATAGGACAAACATCTCATAAATTAGCACTATTTGCGGACGATCTCTTGATATATGTGACACAGCCGAAGACTAGTTTGCCCAACATACTGCAGGAGTTTGAGATCTTTGGCAGACTCTCCAATTTTAAAGTAAACCTACAAAAAACAGAGCTCTTAAATGTATCGCTACCATCCATAGAAGAGAATACTCTCAAACCCGCCTTCCCCTTTAAGTGGGCCAGCAATTACATTAAATATCTGGGGATCAGGGTTTCTCCCAACCACCAAGATCTATATAATTACAATTTCCCAGACCTTTTAAAAAATATCCACAAAGACCTCATAGCATGGCATAACCTCCCCATTTCCTGGTTCGGCAGGGTCAATACAATTAAAATGGATGTCCTACCTAAAATACTATACGTGTTTCAAACTATCCCACTGAACCTAGGAGAAAATGTCTTCCTCAAGTTAAAGAAGATGATCAGCAATTTTATATGGCGTGGCACCAAACCCCGACTGAAATACTCAATGCTGATTAAATCTCGCTGGGACGGAGGGGCGGGGCTCCCGGATCTTAAAGCTTATCACGCAGCAGCGGTGGGTGGTTGCATATTGGATCTCCTGCACAGTAAAGACAGAAAATTGTGGGTGGAGATTGAATGTGACCTATGCCCGAATATGGCACACGGAATCTTCTGGTTGTCATCTAGAACTAACCTTGGGACCCTGGGAGTTTCCCCGATCCTCTTGTCCCTGGCTACAGCGTGGAGGACAGCCAATAGACGATATAGATTGACAGGAGAACCGGGTCCTATGACGCCTCTGGTGGGCAACCCCGCGTTTCAATGCTGGTTTCACGAACCTCATCCCAGACTGATTTCAACGCCAATGGGAAGGATTCCACGAGTTAAAGACGTAATTACCCAACAGGGATGCAAACCACTGATATCCCTGCTTGGAGACCGGCCACGGGAACCAGGCTACTGGTTCCAATATCTACAACTACGTAGTTTCATAGATTCTCTGGCTCCGGGATCTGAGATACATAAGGATCTGACTCCATTTGAAAAACTATGCTTCCTTAGAGAAACACCCCCTCACATAGTCTCAATAATCTACAACATAGCAGTGCCCGAGGGGGATGGAGGAGACGACTTGCCTGACTACGTTAGACATTGGCAAACAGAATTGTGCCAGACTTTTCCCAAGGCACAATGGTGTAAGTCATTTAACCTAACACATAAATCCACCATTTCTTGTAGAATGCAGGAACTCAATTATAAAATCCTCTCACGGTGGTATAGGACACCCGCCAGACTACATAAAATGTTCCCAGAGGTATCTGACGCCTGTTGGAGGTGCAAGACCTCAGTGGGCACAATGCTACATATCTGGTGGACCTGCCCAGGGATACAGGGTCTTTGGAAAGATGTCTTTGCTCTCTATAACCATTTACATCACACGGAAGTGACACCCTCACCGGAAGTGGCCCTCTTATCAATGTATACAGGGGCAGTCTCCAAGGCGAAGAAAGGCTTGCTCTCGTACTTTATGATTTCAATGAGGCAAATCATACCGAGGCATTGGAGATCCCCCTGTACATTGAGGAGAGCAGACTGGGTAGAGGCTATGGATGGCCTGCGGCGTCTGGAGGAGTTGAGAGCGTTTGACGAAGGGAAAGACTCCTTGTGTTTCTCGGTTTGGTACCCGTGGCTTCAGTATAGAGAAACACAGCAATTTCAAACCTGGTTACTCACAGGCGCTCTATCACAATAAATATTCAAGAAGCCGGGATGGGCTCCCGGACACAGAAGTTGGGCGGCATCACAATACAGACCTTCTCCTCCTCCCCCCCATTTCCTCATGTCTTCCCCTCCTTCCCTTTTTCTCTACCTATCTTTCTCTCCCTCTCTCTATATCTCTTTCTCACCTAATTGATATACATAGGGTCATGTTTTCATACCTATTGAACCAGACTATACAGAAGGAAGTTGCCTTTAACACTTTACACGGAATAAATATAAAGATAGAAGATTATTACATGTTAAAATTAAGATGTTCTATAGGAGGTTATACAGATTTTACCTTCCACATGATTTGCGATACATTTCATAGTACCATACGTTTTACGAGACTTAAAGACATAGGTTATTTTATAATCTTCATATGCTGTAACATTGGGTAACATGAAAGACCCTTATACATTTCTTATCTTCTGTTATATGAAAACGTTTGAAATAATAAAGAAATATTAAACGAAAACAAAGAAAAAATTTAAAAAAAAATAAAAAAACCTAAAAATTCAAGTCACCGCCCTTTCGCCCCATTGAAAATTAAAGGGTTAAAAAAATAAAAAATATACACATATTTGGTATCGCCGGGTTCAGAAATGCCCGATCTATCAAAATATAAAATCAATTAATCTGATCAGTAAACGGCGTAGCAGTAAAAAAATTCCAAACGCCAAAATTACGTTTTTTGGTCGCCGCAAAATGCAATAACTGGCGATCAAAAAGTAGCATCTGCACAAAATGGTACCGTTAAAAACATCAGGTCGAGACTCAAAAAATAAGCTGTCACTGAGCCATAGATCCTGCAAAATGAGAACGCTATGGGTTTTGGAAAATGGCGCAAAACGTGCGCCACTTTTTTTGGACAAGCTTGTGAATTTTTTTTAACCCCTTAAATACAAGTAAACCTATTCATGTTTGGTGTCTACAAACTCGCACTGAACTGAGGCATCACATACATCCATCAGTTTTACCATATAGTGAACACGGTGAATAAAATATCCCAAAAACTATTGTACGATCACACTTTTTTTGCAATTTTTCCGCACTTGGAATTTTTTTGCCGTTTTCCAGTACACTATATGGTAAAACTTATGTTTTCATTTAAAAGTACAACTCGTCCTGCAAAAAACAAGCCCTCATAAGTTACGGCAAGTTACGACTCTCAGGAGAAGGGGAGCAAAAAACAAAAACGCAAAAATGGAAAGTGCTCGGGGGCTGAAGGGGTTAATCTCAGTGTGCTATCGCATATATGACAGTTCAACTAGTCCCGCCAAAACCAAGCCATCATACAGCTATATGGCAAGAAAAAATAAGTTAAATGTGGCTCTTGGAAAAAAAACGAAAATACAAAATAGAAAAATTGCCCAGGGTTGAAAAGGTTAGAGTCACATTGAAATAAAGTCAGAATGCTATAGAGCACCCAATGCGACCAATAAGGCTGCTTTCACACCTCCGGTTTTAGCAGAGCCGGCCAATCCGGCTCTAAAACCTATGCAACGGATGCGGCGACAAAACTACATGCTTTGCATAAGTTTTTGACATGCGGCCCGTCCGGTTTTTGACGCTTGCGGAAGGCTACTGAGCATGCGCAGTGGAAAAAAACGCATGTGGTGGCCGGATTCGGTGTTTGCCGCAGGACGCCGCATGCGGCGTCCATAGGCATCCATTGCAAATCGCGCCGCATCGGCTGGATGTGCCGCAATGCGGTTTTTTTTTGCCGGACAAAAAAACGTGCCAGGCAACCTTCCATCCGGCCGCCGCATCGGCTAAATCTGCCGCATGCGGCAAAAAACGGACGGAACACCAAGCCCATGCGGCACAATACGGCACTAATGTAAGTCTATGCAAAAAAAACACAACCGGCGGCAAAAAAAACCGGTTGCGTTTTTTCTGCAAAGTGCCGGATTGTGCCACACAGGAAAAAACGGATGTGTGAAAGCAGCCTAAGGAAGTACAGAAAAAAAGACAAAGTGGCTGGAGCTTTGGGGTCTTATATAGGACTATGCTTGAGACCCGCAACACACATCAGTTTAATTTGTACGTGTGCGGTACGTATTTGCACGTACCGGAGACACGTACACACGGAGACCCATGTTAGTCAATGGTAGATGGCACACACACGTAAAATCGCACAGAACGTGTGTCCGTGAGGTAAGTACGTATGTGCGCTTTTCTACACGGACAACATGTCCGTTTTTGGCCGGCAGCACGCAGGCACGGACCCGCTTTAGTCTATGGGTCCATGCCTGCACGTACCGCACACGGAGTATGTCCGTGTTCAGCACGTTTCGTGCGTGTGCGTTTTTACACTAGCGATCTTTTTTTTTTTTTCATTAAATTCAGTATACTTACCTTTTTTTCTGCTGTTCTCAGTCATACTTACATTGGCGCTCGGTTTTTTTCTTCCCCCGGCTCATACCGCTCCCCGATCACCAGCGCGGCGAGGAACAGCTGTGCAGAGAATACGCGGCAACAATTACTTTGAATATGCCGGCCGCTCATTAATCAATCTCGTATTCCCTGCTTTCCCCGCCCACCGGCGCCTATGATTGGTTGCAGTCAGACACGCCCCCCATGCTGAGTGACAGCTGTCTCACTGCACCCGTGCGGTCCCCCTCCTATTTTAATACCAGCCAGATAAAGCCATACGGCTGAAGGCTGGTATTCTCAGGATGGGGAGCTCCACGTTATGGGGAGCCCCCCAGCCTAACAATATCAGTCAGCAGCCGCCCAGAATTGCCGCATACATTATATGCGACAGTTCTGGGACTGTACCTGGCTCTTCCCAATTTGCTCTGGTGCGTTGGCAAATCGGGGTAATAAGGAGTTATTGGCAGCCCATAGCTGCCAATAAGTCCTAGATTAATGATGTCAGACGTCTCCCCGAGATTCCTTCCATGATTAATCTGGAAATTACAGTAAATAAACACACACACCCGAAAAAATCCTTTATTAGAAATAAAAAACACAAACATATACCCTGGTTTACCACTTTAATAAGCCCGGAAAAGCCCTCCATGTCCGGCGTAATCCACGGACCTCCAGCGTCACATCCAGCTCTGCTGCATGGAGGTGAATGGAGCTGCAGCAGACACCGCCGCTCCTGTCACCTCCACGCAGCTAATGAAGGCAATAGCGCGATCAGCTGAGCTGTCACTGAGGTTACTCGCGGCCAACGCTGAATACAGCTGATCGCGCTATTGCCTTCATTAGCTGCGTGGAGCTGACAGGAGTGGCGGTGTCCTCTGCAGCTCTGGTCACCTCCATGCAGCAGAGCTGGAAGCGACGCTGGATCATCCTGGATTACGCCGGACATGGAGGGCTTTTTCGGGCTTATTGAAGTGGTAAACCAGGGTATATGTTTGTGTTTTTTATTTCTAATAAAGGATTTTTTCGGGTGTGTGTGTTTATTTACTGTAATTTACAGATTAATCATGGAAGGAATCTCGGGGAGACGCCTGACATGATTAATCTAGGACTTATTGGCAGCTATGGGCTGCCAATAACTCCTTATTACCGCGATTTGCCAACGCACCAGGGCAAATCGGGAAGAGCCGGGTACAGTCCCAGAACTGTCGCATATAATGTATGCGGCAATTCTGGGCGGCTGCTGACTGATATTGTTAGGCTGGGGGGCTCCCCATAACGTGGAGCTCCCCATCCTGAGAATACCAGCCTTCAGCCGTATGGCTTTATCTGGCTGGTATTAAAATAGGGGGGGACCGCACGGGTGCAGTGAGACAGCTGTCACTCAGCATGGGGGGCGTGTGACTGCAACCAATCATAGGCGCCGGTGGGCGGGGAAAGCAGGGAATACGAGATTGATTAATGAGCGGCTGGCATATTCAAAGTAATTGTTGCCGCGTATTCTCTGCACAGCTGTTCCTCGCTGCGCAGGTGATCTGGGAGCGGTAAGTATGAGAGAGGGCTACTAACTTCAGTCACTTGGGGGATTAGCGGTCACTGGTGAATCCTTCACAGGTGACCGCTAATCAGTACACGGCACACAGACAGAGCCGCGGCATGACAATGAAGTCGGGTGAAGTTCACCCCAGTTCATTCTCATCGCGCAACTCTGTCTGCTGTCAGCCGACATGTATCAACGACATTGTGCAACACACAAATGGACATTCCACACGGACATTCCACGTACACATACACGGGCATTTTACACACAAACACGGACATTTTACACGTACACACGGCTCGCTTACGCCATCACACGGATGCCATACGTACCGGAGAAACGCCCCAAAAAAATGGAACGCGTACCCGAAAAACGGACCGTGTCATATGGACCTTTTTTTTGCGGAAGTGTGTTTTAGGCCTGATTAAAAGTCTCACCTTTTCTATCACTTGCAGGACTGAAAAATCCCCATTTCATTGCTATGCTGTAAGGGGCAAATATATTTTTTTGTAACATGCAAAATATTAAAATATCAAAATTATACGTTTGGTGTTTCTGTGTTTTTAATGATTTCTGGAAAAAGTTTGAGTTGTATTTACCGTACTTGAATTTTCTTATTTTGCCTAAAATTATGAAAAATGTTCAATAAATAATAAGAACTCCAAATTGGTGAAATTTAAAGATACAACCTATCCTACAAAAAAAATCAGTGGAATCAGGGGAGAATAAAGAATTTCTGCAATTAGTCTGCATGAAAAAATTCTAACTTTTTTTGTCTACAGCTTATTTACAGAGCAGTGCTTCTTCAAAAAGAGAAGGAAATTTATTAAACTCTGTTCATATTGAATTTCTCCAGTGTGTTTAGCCCTTGGCGGAAAAGACATATGGTATATGGGTATGGGCCTTTTTGCAATCCAGTAGGTCATCATACGTGGCCACCTTACCTCTTGGGCCCCTTGTTTAGCAGTTCTGACTGAATCCCCCTAAAAACATGATTCAGATGAATCTCTGATGGGGCCATGGAGGGTAATAATAGGAACAGAGTTCAAGTGAACTCCATTGGTGTATTGTTTTTGTGAAAGTGTCTGCCTTTTCAGATGGGCACAGAACTGTAGATTGCATTCTATGGCCCGTAGAGGGTTCGTCTAAATCCTGCTTTAGGCCCTGTGCGCACTAGAAAGTGGAATTTTCTTAAGAAAATTCTGGACCCTCTGAAAGAATTCCGCACCCGCGGCAAAAACACGCAAAAAAACCACACCCGACATCTGCATGCAGATTTGCTGCAGTTTGTTGCGGTTTATGTGCGGAATTGCTGCGGTTTGGGTGCGGTTTTTCCGCAGGTTGGTCCCTGTGGTTTTGAACCAATAATTAATGCCAAAACCGCAGGTACTTGTGGAAAAGAAATGACATACACATTAATTCCACAGCGGAAATTCGCAGGGACAAAAAAACGCAGTGTGCACATAGCATTTTTTTTTATCCCCATAGGTTTTGCTGGAGAAGGACTGCAGAAATGTTCTAAACTTTTCCTGCAGCATTCCTTCAGCGAAAGCGGCAATTTCGCAGTAAAATCCGCAGCGTGCGCACAGGGCCTTAGGAGTATTGAGGCGCAACCACATAACTCAACAGAAGCGCAGTGTGAACAGTGCCTTAATAAGACTGTTTGCCAACTTGCTTTATTTGAATTTTTGTCCATTTGCTGAAATAGAAGGAACGATCAGATAACAACCTGCTCATCCCCAAACACTGCACTTGTCTTTCATACCCATCAGCAGATAGACACGCTGTACAAAAACTTAGTTTTATTGTTTTCATATCACTCTGGTTATTTCATGCTGTTCCCCCATTCATACACATAGTTATGTTCAATACTTATCAATTCTACGGGCTTTGTTTGGACTAGCAGACATTTAGTATCTTTCAACTATCAGACAACTTAGTTATTATTGTAATCTGAGCTCAGTAATTTTGGTTATAAGGGCTATTTGAAAATGCCATTTAGTACACATAACGAAATCTGACTATTTCCAATTTTTTAATGTAAATACAATTGATGCAGTATTATAAAATAAAGTTCAAAAGAAGAGTCTTCCTATGGTTGAGAGAAACAGGAATTTCATAGTTTGTATACCGTTTATTAGGATTTTAACTATCATCTTTAATTGCAGTCAATCTAAAGTTGTGAGTTCAATTTGTTTTCCCTTTTCCTTATACTTCCTTAGGCCCCTTTCACATGTCAGTGATTCTGGTACGTTTGTGCTTTTTTTTTTTAACGTACCAGAATCACTGACATACGCAGACCCATTATAATGAATGGGTCTGCTCACACGTCAGTGATTTTTCACTGCACGTGTCTCCGTGCAGCGTACCCGCGTGTGCGTGATTGCTGCATGGAGACATGTCCATTTTTTTCTGGCATCACTGATGTTCCACGGACCACGCAGTGGTGTGGTCCGTGAAACAAGTGCCAGAAAAAAACGTGCATTTAAAATAAACATTTTAACTCACCCGGCGTCCAGCGATGTCTTCTGCAGCCCGTGCAGCTTGCTCCTTCTAAGCCGGCTGATTACTGTCGCGCATATTCATGATGCGCGACACAGCCGGCCCGGAAGTAGCTCCTGCAGGGGTCACCGCCGGCCGGATGCTTCGTCGCGGGAGCGATCAGCACCATGGACAGCGGGAGCGGGCGCAGGTGAGTGAATCTATAAGTGCAATCACGGGCCACGGAGAACGGAGCCCGGATTGCACTTAGACAACCCACGTGTGCCGTGATTTTCGGCACACACAGGGACATGTGCGTGTTTTACACGCCAGTGAAAAACGTCTGTGTTTTTCACTGATGTGTGAAACGGGCCTTACACTGTTAGGGCACCCTCACCCAAGTGTATAAAATATATCTGCCGCACATAGAAAAAAATAAATCGGGGGGCCGCATTCTTTTCAGGACAAGGTGATATTTTTACTGGTACCATATTTTTTTTTCTCTATACATTTTCTTTTTTTGAACATTTTTCTCTTGTTTATTATAACAAATGTGCACTTTTTTGTTTATATACAGTATAATATATATATATATATTATATATATATATATATTGTGAGGTAGCGACCACCAATGTGGTAAATGGTCGCTATATGTCACAGTGGAGAAGGTACCTGCGGTATCTAAACGGAAGAGGTTGCTATGGGACTTGTAGTCCACAAAAGATTCTTGCTGCACATAAGGGGTCAGGTTCCCTTTAATAATCCCAAGGTGCTGTGCAGGGCCAAGATTCACAGACCTCCACCTGTGGGTGTGGCTCGAGGGGTTAAAGCAATCCAGTCTCAGAACCTGGGGGGGTGTGTCTAGGGCAGTCTAGTTAGACTAGCTCTAGACTTCCAGCGTGTGTGCTGGGATAGAGTGAGAGCAGAGCCGAGAGCTCTGGATGGAGCAACCTGTGTGGAGGCTGAGCACAGGGCTCCGATATTAAGTCTGAGTCAAGACTGAGGTGAGTGCAGCCAGACCAGGGCTGTAGGGCCGAACCTCCCCTGGAGGAGACACAGACCCAGTGGTCTGCAGAGGGCCCTGGGGCCGAGAAGGAACCTCAGCTAGAGGTGTCTGCTACCAGGTGCCAGAGAGTAAGGAAGTGGTTGAACTTCCACTATGAACGGGTAATAGAGTCTGCTCTGTAAGCTGCAGTGCAGGAAGGCTGGAAAAGCTCCAGGCCTGCGTGGAGCAATTATAAAAGTCTGTGGACCCTCCTGGAACAGCCGAACGGGGCATCGTAAGACCGTCTCCTACGGCAAGGGGTGCCTGTGTGACGGGGACCCATATGGACGGTGCATACCCCGGCTGTGTTCCGGGTGGCTTTACCTGTACAGTGAGGACAATAAAGCTGTTGGGAATGGACTATTTGAGTCACTGCGTCTTTGTAGTCCTGGGGGACCCCCACCCCGCTACAATATATATATATATATATATATATATATATATATATATATATATACACACACACACACACAGTATACTGTATATAAAAAAAACAAAAACTTGTTTGATGGTAAAAAAAATCATGCTTTATTTAGATTTCTTTTTACATTTTATTCACTTTTTGTAAGTAATATAGTTTTACAATTAGCACCATATAGTAATTTTGGTCAACCTCTTGTAGTAATGTTCCCATCCAGGTTCTGATCCTTTCGTAATGTCCCCCATCCTGCTCCCCTTGATATAGAAATGTGCACCATCCTGGTCCCCATCCTGTAGTAATATGCCCATCCTTGTCCCTATCCTGTAGAAATGTGCCCATCGTTGTCCCCTTCTTGTAGAAATGTGCTTATCCTGTAGTAATGTGCCCATCCTTGTCCCCATCCTGTAGTAATGTGCACATATTTGTGCCCATTCTGTAGTAATGTTCCCATCCTTGTCTCCATCCTGTAGTAATGTGCCCATATTTGTCCCCTTTCTGTAGTTATGTGCCCCTCCTGGTCCCCATCGTGTAATAATGTGCCCATACTTGTCCCTATCCTGTAGTAGTGTGCCCATCCTTATCCCCATGTGTAGTATTATGCCCATCATTATGCCCATTCTGTAGTAATGTGCCCATCCTTGTCCACATCCTGTATTAATGTGCCCATCTTTGTGCCCATCCTGTAGTAATGTGTCCATCCTGTAGTAATGTGCCCATCCTGTAGTAATGTACACATCCTGTAGTAATATGCCCTTCCTGTAGTAATGTGCCCATCCTGTGGTAATGTGCCCTTCCTGTACTAATGTGCCCATCCTGTAGTAATGTGCCCCATCCTTGTCTTCTTTTAGTAATGTGCTCATACAGGGCCTCTTTTTGAGGTAATGTCCCCTTTACTGGTCCTCTTCTTATAGCAATGTCCCATCCTGGTCCCCTATTGTGCCATTCTTGACATACACAGGGGAGGATAAGTTGTGCTCAGCTGCTATAATCCTGGTGCTCGGGAGAAAAAAAGTAGTTAATCAAGGAGGTAGTCCCGGCACACAGTGTATGAAAAAATTAGGACAAGTCCAGGTATGATATGCTTGAACAAGGTTTCTTTATTTTTCACCAAAAATAATGTACTGCCCGCCCAACGTTGCGGCTCACACAGGAGCCTTCACCAGGGGCCAAGAGTACCGAGGTAAATGGTTGTGATAAGAGATCTTATAGGTGCATCAGGACCTGAAAACAGGAGGGAAAATTTAGAAGAGTGAGCTTAAGGATTACTCCGGTAGGAAGAAATTGTTGCTACATGTGAAGCAGACAAGGGGAGCGCCAATAAGGGGCTAGCATACAATGTGAAGGGGCTCACACGGTAGGTTGGGGTACAAGATGATTGCAATAAGACACTGTCATATATGTACTAGAATTATTGATCATATGTGGTATGGTAAAAAGATTGCCAGGATGACCTCAGTGGTACTAAAAGCACTAGGATAAAGGTGAGAGCACCAGGGGAATACCTAAAGCGGCATGGTGATATGACCATATATGACAGTGTCTTATTGCAATCATCTTGTACCCCAACCTACCGTGTGAGCCCCTTCACATTGGATGCTAGCCCCTTATTGGCGCTCCCCTTGTCTGCTTCACATGTAGCAACAATTTCTGTAGGAGCCGTATCTTCAGGTCCTGGATGACAGGATTGTGCTGAAACTTGATCCGACATTTCGCCCCAAGGTGGTCTCCTCTGCTACCCTAGAACAAGAAGTTGTTTTGCCATCCTTTTGCCACAACTACACGAACCAGAAGGAACAGCGGCTGCATTCCTTGGATGTGAGGCGGACAGTACTGAGCTATTTGGAGGCCACCCGGAACTGGAGATTGGACTCCACCTTATTCCTTCAGTTTAGGGGAAAATGTCGAGGCAAATCGGCATCTAAGGCCGTCCTGTCTCGATGGGTTCGGGCCACAATATCCTCAACCTATCAATTGGCGGGTAAGACCCCGCCAGATCACCTTAGAGCCCACTCCACTAGATCAATATCTACCACATGGGCAGAAAGAGCGGGAGTTTCTTTAGACCAGATTTGCAAAACTGCCACTTGGTCAGGTCCCAACACTTTTTGTAGACACTACAAGTTGGATATTCTGTCCTCCCACCAGACCTCATTCGGTAGGAAGGTGCTCCAGGCAGTAGTCCCCCCCCTAAGGATGAATTAATTTGGTATTCTCCTGTGGTGCTGTCATGTGGTCCAGGAAAATACGAATTACTACCTACCGGTAATGATGTTTCCAGGATCTATCATGACAGCACCCTTATTTCCCTCCCTTTGTTTCTACTGCGTGTCATTTACATTGTATGTAGCTTAAGCATAAATAAACTTGGTGTTATACCCATCCTGGTGTGGTACTTGAAAAGCCACTGGAGAGGTTGGGAGGGGGAGAGGTTTTTAACCTCTTGTGTTCCTGTCCCTGTAGAGGGCGGAGGAAGCAACTCCTGTGGTGCTGTCATGATGGATCCTGGAAACATCATTACCGGTAGGTAGTAATTCCTATTTTCTTGCATTGCACTAGTCCGAGTTATATGCTAGTGTGAGTGTACTCTTAAGTTGTGATTACAAACCCCTCCATACAGTGAGCCATCAGGTACCCTCGGCTGGTGAGTTTGTTACTACCCTAATTGTACATACAGTTAGGTCCAGAAATATTTGGACAGTGACACAATTTTCGCGAGTTGGGCTCTGCATGCCACCACATTGGATTTGAAATGAAACCTCTACAACAGAATTCAAGTGCAGATTGTAACGTTTAATTTGAAGGTTTGAACAAAAATATCTGATAGAAATTGTAGGAATTGTACACATTTCTTTACAAACACTCCACATTTTAGGAGGTCAAAAGTAATTGGACAAATAAACCAAACCCAAACAAAATATTTTTATTTTCAATATTTTGTTGCGAATCCTTTGGAGGCAATCACTGCCTTAAGTCTGGAACCCAGACATCACCAAACGCTGGGTTTCCTCCTTCTTAATGCTTTGCCAGGCCTTTACAGCCGCAGCCTTCAGGTCTTGCTTGTTTGTGGGTCTTTCCGTCTTAAGTCTGGATTTGAGCAAGTGAAATGCATGCTCAATTGGGTTAAGATCTGGTGATTGACTTGGCCATTGCAGAATGTTCCACTTTTTTGCACTCATGAACTCCTGGGTAGCTTTGGCTGTATGCTTGGGGTCATTGTCCATCTGTACTATGAAGCGCCGTCCGATCAACTTTGCGGCATTTGGCTGAATCTGGGCTGAAAGTATATCCCGGTACACTTCAGAATTCATCCGGCTACTCTTGTCTGCTGTTATGTCATCAATAAACACAAGTGACCCAGTGCCATTGAAAGCCATGCATGCCCATGCCATCACGTTGCCTCCACCATGTTTTACAGAGGATGTGGTGTGCCTTGGATCATGTGCCGTTCCCTTTCTTCTCCAAACTTTTTTCTTCCAATCATTCTGGTACAGGTTGATCTTTGTCTCATCTGTCCATAGAATACTTTTCCAGAACTGAGCTGGCTTCATGAGGTGTTTTTCAGCAAATTTAACTCTGGCCTGTCTATTTTTGGAATTGATGAATGGTTTGCATCTAGATGTGAACCCTTTGTATTTACTTTCATGGAGTCTTCTCTTTACTGTTGACTTAGAGACAGATACACCTACTTCACTGAGAGTGTTCTGGACTTCAGTTGATGTTGTGAACGGGTTCTTCTTCACCAAAGAAAGTATGCGGCGATCATCCACCACTGTTGTCATCTGTGGACGCCAAGGCCTTTTTGAGTTCCCAAGCTCACCAGTCAATTCCTTTTTTCTCAGAATGTACCCGACTGTTGATTTTGCTACTCCAAGCATGTCTGCTATCTCTCTGATGGATTTTTTCTTTTTTTTCAGCCTCAGGATGTTCTGCTTCACCTCAATTGAGAGTTCCTTAGACCGCATGTTGTCTGGTCACAGCAACAGCTTCCAAATGCAAAACCACACAACTGTAATCAACCCCAGACCTTTTAACTACTTCATTGATTACAGGTTAACGAGGGAGACGCCTTCAGAGTTAATTGCAGCCCTTAGAGTCCCATGTCCAATTACTTTTGGTCCCTTGAAAAAGAGGAGGCTATGCATTACAGAGCTATGATTCCTAAACCCTTTCTCCGATTTGGATGTGAAAACTCTCATATTGCAGCTGGGAGTGTGCACTTTCAGCCCATATTATATATATAATTGTATTTCTGAACATGTTTTTGTAAACAGCTAAAATAACAAAACTTGTGTCACTGTCCAAATATTTCTGGACCTAACTGTACATGATAGTGGGCACACAAGAAAATAAAGCAAAACTACTAGATTGTTCTTTTAAAGTTCAAGTAAGGTCATGCACTTGAGTCAGGGAAGCAAAGTATGTAAACACTGGTTCAAACTAACACAGAAGATGTTTGGATGGACAGCAAACTCAACTTTAATGACCAGTATCATATAGTTGCCACCAAGGGAAATAAATGGCTGTTACGCTGGTGGGTGTGGACATACTGTGCCACAGCACCGGGTCACCCTGGAGGGGCAGAGAAAGGCAAATACCTTGTCTTCACTGGAGCCTCTAATGGTAAGGCTAGGCTTGTGCTATTAGGTAGTCACCAGGTGCTACTCAGAGAGACACGGTACTGTGATAGCTAAACACACGGGTAGAGAATAGAGATGGCCAAACCCGCAGATGTTTGGCGGGTCTGACTGGACTTAAAAACCAATAAAATCCGGTTTAGGACCGGACTTGACCTGAACTTGTCCCCAGACGTCGAACTCCATAAAAGTCTAAGGGACCAAAACTTAAAGTTGTCCGACATAAACTACCAAAACATTTTTAAGCTAATATGTGCTGTATTGTCATATAAAACACCCCTAATTTTTTTTGTTGTTTTCTAACTTTTAATCCTCTTGAATTATTACTTTATTCTCTGCAGCTCTTTATTTACCTGCAGTTCAACCAAACATGACATCTTCCTGTGCCAAACCTCACAGTCAGAGCTGGCACCGCACAGCCTCACAGTCCAGACCCACCCTCTGCACACACATTTCCTGTCAGTATTCTGCCCCAGCACCTGATAGATAAATGAATACTATGTAATGAAAATTATATATAGCCACTAATGTGAGTCTATAGGATATATATACACACATACTCATATACTCACACCCACCCACCCACCCACCCAAACACACCTAGAGTTATATAATCCCCCCTCATGCACGCTATCTCCTCTGCCCCCCCAGCACTCTCCTCCCCCACTCTGTCTCTCACCCGTGCATTTGAAGCGCCCATGAAGCCATCAGGGAGATACAAGGTTCTTCATCCTCACGAGGATGCAGGGCCTACCCTCTAGGGCAGGGGTGGGAACCTCCGGCCCGCGGGCCGCATGCGGCCCACCATGTCCTTTTCTGTGGCCTCTGGGCACATTCCCGGGGGCGGCAGTGCTCGAGCCGCCACCGTGGTTTTGCGGGCTGCTGGTTCTTTAAATCCCCACATGCCGTGCTTGTGGCCAGTGTCAGCGTCCTGAGGCCTTACTTTAAGGGCGGGTTTAGCGCTCTGCGCTTCCGTCCCACAGCAGGTTCACAGCTTCTAGTAGTGTGTGCCCGCCCCTCTGCCCCCAGGAGCGGTGTGCCCGCCCCTCTTCCATCTGGAGCGTTGTACCCGCCCCTCTGCTCTCAGGAGTGGTGTGTCTGACGTCTGCTCTCCGGTGCTGTTAGTCCGGCGCTGCTATGTGTCCAGCGCCCGCCCTCTGCTGCTGTGTGGCCCTTCCAGTGCTTTGTGTCCCCCTCACCCCAGAGTTGCGTGCAAACCTTGGTGCTGTGTGCCCACCAATGCTGTTGGAAAAGTGAAAGTAGTGGCCCTCATAGTGTGAGGGGCTGAGGAGTTGAAGCTCCCGAGAGGTCGGACAAAATTGGGGCACAGCAAAAGCAATACTATTGGGAGCGGATACCTGCACGTGCTCTCCTTCCCAAGCAGCAGTGGTGCACTGGGACTTTTGGTTCACCTGCAGCATGTGTGTGTAATGACTTTACAAAACATCATCCAGCACCACGATAACCGGCCTGAGTGAGTACCTGGTCATCCCCTGCTTTCAGCCAGCCTGCGCTCCCCTGCACCCCACCATCAAGAGTCCCGGAGCCGTCCCTGCCCGTGGAGGGAAAACGTCATCTAGCCGTCCCCATTCCATCAACCCCGGTACTCCCATCAGCAGCGGCGGTACTCTCTGTTACCGTACACCATGGGTGGCGTCACAAACTATACCTCCCCTGTAAATAGCATCTTCTTCATTTGAGTGTGGCCATTAGCCCCCGGATCCGGAGACCCTCAAGCCACGAGTAATTACCCCCGGATCCGAGCGGTTCGACCGCTGCAGGGGCGGCACACATGTCCCCAGCCCCTTGTGTAATGTATGTCCTCCCAGTGTCCTCCTGTGATGTATATACAGCAGTCCCAACGTCTCCTATGTGATGTTCAGTCATATGAAAAAGTTTGGGCACCCCTATTAATGTTAACCTTTTTTCTTTATAACAATTTGGGTTTTTGCAACAGCTATTTCAGTTTCATATATCTAATAACTAATGGACTCAGTAGTATTTCTGGATTGAAATGAGGTTTATGGTACTAACAGAAAATGTTCAATCCGCATTTAAACAAAATTTGACCGGTGCAAAAGTATGGGCACCTCAACATAAAAGTGTCATTAATATTTTGTAGATCTTCCTTTTCCAAAAATAACAGCCTCTAGTCGCTTCCTGTAGCTTTTAATGAGTTCCTGGATCCTGGATGAAGGTATATTTGACCATTCCTGTTTACAAAACAATTCCAGTTCAGTTAAGTTTGATGGTCGCCGAGCATGGACAGCACGTTCAAATCATCCCACAGATTTTCAATGATATTCAGGTCTGGGGACTGGGATGGCCATTCCAGAGCATTGCAATTGTTCCTCTGCATGAATGCCTGAGTAGATTTGGAGCGGTGTTTTGGATCATTGTCTTGCTGAAATATCCATCCCCTGCATAACTTCAACTTCGTCACTGATTCTTGCACATTATTGTCAAGAATCTGCTGATACTGAGTTGAATCCATGCGACCCTCAACTTTAACAAGATTCCCGGTGTCGGCATTGGCCACACAGCCCCAAAGCATGATGGAACCTCCACCAAATTTTACTGTGGGTAGCAAGTGCTTTTCTTGGAATGCCGTGTTTTTTTGCCTCCATGCATAACACCTTTTTGTATGACCAAATAACTCAATCTTTGTTTAATCAGTCCACAGGACCTTCTTCCAAAATGTAACTGGCTTGTCCAAATGTGCTTTTGCATACCTCAGGCGACTGTTTGTGGCGTGCTTGCAGAAACGTCTCCTTTCGCATCACTCTCCTATACAGCTTCTCCTTGTGCAACGTGCGCTGTATTGTTGACCGATGCACATTGATACCATCTGCAGCAAGATGAAGCTGCAGGTCTTTGGAGGTGGTCTGTGGATTGTCCTTGACTGTTCTCACCATTCTTCTTCTCTGCCTTTCTGATATTTTTCTTGGCCTGCCACTTCTGGGCTTAACAAGAACTGTACCTGTGTTCTTCCATTTCCTTACTATGTTCCTCACAGTGGAAACTGACAGTTGAAATCTCTGAGACAACATTTTGTATCCTTCCCCTGAACAACTATGTTGAATAATCTTTGTTTTCAGATCATTTGAGAGTTGTTTTGAGGAGCCCATGATGCCACTCTTCATAGGAGATTCAAATAGGAGAACAACTTGCAAGGGCCACCTTAAATACCTTTTTTCATGATTGGATACACCTGCCTATGAAGTTCAAAGATCAATGAGGTTACAAAACCAATTTAGTGCTTTAGTAAGTCAGTAAAAAGTAGTTAGGAGTGTTCAAATCAAGAAATTGATAAAGGGTGCCCATACTTTTGCACCGGTCAAATTTTGTTTAAATGTGAATTGCACATTTTCTGTTAGTTCAATAAACCTCATTTCAATCCAGAAATATTACTGAGTCCATCAGTTATTAGATATATGAAACTGAAATAGCTGTTGCAAAAACCCAAATTGTTATAAAGAAAAAAGGTTAACATTAATAGGAGTGCCCAAACATTTTCATATGATTGTATATGTGCCGCCCCCGCGTCAGCAGCCAGGCTGCTCGGATCCAGATCCGGTGGCTCGAGGAGTCTCCGGACCCGAGGGACGGGGTCGCACGGCCACTCGGAATAAGGGGGGGTATTTACAGGGGATGATGTGGAAAGTTTGTGACGCCACCCGTGGTGCGTGGTAAGATGGAGTACCACCGCTGTGATTGGGAGTACCCAGTGGCGATGGTGTGGGCAGCCAGGTGTTTAATCCCTCCACGGGTAGGGGGAATGCCCCGAGACTCAGTGATGGTGACGGGGAGGTGCTGTTGGGACAGTAGGTGTCACTGGGTACTCACTCAGTCCAATAACGCTGACACCGACAACTGCGTTAAACCAAAGTTCTTGACACCGCTGCCGCCTGGAGGGAGCACGCTTGGATCCCGTGCCCGTTGGTGTTGCCTGTTAGTCTGTGACCTTTTCCTCGGCACCTTTTCTTCTAACTGGTACCTTTAGCATAAAACTAGTCGGGTCCCGCTCACCAGTATGGCTAACTGGGTGAGCTTGCTCTCAGGGTTCATGCTTGGGATTTTCTGGACTATGTAGTGGGAAAGTCCTATCCCCCTCGTTGCACTAGTACCCCGATTTTGGAGTGGGTGGAGAACGGATCTTGAAGACTCCGTCCTCATCGGGTAAATTGTCAGGATGCCTGAAGCTTCTTCCTGACCAAGGGTCCACATACCTCGTCGTGCCCTGGCCCCTGCCCGATGATGGCACAAGGTCGCTGGTTGTCCTCCTCGATAGTCCGTGCCCCTTGTCACGATCCCCTGCCACCAGGGTCCAGCTCCTACCAGGCCCAGACTAACGTCGGCCACCTAGTAGACTCAAGGATCCCAGCTCCAGACCTCTCATCACGAGAGTCACTTCTCAACTCACTGTCTCCTGACACTCCTGACCTCCCCTTCAACCAACCCCCCAAGTGGTCACCCCTATTCCCTTCAGGCTAGCCACTGGTGTGTCTGGTGGGTGTGGTGCAAAGTGTTTCTAAGATTTTGATTAGCTTGTTCTTGACAACACCAAAGGTCAGGGACCCGTAACCAAGGAGGAGATGGATATTGTACAGAAGGGCAGATTGCACAATACCCTGTGACAAGCTGATAGGCCAGGGCGTCACATATATACAGCAGTCCCAGCGTCTCCTATGTGATGTACATGCCCCCAGCCCCTCCAGTGATGTATGTGACCCCAGTGTCTCCTGTGATGTATATACAGCGTCTGTTATGTCATGTATATGATTTACCAATCTTATCACAAAGCGTTGACTGCGTTCCAGACTGAGACAAACCTGAAAAAGCAGCTCATCAAACATCACAGCCGCACCAAAGAGAAGCCACTCCGTTCACCACAGCAGGGATGAGTTAATTGTTTGACCAAATATAGCCGGGTCATTTTCACATTGATAATTCTGTGCGACCCCCGAAGGTTGGTAGAAATTTTCAGATTGCCCCCGGCTGAAAAAAGGTTCCCCACCCCTGCTCTAGTGCCCCCTAAGACCAGTGCCGGTAACACACAAACACTCCAGAAAATCCCAGTTTTTCCCCAACAATCCCCCATAGAATGGTACAAGGCTAGGGTCGGACCAATGGATGGCCACCTTGAGGTAGAGCCAGTCCAGTCCACTAGTTGACCAGGTGGGAGGGGCAGACTGTGGACAGTGAGGAAGACAATAGGAGTCTAACAGTGACAGAGGAAGTTAGGAGACACACTGACTAGGAGTGAACAGTAGCCTGGTGCACAGGAGCGTAGTTGCCGGTGGAGTATAGTGGAGTACTCCCGGAACTATGAACCAATGGGGTACAGAACCCTAGGACAGGCAAAAGCTCCAGTTAGGCCTGTCAACACCTGCACAGCAAGGGGACCATCAAGGACCTCGCTGACTTTAAAAATCCAAGACTCAGTAGCAAAGGGAGAACCAGGGGCAGGACCAGAGACTACAACCCCACAGGGTTCACGCTACTGTCATACAGACTGCAGTGGAAAACCACCGGACGGGGACCCCCAGTTGCTCTACACCACGGGGACCCACCAGAGACAGTTGCAGGGGAAGAAGGCACCAGATTACTAAACTGGCACTGGGACGAAAGAGACCTGAAGGTGAAACCAGCCAGCTTCGGATAACCAGTTACCACCAGAAAAAGTGAGTAAAGAACCAGTTGCAATGAACCCCTTGTGTGGACTACCTTCTTCCGACACCCGTCATTTCACCTACCCTCTGGGGTCTGGCCCTGCTTGCGGAGGGCCTACCATCCAGGCTGCCATTAACACCAGCCCAAGTAGTGGACATTGTGCAGTGGCGGCTCCATCCACATAGCCACAATACCGCATGTGGTGTCACGTGGAACACTATTCTATTCCCCCGTAAATATTTCCCCTTTGCAAAAAGGGCCCAGGGCACGGAACCAAGCAACGGCCCCCAAAGTGACATTCTCCAGATATACACCGCCCGAGACCGAGTACCCCATAACCCTGGACGACACACACTATCTTCTCCCCCTCTGCACTCTCTTCTCTGCCACCGCCCCTCCCCCCGCTCTGTCTCTCACCTGTGCACTCTTTCTCCCCCTGCACTCTTGTGACGGCCTGGCTTATCAGATCGTCACAGGGTATTGTGCAATCTGCCCTTCTGCACAGTATTCAATCCTCCTTGGTTACGGGTCCTGGTCCTTTGGTGTTGCTAAGAGATTAGCCAGTCAAAATCCTAGAAACACTTTACACCATACCCACCAGACACACCATTCAGGGGCCTGAAGGGAATAGGGCCGCCCACTTAGGGGGGTTGGTAGAAGAACGTGAGAAAGTGAAGGAGAACCGAAAAAGGAGTGGAAGGAGTATGAGCTAGAGTGGTGACTCTCTTAGAGAGAGAGGTCACCGGTGAGAAGCAGGGCTCCTTGAGTACTAGGTGGCAGCCATTGGTCTGGGCCTGGTAGGAGCTGGAACCCCGGTCACAGGGGATCGTATCAAGGGGAACAAACCCCCTACCCATTGAGGGGTTCAACACCTTGCTGCCGCACCATCGCCCCCATTCCCCAACAGCAGCGGTGGTATCTCACCTTACTACACACCGTGGGTGGCGTCACGAACTTCTAACACCCCTGTACATACTCCCCTTTTCAACCTCGAGTGTCCACACGAACCCCCGGGTCCGGAGACCCCTTGAGCCATTTTGGTTTTGGATCCGAGCGGCTCGGCCGCTGGCATGGGGGCGGTACATCTCGAAACACCTGGCGTCACGAACAGGATACGAGCAGGACCCACTTACCTGGGTGACGTGCACCTTGAAAATGGAAAACCGCGAGTCAAGAGTCCTTTTCCAGCCAATTCCGCCATTGTCTGCCATCTTTTCGCGCCAAAACGCTGTCTTCCCTGAGAAAGCACGCGAAGCCTAAGCCTGCCCTTCGTCTTGCATGTGAGGCCGGAACCGGAAGTTCCCAGAGGGCCACAGCGCGCGAAAGGGTGCTGAGAAAAGACCAAGGGGGCGCGTGATGATGTCGGCACCAGACGCTGGAATGTAACCACAGCGGAAGTGGAGCAGGGATGCCAGGACTCTGCGACAACATTCCTGGAAGACGCAGTGTCAAGATGGCGGAGAGGCGCAGCTGTTCAACCGAGATACCCAGAGCAGCTCCGCAAATGGAAACGCGGAGGATGGCCGTGGCAGTGCAAGCCAGTGACACCGAAGTTCCACGGGAGGAGGGGATAAGTGAATCCGAGCCGCCCCCGCTCCAAGCCAGCACTCAGTCACCGTCGCCTCCACCCTCCGCCGCGACTGACCCTGAGGCAATGCCCGCACCACCAGCAGTGGAGCCCGCAACTTTTGAAGAAGATGACCAGTCTGAAACATCCGACCAAATTGACCCGGTTGCCGTTGAATCGCAAGCGGAGGCGATGGAGGAAGGGGATTCGGGTTCCAGTACCCCAGAAGCTGCGTGGGTGCCACGCTATGGAGGGAACGGCCGCAGGATGACCCTATCATCATGGGCACAGTTGGCATTAGAGATCATTGAAATGGAAGCAAAGTCCACTGCAGATGAGGAGATCTCAGTGGATGCAATGGAAGTGGTGCCTATATGCCGTCGCTGTGTTTTACCAGGGCACTTTGCAAGAGTGTGCCCAGGCGGTAACCAGCACTAGAAAGGGGACCGGAACCTGCAAGTTTAAAAGTTTAAGGGGCACAAACCCCCTACCCACGGAGGGGTTAAACACCTTGCTGCCACACCATCGCCACCGGGCTCCCCCTTTCCCTAACAGCAGCGGTAGTATCTCACCTTACCACGCATGGTGGGTGGCGTCACAAACTTCTAACTCCCCTGTACATACTCCCTTTTTCAACCTCGAGTGTCCGCATGAACCCCTGGGTCCGGAGACCCCTCGAGCCACTGTGGTTCCGGATCCGAGTGGCTCGGCCGCTAATACAGAGGGCGGTACACTTTCTTCTCTGCCCCCCCCTCTCTCACCCATGCTTTATCTTCTCCTCCTTGCTGTGAGGAGTGCAGCCTGCTTACAGCTAGGTGATGCAGAGCTCAGTGCTGTTGTTTGCTGGTGTCAGGTGACATCCCTGCTCTCTGCTCCTGGCTGCATTCATCACAGTGTAAGAAGAGAGACAGCGCATGGGGGAGGGGGGACACAGTTACCTGGGCCCCATACATCACAATGAGCTGTGGCAAGCAGACGGTGTCCTAGACAGAGAGGGCAACCCTGTTTGTCCAGGACCCGGGCACAAACATGGCACAGATAGCAGCGCACAGGTAGCAGGAGAGAGTATGGAATGTGGGGAAGGGGCGGGCAAGGATGAGAAGCGGGGGCTCATCGCACTGTACCTGGTCGGCTGCAGGGCAGCAACATGACGTCAGCTGTGATGCCCGTCAACAAGGTCCAGCCCCTGTTAACGTATCATCACAGGAAGCAGCAAAATCACGGCAGGAGAAGTCACATGACCACTCTGAGCCGGGAGACAGAGGCTGACAGCAGGGCAGAGAGGTAGTTACTATCTACTTACCTGCCCCAATGTAGCCCAATAATGAAATAACAAAAAATAAGTAAAATAAGCTGGATAACTCCTTTAAGTGTTATTTATAAAATTGTGTTAGTAAGGGCTAGGGAGCTGCAAAAGGAAGCAAAATGTGGATTAAATCGGGACAATTATACTTTCCAAGTTTCCTCATGACTGTCATACTGCTGCCGAGTTCACTCATTAAAGGGAACCTGTCTCCACTTTTTCGGCCTATAAGCTGCGGCCACCACTACCGGGCGCTTATATATAGCATTCTAACATGCTGTATATAAGAGCCCAGGACGCTGTGTAGAACATAAAAAACACTTTATAATACTCACCTAACGGTCGTGCTGCAGTGGAATTGGCCCATATGGGGGTCTCCTTTGTCCAATGCTGGCGCCGCCTCTTTCGGCCATCTTCGTCCTCCTTCTGTAGCCCTTTTCTGCCCATAAAAAGCATGTTTTGGCAGGAAAAAAGCAGTTGAAAAAATGTGTATTTTTTATTGCGTTTGTGCTTTTTTTCACATGCATTTTTTCCTGCTTTTTTGTGCTTTTTTTAAATTATGGCGATTGCAGGGGCTCAAGCGCTGTTTTCCCTCACTTGCCACCCGGTCTCCGGCTGATCTTAGAGCTGAGACCCGGCTCTCACTGCTCTGAGCAGTGCCTGTGTCCCGCCCTGCGCTTGGCTGCAGCCGAGCCGCTCAGATCCAGGCTCGTTGGTGGGTGGCTCGAGCGCCTCCGGACCCGGGGTCACTTCGCTCTGAAAGGGGATGCTAACGCTTTTGGTGGGGGTTAGGTAGGTGCACTGCCGGAGCCGCGCTTGAGTTTGTGACGCCACCCATGGGATGTGGTGAAGGTAGACACCACCGCTGCAGTTACGAGGCACCCGGGGGAGATGTTATGCAGCAAGTTCTTAACCCCTCCATGGGCAGGGATGGTGGCCCCGAGGCTTGTTGGGGATAGCTGGGCGGTGCAGGTTGGTGCGCGGCCGGATGGCACTGTTGTGCTCACTGTTATTGACACACACAAGTCTCTGGTAAACCAAGTTGATGGTGGTCGGTGCCCGCAGCTGGCTGCTTCTGGTCCCCCACCCAGTTCGGTGGTCTTGGCCTTTCTTCTGCACCGTGTTGTGTACTTGGGCTGCCTGCGCTTCAGCGACGGGAGTCCGCTCCCCGGCTTTATGGATTTCGGGAGAGCCCTTTTGCCCGCAGAGGCTGGCCCGTGGGATCTCTCTGCCTGTGCGGTGGCTTTCTATCCCCCTCGTTGGGCTGTTGTCTTCAGTCGGGACTTGGGTGGGAAAGGACCTATAGTCCAGACCGCAATCAGTTAATTAACTCAGTCCAGTGTATTCTGGACCTCGTTTCAGGGTCTGAGTACCCCCTGTGTGCTCCAGTTTCCGAGTCGGTTCCCTGGGTCGGTACCGGCGGGCCACTACCCTGTCCCGGTCCACCATAGTTCCCCCAAGCCATCTTCCCGGCTCCTGCAGGCTAAGGCCACCGTTTGCCTCCTAGCCAAAGGTGCCCAGGCTCCAACCCCGGCACCTGTCAGACTCCTCTCACTACTGGCAACTACTCACTGACTGACTGTGTTTCCTGCCTCAGGCCCTCTGAACTCCTTGGTGGGCGTGGACAACCACCTGGCTCCGCCCCCTGGTGTGTCCATCAAGCACTGAGAGAGGTGACTAGGTTTTAATGGTTGGCTGATAACACCTTTTTGGGGGACAGGTGTAGTGCGAGGGTCTATCTGTGACTACCTGGCTAGACCAGGGCGTCACACCTGCACCGATCCAAGCAGTTTAACCCCCTTAATTCTGTGATCAATGCAATCGCTTACCTCTCCCTGACGATGAGTCCCTGCAATACGATCACATGGCAACCCTGGGTCGTCACCATGACAACCCCGGATTACTGAGCTATGGAGAGCGTAACACACCATTACAAATGGCCATATAGCAGTCTGGATGGCAGCTACAGCAGCGATTCAGGGTTCATTTTAAATTTTAGATTTCAATCGATACCCAGCTAGAGATATTGAGAGTAAGGCCACATTCACACGTTCAGTATTTAGCCAGTATTTTACAGCAGTATTTGCAAGCCAAAATCAGGACTGGAACAATCGAGGAAAAGTATAATAGAAGTACGTGCATCACTTCTGCATGTCTTACCCACTCCTGCTTTTGGATTACAAATATTGGTTTCTGTAATTTTGTAGGTTTTGATGATAGTGTAAAAAGCAGTTTTCTATTGGCATGTATTTGCAAAAAAAAACAATGAAAAAAAAACATGCAAAAAAACGCAGCAAAAACACAAAGTGTGTACATAGGCTTGGGGCTTGCTCACACTACCATATAAATCAGACAAATGCTCTCCAATTTTTTATCGGATATCACTCAGACCGATATTATTCAATTGGGCAGTGCCGACGACGGATTTTTTCACTGGCAGAATCTGTCTGTAAAAAAATGTCACAGTGTACTACGATTTCACTATGAAATCTGAGGCAAGCATGAAAAAACTAAAATCGAACGCCATACAGAGCCACAGCATAGCGTCTTTTTACAGATACATTACAATTCTGTAGAATAGGAACCTAAATGGTCCTGTAAATTATTAATAGTTATTGAGAAAAAAAACCCAAATCGCATACTGGGGTAGATCAATTCACTCAGTGGCCGTTCGAGGCAGTCACAGGAACGCGTCATGTTTAAATTTTCAATTAGTTTATTAAACTTCATAACCAGTAGAAAAAAAAACAAACAAACAAGAAAAACCTTTCTGGTACAAGGAAAATAGAAGAGCATAAGCACCATCAATATACCTGTGGGTTCCTTCCACTATTTAAGGCCCCTTCACACGCACGTGCCTCCGGTACATGTTAGGTCCGTTCCTGCATGTACTGGATACACGGGCACACGTACTCCAATGTTAGTCAATGTAGTGAGTGACACGTTAGTTTTTCCATACGGAGCGTGTGTCCGTGTGCGTGATACGTTTGTTTGTGCGTTAAATACGGAAGCATGTCCGTTTTTCTCACGGAACACGCACACACGCAACCATTAAACTCAATGGTTCCGTGAGCACATGTACATGACACGGATGCATCTCTGTATGGTCCGTGTCTGTTTTTTTGCAAATATGGCAATGATTGTATCATTTTGGAACAGGTGCATGTGATTAGAAAAGGTCCCTAGGAAATCGCATTTATCTGGCAGGACACAGTGAGGGTGAGTGAATTGAACACACCAGCAACATATTATCCCATTCATTACATGACTTTTTCCAGCTACACGTACTACCGTGTTTCCCCGAAAGTAAGACAGTGTCTTACTTTCTTTTTACCCCCAAAAGTGCCACTATGTCTTACTTTCGGGGTATGTCTTATATTGGAAAAAATCCCACAGCAATCGCAGCAAGTCTCCATGCAATGTAAGGAAACTTAACCACCAGCGGCTGCACATGAGGGCACTGAGGCTGTGTGATTTTGTATGTTGTCCATGGTCCTGATGGACCACGGACAACATTACTGCAACATTTCAACATTTCTTGGTAGCCAAGCGCTCAGCTGAGCGCCCGACCGCCGGCATGTGTCAGCTCTCAGCTGAGCGCTAAGCCGCCGGCATGTCAGGGCGTTCAGCTGAGCGCCAGACCGCCGGCATGTGTCAGCTCTCAGCTGAGCGCTTTGCCAGCAGCATGTCAGGGCTCTCAGCTGAGAGCTGTCACATGCCGGCGGCATGTCAGTGCGCTCAGCTGAACGCTTTGCCGCCGGCATGTCAGGGCTCTCAGCTGAGAGCTGTCACATGCCGGCGGCATGTCAGGGTGCTCAGCTGAGCGCTCGGCCGCCGGCATGTTAGGGCGCTCAGCTGAGCGCTTTGCCGGCGGCATGTCAGGGCGCTCAGCTGAGCGCTTTGCCGCCGGCATATCAGGGCTCTCAGCTGAGAGCTGTCACATGCCGGCGGCATGTCAGGGTGCTCAGCTGAGCGCTCGGCCGCCGGAATGTTAGGGCGCTCAGCTGAGCGCTTTGCCGGCGGCATGTCAGGGCGCTCAGCTGAGCGCTTTGCCGCCGGCATGTCAGGGCTCTCAGCTGAGAGCTGTCACATGCCGGCGGCATGTCAGGGTGCTCAGCTGAGTACTCGGCCGCCGGCATGTTAGGGCGCTCAGCTGAGCGCTTTGCCGCCGGCATGTCAGGGCGCTCAGCTGAGCGCTTTGCCGCCGGCATGTCAGGGCTCTCAGCTGAGAGCTGTCACATGCCGGCGGCATGTCAGGGTGCTCAGCTGAACGCTCGGCCGCCGGCATTTTAGGGCGCTCAGTTGAGCGCTCGGCCACTGTAACTGTACTGTAAAGAGGAAAAAAAATAAATAAATAAATTTTTACCACGTCTTACTTTCGGGGTACGTCTTACATTAGCCGACCCCTTCAAAACCCCCACTACGTCTTACTATCGGGGGTGTCTTACTATCGGGGAAACACGGTAGCAAAACGGATGGCATACGGATTACATACGGACTACAAACACGGACACACGCACATCTCATACGGACATACGGATGACACATGCATCACACACGGAGGCAAAAATCGGACGTTAAAAACACAACACAGACATGAAATACGGTACACATAACACGTACGTGATTTACACGCACGTGTGAAGGGGGCCTAACAGAGTACAGCTATGGAGATCTGTGCTGCCTCCATGCACAGAACCAAGAGAGAGTCCAAAAGCCTTACTTTTACCTCCCGGACCAAACCCTGAGGTGGAGATATGGTGAACAGCTATCCCACCCATCTCTTTAGCTGTTACAAAAACCATGCCCTGTTAATAGCCGTTAAACTTTCTCAGTACCTAGTATACTGGAGAACAAACCCAGGTTCACATCACTGAGGCTAATAACCTCTTTGATGCATATCTCCCCTCTTGTATTTTACCAGTGATCACATTACAATACGATCAGCTCACGTTTGACAAGTGAGAAAAAAATTGTACCACTATTTTGGATGAAAATCGGACCAATTTATTTTTATACACTTGTGTGACCTAAGCCTTAAAAGTAGACCTAAATTGTTGCTGCAACTACAGTCCTGGCTGAGATGAAGCCTGTAAATTTTTCCTCCCTCTTGAATTCAGTGTGAATGAGCAGAGGGGAGGGATGGGAGGGGGGGGGCGAAGGTGACAGGTTACAAATACAGGAGACAGATGATGTGTGATTCTCTTTTTGTCCCTTTGTAACACTAAACTTTTTTGTATCAACACACGCGAAATTAAAAAAAATGTTTAGAAAAATAAATCATGTAAGAATGTAAATAGCCCTTTTTTCTTTTAACCCCTTCAGCCCCGGGGCACTTTCCGTTTTTGTTTTTTGCTCCCCTTCTTCCGAGAGCCATAACTTTTTTATTTTTCCATCAATCTTGCCATATGAGCGCTTGTTTTTTGCGGGACAAGTTGTACTTTTAAATGAAACCATAAGTTTTACCATATGGTGTACTGGAAAGCAGCAAAAAAAATTCCAAGTCTGTAAAAATTGCAAAAAAAGTGTGATGGCACAATAGTTTTTGGGATGTTTTATTCACGGTGTTCACTATATGGTAAAACTGATGTGTAGGTATGATGCCTGAGGTCGGTGCGAGTTTGTAGACACCAAACATGTATAGACTTACTTGTATCTAAGGGGTTAAAAAAAAATTCACAAGTTTGTCCAATAAAAGTGGCGCACATTTTGCGCCATTTTCCGAAACACGTATCGTTCTTATTTTTTGGGATCTATGGCTCAGTGACAGCTTATTTTTTGCGTCTCGAGCTGATGTTTCTATTGGTAGCATTTTTGCGCAGATGCTACATTTTGATCACCTGTTATTGCATTTTGCGTAAAACTTGCGGCGACCAAAAAACGTAATTTTGGCGTTTGGAATTTTTTTCCCACTACGCCGTTTACCAATCAGATTAATTGATTTTATATTTTGATAGATCGGGCATTTCTGAATGCGGCGATACCAAATATGTGTATATTTATTTATTTTTTTAACCCTTTAATTTTCAATGGGGGGAAAGGGGGGTGATTTGAACTTTTAGGTTTTTTGTTTTTTTTTAATTTTTTAAAACTTTTTTTTTACTTTTTTTGTTTTATATTACTAGTCCCCCTAGGGGGCTATAGCGATCAGCAATCCGATTGCTGATCGCTATCTGCTGATTACAGCGGTATAGCTGTGAACAGCAGAAATAGTCACTTTCTTTTTTCCTCTGCTCCGTGCCGAGGAAGAATGAAAGTGAAACTTCATAGCATCAGGCGTCATTACATGACCCTGTGCTACGATGGCAACCACCGAACGTCACGTGATCACTCACGTGACGTCCGGAGGGGGCGGCGGTAAGTAAAAAACATGGGCGCGCACATATAGATCTCGCTGACAGACTTTGGCAGCGAGATCTAAGGGGTTAATGTTCCGGGTGGAATTCCACTCGGAACATGTAGGCACACATATCAGCTGTTGAAAACAGCTGATATGTGTGCCGATCCACGCTGCCTGCCCGCGGCAGGGGGCGGGGCTTACCGGGACACGATCCATGATGGAAAGATCCGTCCATGGTCGTGAAGGGGTTAATCCCTTCACGACCGAGGACGTATATGTACGTCCTAGGTCGCCTCCCCTTGCAGGCTCGCGGTAATCCCCGTACATGTCTGCTGATCTGTGACGCCCTGGACAAGCCAGGGGTCACAGGTAATGACATCACCACACCCTACACCCCGGTTAGGTACATCAAAGCTAAACCAGAAATCCTTGTTGCCTTCCCCAGGGGCTGATCTCCACACCAGGGGGTGGAGCCAGGTGGTTCGTCTCCACCCACCAAGAAGTTCACAGTCCTGGAGGAGGGAAAACACAGGCAGTTAGGGAGAGTGAGAGAGGAGAGTTCAGCTCAGGCGGAGCTTGATTGCAGGAGAGTAGTTGAAGTGTTAGGAGAAAAGTGACAGCAAGAGAGCCTGAAGTGAGTCCGGGTGTGTGCCCCGGGCAAAGACAGCAAGGTTAGCAGACGGCGGTTACCGTCTGCAGGAGTGGCCTATCGGACTTACCGTGAGGACCGCGGATGGGTGGTGGCCCGGCGGTACCGGACCGGTACACAAGGAGAAGCCAGCACCATTGGCAGGGGCCTTTCGGATCCCGGCAAGGCTAGGAGTCGCCGTGAATTTGCCAAATCCGTCAGTGAAGGGGACCTCCGGGTCTCCAAACAACTAAGTCCCGATTGAAGGCAACAGTCCGACCGTATGAGAGAGACACCGCCACCGCCAAGGCACCAGTTTCTAAGGGCCAGCGCCTGCGGGCAAAGAGGGGCTCCTCCGGCCAATATCCAAGTCGGGGAGCGGGTAACCGGTGGGAATCCAACGCTACCAACACTGAACTTAGGTGCAGGAAAAGAGACAGTCACCGTTAACTACCGGGGAAAAGCAACAGCAGCCGTCCGTGGGAACCGTCTTTCCAGCCGTGTGTTTTACCGAGAACTGTGTTACCGTCTCAGGCTGAGTGAGTACCACCGTGCCGTGAGGCACAGCGCTGCCCCCCCGCGACCCTGCACCTCACCAGGCCCTGCACCTGGCCTGCCATCCCTCATCCTCCACCCCATCACTGGGCCCCGGGACAACCAACCCCTACCCATGGAGGAGAGAACTAACAACTCTGCTGCTCCATGTCACCGCTCCCGGGATCCCCATACAGAGCAGCGGTGGTGTTACCAAAAATCACCACAACCGTGGGTGGCGTCACGGACAATAAATCCCCAAAACTAACCCCCTTTTCACTCATGGGCGAGGAGCGCCGCTCGAGTCCCCGGGATCCGGCCCATCGCTCGAGCCACCGAGCAGCAGCGGCCGCAGCAGCAGCGGCAGCCGGACCCGAGCAGTGGGAGAGCGCAGCGTCCCCTTCTCCGCCCGCGACAACTTGGCGTCACGAACAGGATCTTACCGCTCTGCCGTTGGGTAGAGGTGCGCCTTGTTACCGCCGGAGGTGTCCGGCCAGAAAATTTCAGAAGCCGCCATCTTTGGCGTGAAAAGTTCCCGCTCGAGCGTCTCCTCGAGTAGTGGAGGCGCGAAGGTCAAAACCCCGCCCCGATAGAGGAGGAGCCGGAAAGAGGCTAAGGGGGACGAAATGGCGACTGGTCGCATGTAGCCGCGGCTATAAAAGCAGGGACGCCAGGACTCTGCAGCCATCTTGTTCCTGGGAGAGGCCGCCAGCAACATGTGGATGCCGTCCCGAAGCACCGTAGCCCCCGCGCCGGGAACCGCGGCGTGGGTGGAGATCTGGACCGCGCAGCTCTACCAGAGGCTTCAGGTCAAAATGCAGCTCCTCATGGAGGAGTGGGAGACCGACATGGCGGATGTCATAGCGACCGTGCGGAGATGCGAGGAGGAAGCTGCGGAAGGGAGGGTGAGTGACCCACGCCCCGATGCCCTTGAAGGGCCGGTCATCGCGGCTGCGGGACCCGGTCTAAACACTCTCACCCTGGTGCCTCCCTCGCCACCCGTCCCGGAAGCTGTGACCCCGCCACTAGGCCCGCTGCCACCCCCACCGGTAGCAATACCCCGCATGCCCGCCCTGGCGGGCCGACCTGCAGCCGGAGCCGGTAGCCGACCGGAGGTGCTGCCGTGGAAAGCCCCGAAGCCCGAACCGGAGGCGTCCCCCGAGAAATCCCCTGAGCCGGAGCCGGTGGACAGCTCCGTGAAAAAGGCCTAGCAGCGGAAAGCCCCTGTGCCCATCCCCCACACCTCGGCTGAGGTTATGCCGGGTTGTCGCTGCAAGGCGGCGTCCAAGCCAAGTCACCGCGGGACCTGCAGCCCAGATCACCAGTAGTGGGCAGTGTCCAAAAGGTCTCGCGGGGCCCGACCCGTGCGCCAGAGCTCGCAGCAGCGCCGTACTGGGACAGGGAGCCTGTACCGCTGGGCCCGGAAATTGAGGAGAGGGAAAGAAAGAAGGCAGAGATGGTGGCCCGTACAATCCGGGAGAAGGAGAGCCTGAGGCAAGCGACCTTCCATGTCCGGGGCCCGTTGTATGAAGGGCAGGTGAGGCGGTTTGATGTCCGCCGGGGCTATGGATTCATTTATGAACCGGGCCTGGAGGTCGAAGTGTTCATAGCCCGACGGGATGTGAATGCCCATCTCCCAGAAGAGCACCCAGGTCGTAACCTGATGCCGGGCGACTTGGTTCAGTACACCCGGCACTGTGGGGAGAGGAGGTGGTTTGCGCTTGATGCAAAGCTGAGGGGCAGCCAGGAGGCCCATGTGAGCGCCGCGCCCCTTTCCCAAAGTGATGCCGAGGACTCTGAGTAAGGCAGCGGAGCACCATTGCACAGTCCCCGTTGGGACCATCAGTGTGTGTTAAAAGTTTGAAAGTTTTTGAAAAATGAAAATGAAAGTGATTAACCGAAGTTAACCTGATTATCCGCTTGATTTAACCGGCCGTTGCCGGCACCGTAGTCCCCGTGGGGACCGTCTGAAGTTGCGTAAGGGACTCCTTACGGACAAGCCCGTGAACTTGCAGGGCAACCACAAACTTGTGGTATGTAAATAAAAAAAATTGTTGCAGCTTCCACCGTTACCGCCTCCGGAGAGGCAGATTGGAGGGAGGGCCCGCAGTGGAGCAGGCTTGGACCCAGCCACCACCAGAACCGGTGGCTACCCTCTGGGGGTTCCAGGGGCTCCCCATGGACGTGGGTCCCCTGGAAAGGACAGATCCCGCTCGGGTAACTTGGTGCAGGACTGGGGTCAAGGGGTGCTGCCTGTTTTCTTAGGGGCAGCATCAGGGCCAGGTTACTTGGGTGGGTGAGAGCGGAAGTCGTAACCGTTAACCGTTTGCAACGTTATTTTACTTGTATTGTGTTTTCTTATCTTTTTTCAGAAAAATAAAACCGGTGTTGGACGGGCAGCCCGCGGACGGTCTGCATTTTGCTAAGGGGGAATGTGACGCCCTGGACAAGCCAGGGGTCACAGGTAATGACATCACCACACCCTACACCCCGGTTAGGTACATCAAAGCTAAACCAGAAATCCTTGTTGCCTTCCCCAGGGGCTGATCTCCACACCAGGGGGTGGAGCCAGGTGGTTCGTCTCCACCCACCAAGGAGTTCACAGTCCTGGAGGAGGGAAAACACAGGCAGTTAGGGAGAGTGAAAGAGGAGAGTTCAGCTCAGGCGGAGCTTGAGTGCAGGTGAGTAGTTGAAGTGTGAGGAGAAAAGTGACAGCAAGAGAGCCTGAAGTGAGTCCGGGTGTGTGCCCCGGACAAAGACAGCAAGGTTAGCAGACGGCGGTGACAGTCTGCAGGAGTGGCCTATCGGAGTTACCGTGAGGACCGCGGACGGGTGGTGGCCCGGCGGTACCGGACCGGTACACAAGGAAAAGCCAGAACCATTGGCAGGGGCCTTTCGGATCTTGGCAAGGCTAGGAGTCGCCGTGAATTTGCCAAATCCGTCAGTGAAGGGGACTTCCAGGTCTCCAAACAACTAAGTCCCGATTGAAGGCAACAGTCCAACCGTATGAGAGAGACACAGCCACCACCAAGGCACCAGTTTCTAAGGGCCAGCGCCTGCGGGCAAAGAGGGGCTCCTCCAGCCCATATCCAAGTCGGGGAGTGGGTAACCGGTGGGAATCCAACGCTACCAACACTGAACTTAGGTGCAGGAAAAGAGACAGTCACCGTTAACTACCGGGGAAAAGCAACAGCAGCTGTCCATGGGAACCGTCTTTCCAGCCGTGTGTTTTACCGAGAACTGTGTCACCGTCTCAGGCTAAGTGAGTACCACCGTGCGGTGAAGCACAGCGCTGTCCCCCCCGCGACCCTGCACCTCACCAGGCCCTGCACCTGGCCTGCCATCCCTCATCCTCCACCCCATCACTGGGCCCCGGGACAACCAACCCCTACCCACGGAGGGGAGAACTAACAACTCTGCTGCTCCCTGTCACCGCTCCCGTGATCCCCATACAGAGCAGCGGTGGTGTTACCAAAAATCACCACAACCGTGGGTGGCGTCACGGACAATAAATCCCCAAATCTAACCCCCTTTTCACTCACGGGCGAGGAGCACCGCTCAAGTCCCCGGGATCCGGCCCATCGCTCGAGCCACCGAGCAGCAGCGGCCGCAGCAGCAGCGGCAGCCGGACCCGAGCAGTGGGAGAGCGCAGCGTCCCCTACTCCACCCGCGACAGATCTGTTATAGCTCTTGGAAGAAGGGGAGGGAAAAAGGGAAAAACGAAAAATCGCCAGGAGGTGAAGGGGTCCACAGCGCGCCAGTGTCGGGTGTCAGAAGAACAGGAAAGCACACGGTAACCACCGCTGGTGTGTGGAAAGAAAATAAAGAAAACAGTTGGTTTATCATCTTTGTGTGATTGGGTTCTTCCATAGCACCACCGTATCGTTATATCCACCACGACCGGCATCCGATCGTAAGGCTATGTGCCCACGTTGCGTTTTTACATGCGTTTCCGCAGCGTTTTCATGCCAAAATGCATGCATTTTGATTTCCAAGCAAAGTCTATGAGAAATAGGGATTTCTTGTGCCTACTGTCACGCTCCCCGTGTCCCAGCACCACTCCTTACCCACTGATCCAGTCCACGTGTCCACCAGTCATGGCTGCCGCTCCCGCTCTTGTTCCCCTGAGTCCTGTTCCTGGTCTCAGGAGTCTGACTCTGAGTCTTAGCCACATGGTTCTGTATAGGACCGGTCCGCGCCCACTCTCCTGGTCTTATAGGCCCAGTATACCTGCAGCAGGAAATGACATGAGGCTGTGCTGGGTATATAAGACTGGTCTCGCCATATGGGCGGGGCCTGATCAACGTGTCTTGTAGCATAGTCTTATGAGCTAGATGCTCAGGTCCCCTGGTACCGTGGCCTGCTGACTTCTTGTCCTTGCTCCCTGGTACCTGTGTCTGTTTGCTGTACTGTCCTAAAGAACTCTGTGACTCTGGTGACCTGCTTATACTTGTCCCTGCCACGCCAGTGCTCCGGCTGCCGTGTACCCTGCCCTCCGGTGGGGTGCATGGTCCAGTGGATCCACCTCCTGGGCCTACCAGTCTTCCCGGCCCTGACACCTACCATGCTGTTCAAAACGCTGCTTTTAATTTGCAAATTTTTGGGCAAAATCTCAGCGTTTAAAGAAGCAACATGTCAATTGTTTTTGCCATGTGAGCTGCATTTTGATAACATTAGAGTCAATGAGAAGATGCAAAACGCATTCTACATCAAAATCCTAGTGTTTTACATCCTTTTTTGATGCAGAAAACAAGCGTTTTTGACAATTTAATTGCCTGCGTTTTTGACATTATATTAAAGGCATGATATGTCCCTTTACACACACACATAGTCCGACAATCAAAATTAAGAAAAACATTAATTTAACGTTATTTTATACATAAATATTAACAAACATTTATCATTTTAATAAAATCAGCTATTTTGTTTATGATTTTAATCTTGATATGTTATCTTTTTTTTCCATTTTTTCATAGTGCTTGAATGTTAAAACTTTATTTAGTAGTGTATTTGTCATCAAAATGCATCTGACTTTAAGCAATGAAAAAGCCTATAAATCGCAGTAAAAACGCGGCCAAAACGCGGTAAAAAAGAAACTTTGGCAAATACCATTTCTGCCAAAGGGTGCATTTAGAATTGCAACTACCTCGACGCAACGTGGGTAAATAGCCTAAAGGCCGCTTTACACACTGCGACATTGTTCAAGCGATCTCGTTGGGGTCACGGAATTTGTGACGCACATCCGGTCGCTTTAGCGATGCCGTTGTGTGTGACACCTATAAGCGATTTTGCATCGTTGCAAAAACGTGCGAAATCGCTCATCGTGACATGGGGGTCCATTCTCTAATATCGTTGCTGCAGCAGTAACGAAGTTGTTCCTCATTCCTGCGGCAGCACACATCGCTATGTGTGACACTGCAGGAACGAGGAACCTCTCCTTACCTGCCTCCCGCCCGCAATGAGGAAGGAAGGAGGTGGGCAGCATGTTCCGGCCACTCATCTCCGCCCCTCCGCTTCTATTAGGCGGCGGTTCAGTGACGCAGCTGTGACGTCACTGTGACACTGAACGAACCGCTCCCTTAGAAAGGAGGCTGTTCGCCGGTCACAGCGATGTCGCAGGGCAGGTAAGTAGTGTGACGGGTCTAAGCGATGTTGTGCGCCACGGGCAGCGATTTCCCATGTCGCACAACTGATGGGGGCGGGTACGCATGCTGGCGATATCGGTACCGATATCGCAGCGTTTAAAGTGGCCTTAACAGTTGCATTCCTTGCTTTGGCATACAAACACATGCAAAAATACTGAAGTGTGAATGAGGCCTAAGGGACAATGCTATACATAACAAGAAAGGATGCTAAATATTAAGGGATGACATCATACATAACAAAAATGAATGCTAATAAGCGGCAGTGTTATACGTAATAACAAAAGGAAACTATGAAATCAAGGATGACGCTTTACATAGTGAGTACACGAAGTACTAATGGACGGCGCAGTTGTCGCGGGCGGGGAGGAGGGTGTCAGCACACTACGCTCACCCCTTCTGCTCGGGTCCGGCGGCTTCTGCTCAGTGGTGGCTCGAGCGGTGAGCCGGATCCCGGGGGCTTTTCGAGCGGCACTCCTCGCCCGTGAGTGAAAAGGGGATTTTGGTTGGGGAGATTGTTTATTGTCCGTGACGCCACCCACGGTTGTGGTGATTTCACCACCGCTGCTCTATACGGGGCTCCCGGGGATGGTGATGCGGAGCAGCCAGGTGTTGTGTTGCCCCTCCGTGGGTAGGGGTTGGTGATCTCGGGGCCCGGTGATGGTGAGGGAGGTGCAGGGCCTGGTGGGCGCAGGGACGCGGGGGCAGCGCTGTGCCTTGCGGTACTGTGGTACTCACTCAGCCTGAGACGTGGACACAGTTTTTACGGTAAACCAAACGGCTGGTAAGACGGTCCCACGGACGGCTGCACTTGCTCTCCCGGTAGGTGACGGTGATGTCCCTCTTCCTTGCACCTTGTTGTACTTGTTGGTTGCGATGGGTCCCCACCGGTAACCCGCTCCCCGGCTTCAAGCTGGACCGGGGGAGCTCTACTCTTTGCCCGCAGGCGCTGGCCCTAAGAAACGGGTGCCTTGGCGGTGGCGGTGTCTCTTCTACACTGGCTGGGCTGTTGCCTTCAATCGGGACTTGGTTGTTGGGGGATCTACGTCCCCTTCACTGACGGATTCGGCAAATTATGGCGACTCCAAGCCTTGCCGGGGTCCGAGAGGCCCCTGCCCTGGTGCTGACTGTCCTTCCGGACACTGCTCCAGACCGCCGGGCACACAGCCAACGGGGTCCTTCCAGGAACTTCCAACCGGTCCCCCTCCAGACAGTCACCGCCGTTGCTGACCTTGCTGACCTGGCCCTACACACAGCTGGACCCTTCAGGCTTCCTTTCTTTCCTGTCACCTCACTTGCTTTCCTCCTTTACTACTTTTCTTCCTTCGCTTTCACTTAGCTGTTTACTTTAGCCCTGTCTAGGCTACTCCTCCACTCCTTCCACTTCCTCCTCCCTGACTAGACTGCCTGGTTTCTCCCGCCTCCAGAGCTGTGAACTCCTCGGTGGGCGGAGCCAACCACCTGGCCCACCCCCTGGTGTGCATCATCAGCCTCTGGAGGAAGGCAACAAGGATTTTTGGTTAGCTTAGATGTTCCTACCTGGGATGTAGGGTGTGGTGGTGTGTGACCTGTGTCCCCTGGCTTGCCCAGGGCGACATATTCCCCCTTAGCAAAATGCAGACCGTCCGCGGGCTGCCGTCCAACACCGGGTTTATTTTTCTGTAAAAGATAACATAATAATATAACATATTTACATTTTTAATAATAACTCTTCCCAAGACGGGAGGCACATTTCTTTTAACGTTGCATAACGGTTAACGGTTACGGTTTCCGCTCTCTCCCACCCAAGCAACCTGGCCCTGATGCTGCCCCTAAAACCCAGGCAGCACCCCTTGACCCACAGTCCAGCACACGGTACCCGAGCGGGATCTGTCCTTCCCTCCAGAGGGTAGCCACCGGTTCCTTTGGTGGCTGGGCCCTAGCCTGTTCTGCTCAGGGCCCTCCCTCCAACCTGCCTCTCCGGAGGCGACATTGCGGAAAACGGTAACGGTAAACAACTTATTTACAAGCCACTTAACGTTTGTGGTTGCCCTGCAAGTTTACGGGCTTGTCCATGGATAGTTCCCATGCAAAACAACTTTTAAACGGTCCCTACGGGGACAACGGTGCCGGCTCCAGCCGGTTGCAAATCACGGTAAATCAGGTGAAACTTCGGTAATCATTTGTTTCTTATCATTCTTTTTCAAAATTTTCAACAACAACAGTGGTGGTCCCAACGGGGACGGTGCAGCGGGCATCCGCTGCCCTACTCCAGGCCTTCAGGCTCCAGTGCTCCTTCCAATGGAGGGGGCGCAGCGCTCGCTCGGGCCTCTGGGCTGCCCTTTAGTTTAGCGTCCAGCGCGAACCACCCCCGCTCCCCAAAGAACCGGGTGTATTGCACGATGTCACCCGGCATCAGATTGCGGCCGGGATGCTCTTCGGGCAGGTGGGCATTCACATCCCCCCGGGCTACAAACACTTCGGCCTCCAGGCCCGGTTCGTAGATGAACCCATAGCCCCGGCGGACATCAAACCGCCTCACCTGCCCCACGTACAACGGGCCCCGAACACGGAACGTGGCCTGGCGGAGATTTTCCTTTTCCCGGATAGCTCGGGCCACCAGCTCGGCCTTCTTCCGCTCCCTCTCGGCGATCTCCAGGCCCAGCGGTACCGGCTCCCTATCCCAATACGGCGCTGCCGCCAGCGCCGGCGCACGGGTCGGGCCCTGCGGGACATCCTGGACGTTGCCCACTGTCAGGACTCTGGGCGGCATGTCCCGCGGTGTCTTGGCCTTGGGCGCTGCCTTGCAACAACAACCCGGCGCTACCTCAGCCGAGGTGTGGGGGATGGGCATAGGGGCTTTCCGCTGCTGGGCCTTCGGCTCGGAGCGGGTCATCGGCTCCGGCTCGGGGGATTTTTCGGGGGATGCCTCCGGTTCCACTTTCGGAGTCTTCCACGGTAACACCTCCGGTGTGCCGCAGGCCCCGACTACAGGTCGGCCCGCCTGGGCGGGGACGCTGGGTACTGCTACCGGTTGCGGTGGTAGCAGGCCTAGTGGCGGGGTCACGGCCTCCGGGACGGGTGGCGAGGGAGGCAGCGAGGGGAGAGGGCTTGGACCGGGCACCACAGCCGCGATGACCGGCCCTTCAAGGGCATCGGGACGTGGGTCACTCACCCTCCCTTTCTCCTCTTCCTCCTCGCGTCTCCGCACGGTGGCTATAACGTCCGCCATGTCGGCCTCCCACTCCTCCATGAGGAGCTGCATCCTGACCTGCAGCCGTTGGTAGAGCTGCGCGGTTCGGATTTCCACCCACGCCGCGGTTCCAGGCGCGGGGGCTACGGTGTCGCGGGACGGCATCCACATGATGGCTTCTTCTCTACTTCCAGGAACGGTATATTCGCAGAGTCCTGGCGTCCCTGCTTTTATAGCTGCAGCTACATGCGTCCAGCCGCCATCGCGTCCCCCTTAGCTCTTTCCGGCCCCTCCTCTCTCGGGGCGGGGTTTTGGCCTTCGCGCCTCTACTGCTCGAGAAGACGCTCGAGCGGGAACTTTTCGCGCCAAAGATGGCGGCTTCTGAAATTTTTCTGCCGGATACCTCCGGCGGTAACAAGGCGCACCTCTACCAGACGGCAGAGCGGTAAGATCCTGTTCGTGACGCCAAGTTGTCGCGGGCGGGGAGGAGGGTGTCAGCACACTACGCTCACCCCTTCTGCTCGGGTCCGGCGGCTTCTGCTCAGTGGTGGCTCGAGCGGTGAGCCGGATCCCGGGGGCTTTTCGAGCGGCACTCCTCGCCCGTGAGTGAAAAGGGGATTTTGGTTGGGGAGATTGTTTATTGTCCGTGACGCCACCCACGGTTGTGGTAATTTCACCACTGCTGCTCTATATGGGGCTCCCGGGGATGGTGATGCGGAGCAGCTAGGTGTTGTGTTGCCCCTCCGTGGGTAGGGGTTGGTGATCCCGGGGCCCGGTGATGGTGAGGGAGGTGCAGGGCCTGGTGGGCGCAGGGAAGCGGGGGCAGCGCTGTGCCTTGCGGTACTGTGGTACTCACTCAGCCTGAGACGTGGACACAGTTTTTACGGTAAACCAAACGGCTGGTAAGACGGTCCCACGGACGGCTGCACTTGCTCTGCCGGTAGGTGACGGTGATGTCCCTCTTCCTTGCACCTTGTTGTACTTGTTGGTTGCGATGGGTCCCCACCGGTAACCCGCTCCCCGGCTTCAAGCTGGACCGGGGGAGCTCTACTCTTTGCCCGCAGGCGCTGGCCCTAAGAAACGGGTGCCTTGGCGGTGGCGGTGTCTCTTCTACACTGGCTGGGCTGAGAGAGGGGAGCCAGCACGATCTGAAATTGGCATGCATCATATAAAAAGTGATAATTCACAGATTTATTCCAACTGTACTACAATAAAAAAAGAGATTTTTAGCAAATAATTGATCAATTTTTTGAGCCACCCCTGCCAACGTCACGGCAAATCTCAATAGGGGGGTCCTACTCTACATTCTGTATTTCATGTGCCATGCGGCCTCCTAGATAAAGTTAAATTAAAGTAAAATTGATCAATTATTTGCTAAAAATCTCATTTTTTTATTATAGTACAGTTGGAATAAATTTGTGAATTTTCACTTTTTATATGATGCATGCCAATTTCAGATCGTGCTGGTTCCCCTTTTTTTCCCTTTTTTTCTTTTTTTACACTGGCTGGGCTGTTGCCTTCAATCGGGACTTGGTTGTTGGGGGATCTACGTCCCCTTCACTGACGGATTCGGCAAATTATGGCGACTCCAAGCCTTGCCGGGGTCCGAGAGGCCCCTGCCCTGGTGCTGACTGTCCTTCGGAACACTGCTCCAGACCGCCGGGCACACAGCCAACGGGGTCCTTCCAGGAACTTCCAAACGGTCCCCCTCCAGACAGTCACCGCCGTTGCTGACCTTGCTGACCTGGCCCTACACACAGCTGGACCCTTCAGGCTTCCTTTCTTTCCTGTCACCTCACTTGCTTTCCTCCTTTACTACTTTTCTTCCTTCGCTTTCACTTAGCTGTTTACTTTAGCCCTGTCTAGGCTACTCCTCCACTCCTTCCACTTCCTCCTCCCTGACTAGACTGCCTGGTTTCTCCCGCCTCCAGAGCTGTGAACTCCTCGATGGGCGGAGCCAACCGCCTGGCCCACCCCCTGGTGTGCATCATCAGCCTCTGGAGGAAGGCAACAAGGATTTTTGGCTAGCTTAGATGTTCCTACCTGGGATGTAGGGTGTGGTGGTGTGTGACCTGTGTCCCCTGGCTTGCCCAGGGCGACACACTATACATAATAAGGCTACAATCTTATATCCATGTGGAGTGTTGGTGTGCTGCTCTGAGTCTCACAGATCTCATTCTCAGATCCGTGATTCTTATAGATATGTGAATGTATCTATGAAATTCTATGAGTTGTGCAGTGCTTATTTTTTGCAGGACGAGTTATATGAGTTGACTGATTTGAATGACACCATTTATTTGACGATATACAGTCATATGAAAAAGTTTGGACACCCCTATTAATGTTAACCTTTTTTCTTTATAACAATTTAGGTTTTTGCAACAGCTATTTCAGTTTCATATATCTAATAACTGATGGACTGAGTAATATTTCTGGATTGAAATGAGGTTTATTGTACTAACAGAAAATGTGCAATCCGCATTTAAACAAAATTTGACCAGTGCAAAAGTATGGGCACCCTTATCAATTTCTTGATTTGAACACTCCTAACTACTTTTTCCTGACTTACTAAAAAAATAAATTAGTTTTGTAACCTCATTGAGCTTTGAACTTCATAGGCAGGTGTATCTAATCATGAGAAAAGGTATTTAAGGTGGCCACTTGCAAGTTGTTCTCCTATTTGAATCTCCTATGAAGAGTGGCATCATGGGCTCCTCAAAACAACTCTCAAATGATCTGAAAACAAAGATTATTCACCATAGTTGTTCAGGGGAAGGATACAAAAAATTGTCTCAAAGATTTAAACTGTCAGTTTCCACTGTGAGGAACATAGTAAGGAAATGTAAGAACACAGGTACAGTTCTTGTTAAGCCCAGAAGTGGCAGGCCAAGAAAAATATCAGAAAGGCAGAGAAGAAGAATGGTGAGAACAGTCATGGACAATCCACAGACCACCTCCAAAGACCTGCAGCATCATCTTGCTGCAGATGATGTCAATGTGCATTGGTCAACAATACAGCGCACGTTGCACAAGGAGAAGCTGTATGGGAGAGTGATGCGAAAGAAGCCGTTTCTGCAAGCACACCACAAACAGAGTCGCCTGAGGTATGCAAAAGCACATTTGGACAAGCCAGTTACATTTTGGAAGAAGGTCCTCTGGACTGATGAAACAAAGATTGAGTTGTTTGGTCATACAAAAAGGCATTATGAATGGAGGCAAAAAAACACGGCATTCCAAGAAAAGCACTTGCTACCCACAGTAAAATTTGGTGGAGGTTCCATCATGCTTTGGGGCTGTGTGGCCAATGCTGGCACCGGGAATCTTGGAAATGTGCAAGAATCAGTGACGAAGTTGAAGTTACGCAGGGGATGGATATTTCAGCAAGACAATAATCCAAAACACCGCTCCAAATCTACTCAGGCATTCATGCAGAGGAACAATTGCAATGTTCTGGAATGGCCATCCCAGTCCCCAGACCTGAATATCATTGAACATCTGTGGGATGATTTGAAGCGGGCTGTCCATGCTCGGCGACCATCAAACTTAACTGAACTGGAATTGTTTTGTAAACAGGAATGGTCAAATATACCTTCATCCAGGATCCAGGAACTCATTAAAAGCTACAGGAAGTGACTAGAGGCTGTTATTTTTGCAAAAGAAGGATCTACAAAATATTAATGTCACTTTTATGTTGAGGTGCCCACACTTTTGCAGCGGTCAAATTTTGTTTAAATGCGGATTGCACATTTTCTGTTAGTACAATAAACCTCATTTCAATCCAGAAATATTACTCAGTCCATCAGTTATTAGATATATGAAACTGAAATAGCTGTTGCAAAAACCCAAATTGTTATAAAGAAAAAAGGTTAACATTAATAGGGGTGCCCAAACTTTTTCATATGACTGTAAGGGGTACTTTGCACGCTGCGACATCGCAAGCCGATGCTGCGATGCCGAGCGCGATAGTCCCCGCCCCCGTCGCAGCTGCGATATCATTGTGCTAGCTGCCGTAGCGAACATTATCGCTACGGCAGCTTCACATGCACTCACCTGACCTGCGACGTCGCTCTGGCCGGCGACCCACCTCCTTATTAAGGCATTGGGTCGTGCGGCGTCACTGCGATGTCACACGGCAGGCGGTCAATAGGAGCGGAGGGGCGGAGATGAGCGGGATGTAAACATCCCGCCCACCTCCTTCCTTATGCATAGCCGACGGGAGCCGCGGTGACGCAGGTAGGAGATGTTCCTCGATCCTGCGACTTCACACACAGTGTGCTGCCGCAGGAGCGAGGAACAACATCGGACCGTCGCGTCAGCGTAATTATGGAATTCGCCGACGCTACACTGATTATACGATTATGACACGTTTGCGCTCGCTAATTGTATGATCTAGGATTTACACACTACAATATCGCCTGCGACGCTGGATGTGCGTCACTTTCAATTTGACCCCACCAACATCGCACCTGCGATGTCGTAGTGTGCAAAGCCCGCCTAAGGCCTCCTTCACACATCCATACAAAACACAAATGTTTTGCACGGTCCCTGGTGAAGGTATGTATATGTGTCCAACATGGGCTATCCCTGTGCTATCCGTGTGACATCTGTGAAGCCCCGCTCACCTTCAGGTCGCCTCAGGGTCTCCAGGGACTTCACGTGCTGGGATTCTTCCGACAACAGGCAGGTCAGGTTAACTTCAATGGGAATCGTGACACCACTCTTGGTAATTGCGGTCAGGGGGTGACCGCTACTGCAGTTTAAGGAGCGACTGGGGCTGATAGTAGATGCAGTCAGTTGTTGTGGCCTCCCGAGAGTGAGGCTGGCCCTAGGGCCCAGTGTAAGTGTGTAGTACCACAGGTCGCAGAAAAACTCACACACAGGCAGCAATGTCTTTCAGGGTTTTTACTCACTTTTCTGATGGTAACATGAGACAACCCGAGCGATGCTATGATGAACCAGGTGGAACCAGGTATCCCTCCGGCTGATATAGGGGTGACTGCTGACTCGCCTTCCTAGCCCTTCTTGTTTGGGGTGACCCCTGACTTGTAGTACTGCGGGAATCACCCAGGGAAGTCGCAACTGCCGTTCTCCCCTTTCTGGCCCGTTTGCTGACAGCGTGGACCAAGTAATGCTGGCTGCTTGCCTTCTTTTACTTATGGGCCTCCTCGTTGCTGTTGATGCTGCGGACTCTGTGTGGTTCGGTGAGGTACATCCAGCACCCTCACCAGCAGGTTTAGCAGGCCGAGTAGATGGGTTCCTGCTCTGGTGACCTGTGTCCCCGTGCGGGCCTGGCTTACCGGTAGTCTTCTTACTCAGCCACCTCTTCACTAGGTGGTATTCAGGCAGCACCAATGTGTTGCCGCTCTCCCCCGCCAGCAGCCACTACAGGTGCAGGGTCTGACTGTGTCCTGCTCTTCTGCTCTACACCTCAGACGCGGCTACTCCACTCCTACTCCTTTGACTGCCACTGCACAACTCCTCGTCTCCAGTCCCACTACCCACCACTAGCTGAGATGCAAGGGCCACGTCCCCTTCCCTCGGTCCGCCCACGGGTCCCCTCTAAGTTGTGTGCGTGTTCTGGTTACTACGTGTCTGTGTGTCCACACCCTAGTCAGCCTTTGGAATTACCTGTTTGTGCTGACCCAGCATGAGTGCAGTACTCAGCGGTGCCTGACCAGGTCAGGGGCACCACACATCCAGATAGCAGACGAACTGCCTTAACATACTTAACTGGCCTTGCTGTCTGCACGCTGAGCGCAGTGAATATGCAATGAGCATGGAGACAGGCAGGTATAAAAATTCTTTATTTTTATGTGAACTTTGTTTTCTCTGGTACGTCTCACAGTGATATCACATTAGTGTGTGGTCCGTGTGACACCTGTGCTGTCGGCAGAAAATTGACATGTTGCTGTGTGGAGCACACGGACATGCGTGTGCGCCACACGGACACATGTTCAGTGTGAAAACATGGGTGTGTGACCAAACCCATTGATTTTAATGGGTCTATGTGTCTCCAGTACTTGCGAAAAAGGACATCACATGGAGACATGGATGTGTGAAGGAGACCTAATCTACAAGAAAACAGGATAAAAAATTACAAGTGCGGTGAAATTGCAAAAAAAGTGCCATTTCACAATGTATTTGTTTCTTTGTTTTTACGATGTTAACTATATGGTAAAACTGACCTGGCAATATGATTCTTGTAGATACCAAATATGTATTTTTATTTTTTTTTATTTAAATAGTGAAAAAAAATCTGAATTTTATAAAAAAAAACAAAACAAAATCACTTTTGGCACCATTTTCCAAGACCTGCTTTGCTTTTATTTTTGAGGATCTGGGGCTTATTTTTTTGCACTGTGAGCTGTCATTTTTACTGATAGATGCGATGTTTTGTTCAACTCTTATTGTATTTTATTGCAATGTTGCGGCTGCACAAAAAAAAGTAATTCTTGTGTTTTTTTGTTATTTTTTTCTTTACTCTGCTTACTGATCAGATTAATCTAATATATAAAGATGAGAGAGTGTGTGTGTGTGTGTGTGTGTGTGTCTGCTAAAGGAATCTACACCATCACATTTACAATCACGAAATTTTGCACAGACGCCTCATGTGACTTAGGGAACGTCATAGACTATGTTTTGACCGGAAATATTAACCCCGTCCTTTACAGTTACTCTCCAAAAATCCTGCCTCCATTAGAGTCAATGGAGCTGGAAGCCACAGGTTATTATTAGCAGCTCTGATTGGTTGGTATAGGAATGAAAGACATTCATAGTATAAGAAGTTTATGTGTAAGGTAATATGATATCGGTAAGGAGACGGATAGAGACAGACTGAAAGAGACAGACAGACACACACACAGGTAAAGAGACAGGCACAGACAGACAGGGAAGGAGAGAGATAGACAGTAACAGATAGAGAGACAGACAGAGATAGACAGAGACAGATGGGCAAAGAGACAGACAGAGACATGCAGACAGGGAAAGAGACAGACAGAGACAGGGAAAGAGACAGACCTGTAAAGAGACAGACCTGGAAAGAGACACAGAGATAGAGACAGACAGAGACAGGCAGACAGGGAAAGAGATGGGCAGAAAAAGAGACAAACAAAGACAAATGGGGAAAGAGACAGACTTAGAAAAGAGATAGACCTGGAAAAGAGACAGACATGGAAAAGAGACAGACCTGGGAAAGAGACAGACCTGGGAAAGAGACAGACCTGGGAAAGAGACAGACGTGCAAAGAGACAGACGGGCAAAGAGACAGACGGGCAAAGAGACAGACGGCAAAGAGACAGATAGGCAAAGAGACAGATAGGCAAAGAGACAGACAGGCAGACGGGGAAAGAGAGAGAGAGACAGGGAAAGAGAGAGATGAGGAAAAAGACAGACTTGGGAAACAGACAGACCTGGCAAAAGGGGGTTGATTTTATTTATTTTTCATATTTCAAACCTTTTTTTCTTTTTTACTTTTTACTGTTGTCACTAGGGGACGTGAAGCTGCGATCATTGGATTACTTGTGCTGTACAGAACACTACATCAGAACTGTTCTGTATAGCAGAAATCACAATCTCATATAAATACTGACTCGTCACCTGCATTCACAGCCGACCCCTGGCTGTCACAGCCGACCCCTGGCTGTCACAGGCATATGACACGCCCACACCGGGGCCGTGGGGCACTCGTTACCAGGCCGGTCCTTATCTGGGGGGAGGGATGTCACAGCGGCAAGGCCTGGTTCCGTGACCCCGGTGGTGTCGTTATGAAAAGGGGAAATTAACAAGGAATTTTGATAGTTATTTGTGGCACCACTTGTGGTAGTCAGCCAGAGATAACCGATTCTGCGGGATGGTACTTCTGGGACAGATGGTGATGCAGCTGAGTTGGTATAGCTCTCCACAGGTAGAGCTGGGCCCCAGGGCCGATGAGAGAATTAGTCGGTGATGGTGGGGGTGCAGGGCTGGAGGCGCAAGCAAATAACGTAGCGACAGAGATGCAGTCTCAAGGGTTTTACTCACTGTAGCAGGTTCCAAGGTAACACGACTAGTCAGTGACCGCCTTTGGAGTGCTGGGTTTCACTGAGATGGGCTCCAGTCTATCCCAGGTAGTTCGGAGGTCAAGACCGGTGCACCCTTCTTCTGTTCCTTCCCTGGTCGTCTTCCTGCGCTGTGTTCTCACCTGCCTGTCCTGCGCCTATGCATACAGTGCCCTGAGCCGGTGTCCACGGACCCTACAGGGTGGCTAGAAACTCTGTCCCTTGGCCCTCTATGGTCACCTTCCAGCGGATTCGTGTGCAGAGTTGGCTTTGGTACTAGCTGTATCCTTAGCCTTACTAGATGAGCACGTTGGTTCTTCTTCTCTAGTCTAGGGACTGGATCCCCATCTGTGGCCAAGTCCCTCCACTCTGATATGTCATATGTGGAACAAGACCAAGGGTGTATGGCGCACTTCCAGTGGGCTCTAGGACCCCTTCTCTCTTGTACCTGGGTCGAGCTGCACCAGCTCCAGACCACGGGTCTTCACTCCTCCACTGCTACTTTCTGACTCTCCCTCACTTACTACAGGCTGCTCCGACTAACTAGACTCCACCCCCAGGCTGGGTCGGATTAGGGGGAGTGAGGTACCACCACCAGTGGCTAGCTATACATAGCTTAGTGGCACCAAGCCCTAACCCTGACCTGGTAGGGAGCTGCTAATTGAGGGTGTTGTGAGTTTGTGTGTACACCGGTGGATGACCTCTTCCTTACCCAGGGATGGGGCACCACACCTTTGGCTGAGATGCAGTACCTCTGTGGCGACTGAAGCCTCAGGGGCGCCACACATGCCAACGAGATTTAACTGGTTAACAGCCTCCGGCCGATCTCCGATCTTCTCATGGGTGTTAAAGGCCCATGTCGCCTGATTAAATCAGCTGACATGTGCAGAGAAAGATGCGGGATCACACAGCCACGAAATATGATGGAAATATATGTGAAATATCATTACGTGGTTCATTATAATTCCTACCTACCAATAAATATAAATTAGCCAGTCTCTGTGACTTACCACTTAATTAACTTTAAGGCTATGTGCACACATTGGGTTCTTATTACGGGAAAATACACAGCATTTTACAGTACAAGCAAAGGGAGTGAAATCTCATGTGCACAATGTCTATTTTTTCCTTGCAAATTTGCAGCAGATTCAGATCTGCAGCATGTCAATTCTATCAGCATTTTTGCAGCATCTTTTACTCATACTAATGAATGGGGAAAAATCTGGAACAAAAACACACGTAAAAAGTTAGTAAATTTTGCTAATAAACCTAATTAACAATGGGCGGTTGAATAATTTTTATTGCAACTCTAAAGCCACGTACACACGTTGAATATTTGGTGAGTTTTTAACCTCAGTATTTATAAGCCAAAACCAGGAGTGGGTAAAATAAAAATACAGAAGCGGAGCATGTGTTTCTATTGTACTTTTCCTCTGATTGTCCCACTCCTGGTTTTGTCTTACAAATACTGAGGTAAAAAACTCACCAAATAATCGACATGTGCACGTGGCCTAAAGGCCGCTTTACACTCGTCGATTTATCGTGCGATTACATGTGCGACGTGACACACCCAGATCATATTAAAGATTTGCCGGTATCGCACATAGGTCGTTTATTTGCTGTCAAATGTAATGATCTCAAAATCACAGCATCAGCGATCAATGATATATTGTTGGACCCAGGCAGTCGTTTGAATGTTGTTCGATGTTGGCAGGGTGTCAAACGGAGCACTATGTCAGCTGCTTCACCAAAACTAACAATTTTTTAAAAATGAACGACGTGTCAACGATCCACGATTTTTATCCTATTTGCGATCGTTCAGAGTCGCTCGTAGGTGTCACACGCAACGACGTCGCAAACGATGCCGGATGTGCGTCACGGAATCTGTGACCCCGACGACATATCGTCAGATAAATCGACACGTGTAATGGGGCCTTAAGTCTATGTTTAGGCCACGTTCATACCCCCAATATATGATTAGGGTTTTTTACCTCAGTATGGTCACGTGCACATATGACGCCCCTGAGGCATCAGGTGCCACAGGGTACTGCATCTAACCCCGGGATTCCTGGAAGACCAGTGCCGGTAAATACCATTCAAACACACACATCCATGCCCTTTTTTCCAGACTGGGTAACAGGCTAGAGATGGATCTGATGGATGGCCACCTATTGTTCGGGACTTATCCAATCCACTAGTTAGACACCTGGGAGGTGGAGGGGCTTGTCAGTGTAGTGGACAGGAGACGGACATCTTGTCAGACAGACATTCAGTCAGTCACACGATCAGTCAGAAGTTGACGCTCAGACAGAGAGTGTAAAGTGACTTATTTGGCTAAAGGAGTACGGTTGCCAGGGAGAGTATGGTGTGAGTATTCACTGGAACGAGCACTGGTGGGGTGCAGAGCCCTAGTTCAGGAAGACGCTTCAAGCTCACTTGATAAATCTGCCCGGTGAGGGAATCAACGTTGGAATTACCAACGTTGTGTCTGGGACACAGCAGCAAAGAGGAAACCCGGGAACGGGGACAGAGGTCCGACTCAAGAGAGGTTCAAGCTGCCTTCCATACGGGCCAGGACTGTGACGACAGGAGAGGACCCCAAAACGCTTCAGGCCCTTGGGACCCACCAACTGCAGATGGGTGCATGGAAGTATAGCTCACCAGGTCACCACACCGCCACTGGGATCAACCTGAGGCCCAGATTGGTAGAGACCAGCACTAGCCAGGTTGCAGCTACTGCAAACCAGTGAGTAAAGCACAAGTTAAACCGCAGCCCCTGTGCTGTCTGAATTCTTCCGACACCTCTGCATCACCATACTACAACCACTCTCATCCTCCCCTGGGGCATAGCTCTACTTGCGGAGAGCCATAACATCCAAGCTGCTCAATACACCAGCCCCAGCAGTGAGAGACTTTGCAGCGGCGGCTCCCCCCATATAGCCGCATACCGCAAGTGGCGTCACGAAAAACATTTTATTTATATTTTTCCCTTTATAACCCCCTTTTTTAAGTGACCACCACTTTGGGGCAACCGGGCACCGGCCACCCGTGATACAACCCCGTGATACAAGGCCCGGAACCGAGTACCCAAGGCCCTGGGGTGCGTCACACACTTTGAGTTTTTTATCTCAGTATTTGTAAGCCAAAACCAGTATCAGAAGAAATGTATGGTAAAAACACAGGCACCATTTCTGAATCTTTTATCCACTCCTGGGTTTGGCTTTCAAATACTGAGGTAAAAAACTGCCCAAATACTCAGTGTGCATGTGGCCTATTTGTAAGCCAAAACCAGGAGTGGGTGGAAAATGCAAAAATAGTGCATGTGTTTCTATTAGGGCTCACTCACACCCCTGTATAACTCGGCCAAGTGCTATCCGATGTTTTATCAGATAGCGCTCAGACCAATGTTATTCTATGGGTCAGTGCCATTTAGCATTTTTTTTCTTATGCCGATTCGGCATGAGAAAAGAAGCACAACATATGATTTGCAGCGGTGTGCACCCATTCAAGTCTATGGGTGCATCAAAATCATCGGACTGCATTCGGATAACATCTATGCGAGGTGCTGCAGCAAAGTGCGGGGATTGCAGATAAGTGCGGCATAGTTTAAACACAATTTCATAGTTTGACAAGTTTGACACAAGAACATAGTTTGAATTTATCCTTATACGTTTCCCATTGTTTTTTTTTCTTTCTTTGTTTTTCTACTTTACTGTTTATCCCCATTTAATAGGTGTTCCATGGACAATGCTACCAGGTGAGTATCTTGTCAGATGTATGCATGCCTTGAGCAGCCGTTCGAGGGTGAATATGTCTGCACTCGATGCAAGCATGTTGCGTATTTGGATGCCAAGGTAACTGATCTAAATAAGCAGCTTGCAACACTCAGGGGCATTGCAAACCTGGAGAGGAGTTTAGAGCTCACTGAGCTTTCTCTGGCTGGGGCCAGTGATATGGAGGAGGGAGGAGGTGGGGAAGAACAGGACCCAGACGTAGGTAGCTTGGTAACAGTTAGAAGAAGAGGTAGGGGGAAAAGTGTCAGGAAGCCTAGTCCTGACCTTGCACAACGTAGTAAATATGCCTGTATAGCTGATATTAGGAATGAAGGGCCAGGACTAGGTCAATACAGCAGGATGTTGCTCCTAGCAACCAGGAAAATGACTGCTGTAGGAAGGAGGGAAATAGGAGTGCAGCAAAGCCCAGAAAGATGTTGGTGGTAGGGGACTCTATAATTAAGTGAACAGACAGGGTCTTCCGTCGCTGAGACCGTGAATGCCGAACAGTGTGTTGTCTGCCGGGTGTTATGATCCGGAACCATGGAAGACCACCACAAATCATTGGCAAAAGGTGACAAGAGCATTGGCAACTAATCTGGCCGCCATCCCCTTACTAACCATCACAACTAAAAGTAGCCGAGGGGTGAACTAACATCCTGTACACCGCGAACCCAGCCGGAGAACTAACTACCCTAAAGGTAGGAAAGATGAATAACTCTCTGCCTCAGAAAATAGACAAGAATAGCTAGCCCCCCACATTCAAAGACTGCGGTGATATAGGAAAAACACAATACACAGGTAGATGAGAGGATTAGCAAAAGGTGAGGCCCCCGCTGACTAAAATAGGAAAGGACAGGAAAGGGACTGATGGTGGCCAGAGAAAAACCCTGCAAAATACCAACTTCCTGATAGTACAAAAAGGCCCTCAGATCGCACGATCTGAACTCCGTCCTATACAGGTGCCCTTGTCAGCTGGGCTGAGAGAGGGGAGCCAGCACGATCTGAAATTGGCATGCATCATATAAAAAGTGATAATTCACAGATTTATTCCAACTGTACTACAATAAAAAAAGAGATTTTTAGCAAATAATTGATCAATTTTTTGAGCCACCCCTGCCAACGTCACGGCAAATCTCAATAGGGGGGTCCTACTCTACATTCTGTATTTCATGCGCCATGCGGCCTCCTAGATAAAGTTAAATTAAAGTAAAATTGATCAATTATTTGCTAAAAATCTCATTTTTTTATTATAGTACAGTTGGAATAAATTTGTGAATTTTCACTTTTTATATGATGCATGCCAATTTCAGATCGTGCTGGTTCCCCTTTTTTTCCCTTTTTTTCTTTTTTTACACTGGCTGGGCTGTTGCCTTCAATCGGGACTTGGTTGTTGGGGGATCTACGTCCCCTTCACTGACGGATTCGGCAAATTATGGCGACTCCAAGCCTTGCCGGGGTCCGAGAGGCCCCTGCCCTGGTGCTGACTGTCCTTCGGAACACTGCTCCAGACCGCCGGGCACACAGCCAACGGGGTCCTTCCAGGAACTTCCAAACGGTCCCCCTCCAGACAGTCACCGCCGTTGCTGACCTTGCTGACCTGGCCCTACACACAGCTGGACCCTTCAGGCTTCCTTTCTTTCCTGTCACCTCACTTGCTTTCCTCCTTTACTACTTTTCTTCCTTCGCTTTCACTTAGCTGTTTACTTTAGCCCTGTCTAGGCTACTCCTCCACTCCTTCCACTTCCTCCTCCCTGACTAGACTGCCTGGTTTCTCCCGCCTCCAGAGCTGTGAACTCCTCGATGGGCGGAGCCAACCGCCTGGCCCACCCCCTGGTGTGCATCATCAGCCTCTGGAGGAAGGCAACAAGGATTTTTGGCTAGCTTAGATGTTCCTACCTGGGATGTAGGGTGTGGTGGTGTGTGACCTGTGTCCCCTGGCTTGCCCAGGGCGACACACTATACATAATAAGGCTACAATCTTATATCCATGTGGAGTGTTGGTGTGCTGCTCTGAGTCTCACAGATCTCATTCTCAGATCCGTGATTCTTATAGATATGTGAATGTATCTATGAAATGCTATGAGTTGTGCAGTGCTTATTTTTTGCAGGACGAGTTATATGAGTTGACTGATTTGAATGACACCATTTATTTGACGATATACAGTCATATGAAAAAGTTTGGACACCCCTATTAATGTTAACCTTTTTTCTTTATAACAATTTAGGTTTTTGCAACAGCTATTTCAGTTTCATATATCTAATAACTGATGGACTGAGTAATATTTCTGGATTGAAATGAGGTTTATTGTACTAACAGAAAATGTGCAATCCGCATTTAAACAAAATTTGACCAGTGCAAAAGTATGGGCACCCTTATCAATTTCTTGATTTGAACACTCCTAACTACTTTTTCCTGACTTACTAAAAAAATAAATTAGTTTTGTAACCTCATTGAGCTTTGAACTTCATAGGCAGGTGTATCTAATCATGAGAAAAGGTATTTAAGGTGGCCACTTGCAAGTTGTTCTCCTATTTGAATCTCCTATGAAGAGTGGCATCATGGGCTCCTCAAAACAACTCTCAAATGATCTGAAAACAAAGATTATTCACCATAGTTGTTCAGGGGAAGGATACAAAAAATTGTCTCAAAGATTTAAACTGTCAGTTTCCACTGTGAGGAACATAGTAAGGAAATGTAAGAACACAGGTACAGTTCTTGTTAAGCCCAGAAGTGGCAGGCCAAGAAAAATATCAGAAAGGCAGAGAAGAAGAATGGTGAGAACAGTCATGGACAATCCACAGACCACCTCCAAAGACCTGCAGCATCATCTTGCTGCAGATGATGTCAATGTGCATTGGTCAACAATACAGCGCACGTTGCACAAGGAGAAGCTGTATGGGAGAGTGATGCGAAAGAAGCCGTTTCTGCAAGCACACCACAAACAGAGTCGCCTGAGGTATGCAAAAGCACATTTGGACAAGCCAGTTACATTTTGGAAGAAGGTCCTCTGGACTGATGAAACAAAGATTGAGTTGTTTGGTCATACAAAAAGGCATTATGAATGGAGGCAAAAAAACACGGCATTCCAAGAAAAGCACTTGCTACCCACAGTAAAATTTGGTGGAGGTTCCATCATGCTTTGGGGCTGTGTGGCCAATGCTGGCACCGGGAATCTTGGAAATGTGCAAGAATCAGTGACGAAGTTGAAGTTACGCAGGGGATGGATATTTCAGCAAGACAATAATCCAAAACACCGCTCCAAATCTACTCAGGCATTCATGCAGAGGAACAATTGCAATGTTCTGGAATGGCCATCCCAGTCCCCAGACCTGAATATCATTGAACATCTGTGGGATGATTTGAAGCGGGCTGTCCATGCTCGGCGACCATCAAACTTAACTGAACTGGAATTGTTTTGTAAACAGGAATGGTCAAATATACCTTCATCCAGGATCCAGGAACTCATTAAAAGCTACAGGAAGTGACTAGAGGCTGTTATTTTTGCAAAAGAAGGATCTACAAAATATTAATGTCACTTTTATGTTGAGGTGCCCACACTTTTGCAGCGGTCAAATTTTGTTTAAATGCGGATTGCACATTTTCTGTTAGTACAATAAACCTCATTTCAATCCAGAAATATTACTCAGTCCATCAGTTATTAGATATATGAAACTGAAATAGCTGTTGCAAAAACCCAAATTGTTATAAAGAAAAAAGGTTAACATTAATAGGGGTGCCCAAACTTTTTCATATGACTGTAAGGGGTACTTTGCACGCTGCGACATCGCAAGCCGATGCTGCGATGCCGAGCGCGATAGTCCCCGCCCCCGTCGCAGCTGCGATATCATTGTGCTAGCTGCCGTAGCGAACATTATCGCTACGGCAGCTTCACATGCACTCACCTGACCTGCGACGTCGCTCTGGCCGGCGACCCACCTCCTTATTAAGGCATTGGGTCGTGCGGCGTCACTGCGATGTCACACGGCAGGCGGTCAATAGGAGCGGAGGGGCGGAGATGAGCGGGATGTAAACATCCCGCCCACCTCCTTCCTTATGCATAGCCGACGGGAGCCGCGGTGACGCAGGTAGGAGATGTTCCTCGATCCTGCGACTTCACACACAGTGTGCTGCCGCAGGAGCGAGGAACAACATCGGACCGTCGCGTCAGCGTAATTATGGAATTCGCCGACGCTACACTGATTATACGATTATGACACGTTTGCGCTCGCTAATTGTATGATCTAGGATTTACACACTACAATATCGCCTGCGACGCTGGATGTGCGTCACTTTCAATTTGACCCCACCAACATCGCACCTGCGATGTCGTAGTGTGCAAAGCCCGCCTAAGGCCTCCTTCACACATCCATACAAAACACAAATGTTTTGCACGGTCCCTGGTGAAGGTATGTATATGTGTCCAACATGGGCTATCCCTGTGCTATCCGTGTGACATCTGTGAAGCCCCGCTCACCTTCAGGTCGCCTCAGGGTCTCCAGGGACTTCACGTGCTGGGATTCTTCCGACAACAGGCAGGTCAGGTTAACTTCAATGGGAATCGTGACACCACTCTTGGTAATTGCGGTCAGGGGGTGACCGCTACTGCAGTTTAAGGAGCGACTGGGGCTGATAGTAGATGCAGTCAGTTGTTGTGGCCTCCCGAGAGTGAGGCTGGCCCTAGGGCCCAGTGTAAGTGTGTAGTACCACAGGTCGCAGAAAAACTCACACACAGGCAGCAATGTCTTTCAGGGTTTTTACTCACTTTTCTGATGGTAACATGAGACAACCCGAGCGATGCTATGATGAACCAGGTGGAACCAGGTATCCCTCCGGCTGATATAGGGGTGACTGCTGACTCGCCTTCCTAGCCCTTCTTGTTTGGGGTGACCCCTGACTTGTAGTACTGCGGGAATCACCCAGGGAAGTCGCAACTGCCGTTCTCCCCTTTCTGGCCCGTTTGCTGACAGCGTTGACCAAGTAATGCTGGCTGCTTGCCTTCTTTTACTTATGGGCCTCCTCGTTGCTGTTGATGCTGCGGACTCTGTGTGGTTCGGTGAGGTACATCCAGCACCCTCACCAGCAGGTTTAGCAGGCCGAGTAGATGGGTTCCTGCTCTGGTGACCTGTGTCCCCGTGCGGGCCTGGCTTACCGGTAGTCTTCTTACTCAGCCACCTCTTCACTAGGTGGTATTCAGGCAGCACCAATGTGTTGCCGCTCTCCCCCGCCAGCAGCCACTACAGGTGCAGGGTCTGACTGTGTCCTGCTCTTCTGCTCTACACCTCAGACGCGGCTACTCCACTCCTACTCCTTTGACTGCCACTGCACAACTCCTCGTCTCCAGTCCCACTACCCACCACTAGCTGAGATGCAAGGGCCACGTCCCCCTCCCTCGGTCCGCCCACGGGTCCCCTCTAAGTTGTGTGCGTGTTCTGGTTACTACGTGTCTGTGTGTCCACACCCTAGTCAGCCTTTGGAATTACCTGTTTGTGCTGACCCAGCATGAGTGCAGTACTCAGCGGTGCCTGACCAGGTCAGGGGCACCACACATCCAGATAGCAGACGAACTGCCTTAACATACTTAACTGGCCTTGCTGTCTGCACGCTGAGCGCAGTGAATATGCAATGAGCATGGAGACAGGCAGGTATAAAAATTCTTTATTTTTATGTGAACTTTGTTTTCTCTGGTACGTCTCACAGTGATATCACATTAGTGTGTGGTCCGTGTGACACCTGTGCTGTCGGCAGAAAATTGACATGTTGCTGTGTGGAGCACACGGACATGCGTGTGCGCCACACGGACACATGTTCAGTGTGAAAACATGGGTGTGTGACCAAACCCATTGATTTTAATGGGTCTATGTGTCTCCAGTACTTGCGAAAAAGGACATCACATGGAGACATGGATGTGTGAAGGAGACCTAATCTACAAGAAAACAGGATAAAAAATTACAAGTGCGGTGAAATTGCAAAAAAAGTGCCATTTCACAATGTATTTGTTTCTTTGTTTTTACGATGTTAACTATATGGTAAAACTGACCTGGCAATATGATTCTTGTAGATACCAAATATGTATTTTTATTTTTTTTTATTTAAATAGTGAAAAAAAATCTGAATTTTATAAAAAAAAACAAAACAAAATCACTTTTGGCACCATTTTCCAAGACCTGCTTTGCTTTTATTTTTGAGGATCTGGGGCTTATTTTTTTGCACTGTGAGCTGTCATTTTTACTGATAGATGCGATGTTTTGTTCAACTCTTATTGTATTTTATTGCAATGTTGCGGCTGCACAAAAAAAAGTAATTCTTGTGTTTTTTTGTTATTTTTTTCTTTACTCTGCTTACTGATCAGATTAATCTAATATATAAAGATGAGAGAGTGTGTGTGTGTGTGTGTGTGTGTGTGTGTGTGTGTGTGTGTGTGTGTGTGTGTGTGTGTGTGTGTGTGTGTCTGCTAAAGGAATCTACACCATCACATTTACAATCACGAAATTTTGCACAGACGCCTCATGTGACTTAGGGAACGTCATAGACTATGTTTTGACCGGAAATATTAACCCCGTCCTTTACAGTTACTCTCCAAAAATCCTGCCTCCATTAGAGTCAATGGAGCTGGAAGCCACAGGTTATTATTAGCAGCTCTGATTGGTTGGTATAGGAATGAAAGACATTCATAGTATAAGAAGTTTATGTGTAAGGTAATATGATATCGGTAAGGAGACGGATAGAGACAGACTGAAAGAGACAGACAGACACACACACAGGGAAAGAGACAGGCACAGACAGACAGGGAAGGAGAGAGATAGACAGTAACAGATAGAGAGACAGACAGAGATAGACAGAGACAGATGGGCAAAGAGACAGACAGAGACATGCAGACAGGGAAAGAGACAGACAGAGACAGGGAAAGAGACAGACCTGTAAAGAGACAGACCTGGAAAGAGACACAGAGATAGAGACAGACAGAGACAGGCAGACAGGGAAAGAGATGGGCAGAAAAAGAGACAAACAAAGACAAATGGGGAAAGAGACAGACTTAGAAAAGAGATAGACCTGGAAAAGAGACAGACATGGAAAAGAGACAGACCTGGGAAAGAGACAGACCTGGGAAAGAGACAGACCTGGGAAAGAGACAGACGTGCAAAGAGACAGACGGGCAAAGAGACAGACGGGCAAAGAGACAGACGGCAAAGAGACAGATAGGCAAAGAGACAGATAGGCAAAGAGACAGACAGGCAGACGGGGAAAGAGAGAGAGAGACAGGGAAAGAGAGAGATGAAGAAAAAGACAGACTTGGGAAACAGACAGACCTGGCAAAAGGGGGTTGATTTTATTTATTTTTCATATTTCAAACCTTTTTTTCTTTTTTACTTTTTACTGTTTTCACTAGGGGACGTGAAGCTGCGATCATTGGATTACTTGTGCTGTACAGAACACTACATCAGAACTGTTCTGTATAGCAGAAATCACAATCTCATATAAATACTGACTCGTCACCTGCATTCACAGCCGACCCCTGGCTGTCACAGCCGACCCCTGGCTGTCACAGGCATATGACACGCCCACACCGGGGCCGTGGGGCACTCGTTACCAGGCCGGTCCTTATCTGGGGGGAGGGATGTCACAGCGGCAAGGCCTGGTTCCGTGACCCCGGTGGTGTCGTTATGAAAAGGGGAAATTAACAAGGAATTTTGATAGTTATTTGTGGCACCACTTGTGGTAGTCAGCCAGAGATAACCGATTCTGCGGGATGGTACTTCTGGGACAGATGGTGATGCAGCTGAGTTGGTATAGCTCTCCACAGGTAGAGCTGGGCCCCAGGGCCGATGAGAGAATTAGTCGGTGATGGTGGGGGTGCAGGGCTGGAGGCGCAAGCAAATAACGTAGCGACAGAGATGCAGTCTCAAGGGTTTTACTCACTGTAGCAGGTTCCAAGGTAACACGACTAGTCAGTGACCGCCTTTGGAGTGCTGGGTTTCACTGAGATGGGCTCCAGTCTATCCCAGGTAGTTCGGAGGTCAAGACCGGTGCACCCTTCTTCTGTTCCTTCCCTGGTCGTCTTCCTGCGCTGTGTTCTCACCTGCCTGTCCTGCGCCTATGCATACAGTGCCCTGAGCCGGTGTCCACGGACCCTACAGGGTGGCTAGAAACTCTGTCCCTTGGCCCTCTATGGTCACCTTCCAGCGGATTCGTGTGCAGAGTTGGCTTTGGTACTAGCTGTATCCTTAGCCTTACTAGATGAGCACGTTGGTTCTTCTTCTCTAGTCTAGGGACTGGATCCCCATCTGTGGCCAAGTCCCTCCACTCTGATATGTCATATGTGGAACAAGACCAAGGGTGTATGGCGCACTTCCAGTGGGCTCTAGGACCCCTTCTCTCTTGTACCTGGGTCGAGCTGCACCAGCTCCAGACCACGGGTCTTCACTCCTCCACTGCTACTTTCTGACTCTCCCTCACTTACTACAGGCTGCTCCGACTAACTAGACTCCACCCCCAGGCTGGGTCGGATTAGGGGGAGTGAGGTACCACCACCAGTGGCTAGCTATACATAGCTTAGTGGCACCAAGCCCTAACCCTGACCTGGTAGGGAGCTGCTAATTGAGGGTGTTGTGAGTTTGTGTGTACACCGGTGGATGACCTCTTCCTTACCCAGGGATGGGGCACCACACCTTTGGCTGAGATGCAGTACCTCTGTGGCGACTGAAGCCTCAGGGGCGCCACACATGCCAACGAGATTTAACTGGTTAACAGCCTCCGGCCGATCTCCGATCTTCTCATGGGTGTTAAAGGCCCATGTCGCCTGATTAAATCAGCTGACATGTGCAGAGAAAGATGCGGGATCACACAGCCACGAAATATGATGGAAATATATGTGAAATATCATTACGTGGTTCATTATAATTCCTACCTACCAATAAATATAAATTAGCCAGTCTCTGTGACTTACCACTTAATTAACTTTAAGGCTATGTGCACACATTGGGTTCTTATTACGGGAAAATACACAGCATTTTACAGTACAAGCAAAGGGAGTGAAATCTCATGTGCACAATGTCTATTTTTTCCTTGCAAATTTGCAGCAGATTCAGATCTGCAGCATGTCAATTCTATCAGCATTTTTGCAGCATCTTTTACTCATACTAATGAATGGGGAAAAATCTGGAACAAAAACACACGTAAAAAGTTAGTAAATTTTGCTAATAAACCTAATTAACAATGGGCGGTTGAATAATTTTTATTGCAACTCTAAAGCCACGTACACACGTTGAATATTTGGTGAGTTTTTAACCTCAGTATTTATAAGCCAAAACCAGGAGTGGGTAAAATAAAAATACAGAAGCGGAGCATGTGTTTCTGTTATACTTTTCCTCTGATTGTCCCACTCCTGGTTTTGTCTTACAAATACTGAGGTAAAAAACTCACCAAATAATCGACATGTGCACGTGGCCTAAAGGCCGCTTTACACTCGTCGATTTATCGTGCGATCACATGTGCGACGTGACACACCCAGATCATATTAAAGATTTGCCGGTATCGCACATAGGTCGTTTATTTGCTGTCAAATGTAATGATCTCAAAATCACAGCATCAGCGATCAATGATATATTGTTGGACCCAGGCAGTCGTTTGAATGTTGTTCGATGTTGGCAGGGTGTCAAACGGAGCACTATGTCAGCTGCTTCACCAAAACTAACAATTTTTTAAAAATGAACGACGTGTCAACGATCCACGATTTTTATCCTATTTGCGATCGTTCAGAGTCGCTCGTAGGTGTCACACGCAACGACGTCGCAAACGATGCCGGATGTGCGTGACGGAATCTGTGACCCCGACGACATATCGTCAGATAAATCGACACGTGTAATGGGGCCTTAAGTCTATGTTTAGGCCACATTCATACCCCCAATATATGATTAGGGTTTTTTACCTCAGTATGGTCACGTGCACATATGACGCCCCTGAGGCATCAGGTGCCACAGGGTACTGCATCTAACCCCGGGATTCCTGGAAGACCAGTGCCGGTAAATACCATTCAAACACACACATCCATGCCCTTTTTTCCAGACTGGGTAACAGGCTAGAGATGGATCTGATGGATGGCCACCTATTGTTCGGGACTTATCCAATCCACTAGTTAGACACCTGGGAGGTGGAGGGGCTTGTCAGTGTAGTGGACAGGAGACGGACATCTTGTCAGACAGACATTCAGTCAGTCACACGATCAGTCAGAAGTTGACGCTCAGACAGAGAGTGTAAAGTGACTTATTTGGCTAAAGGAGTACGGTTGCCAGGGAGAGTACGGTGTGAGTATTCACTGGAACGAGCACTGGTGGGGTGCAGAGCCCTAGTTCAGGAAGACGCTTCAAGCTCACTTGATAAATCTGCCCGGTGAGGGAATCAACGTTGGAATTACCAACGTTGTGTCTGGGACACAGCAGCAAAGAGGAAACCCGGGAACGGGGACAGAGGTCCGACTCAAGAGAGGTTCAAGCTGCCTTCCATACGGGCCAGGACTGTGACGACAGGAGAGGACCCCAAAACGCTTCAGGCCCTTGGGACCCACCAACTGCAGATGGGTGCATGGAAGTATAGCTCACCAGGTCACCACACCGCCACTGGGATCAACCTGAGGCCCAGATTGGTAGAGACCAGCACTAGCCAGGTTGCAGCTACTGCAAACCAGTGAGTAAAGCACAAGTTAAACCGCAGCCCCTGTGCTGTCTGAATTCTTCCGACACCTCTGCATCACCATACTACAACCACTCTCATCCTCCCCTGGGGCATAGCTCTACTTGCGGAGAGCCATAACATCCAAGCTGCTCAATACCACCAGCCCCAGCAGTGAGAGACTTTGCAGCGGCGGCTCCCCCCATATAGCCGCATACCGCAAGTGGCGTCACGAAAAACATTTTATTTATATTTTTCCCTTTATAACCCCCTTTTTTAAGTGACCACCACTTTGGGGCAACCGGGCACCGGCCACCCGTGATACAACCCCGTGATACAAGGCCCGGAACCGAGTACCCCAAGGCCCTGGGGTGCGTCACACACTTTGAGTTTTTTATCTCAGTATTTGTAAGCCAAAACCAGTATCAGAAGAAATGTATGGTAAAAACACAGGCACCATTTCTGAATCTTTTATCCACTCCTGGGTTTGGCTTTCAAATACTGAGGTAAAAAACTGCCCAAATACTCAGTGTGCATGTGGCCTATTTGTAAGCCAAAACCAGGAGTGGGTGGAAAATGCAAAAATAGTGCATGTGTTTCTATTAGGGCTCACTCACACCCCTGTATAACTCGGCCAAGTGCTATCCGATGTTTTATCAGATAGCGCTCAGACCAATGTTATTCTATGGGTCAGTGCCATTTAGCATTTTTTTTCTTATGCCGATTCGGCATGAGAAAAGAAGCACAACATATGATTTGCAGCGGTGTGCACCCATTCAAGTCTATGGGTGCATCAAAATCATCGGACTGCATTCGGATAACATCTATGCGAGGTGCTGCAGCAAAGTGCGGGGATTGCAGATAAGTGCGGCATAGTTTAAACACAATTTCATAGTTTGACAAGTTTGACACAAGAACATAGTTTGAATTTATCCTTATACGTTTCCCATTGTTTTTTTTTCTTTCTTTGTTTTTCTACTTTACTGTTTATCCCCATTTAATAGGTGTTCCATGGACAATGCTACCAGGTGAGTATCTTGTCAGATGTATGCATGCCTTGAGCAGCCGTTCGAGGGTGAATATGTCTGCACTCGATGCAAGCATGTTGCGTATTTGGATGCCAAGGTAACTGATCTAAATAAGCAGCTTGCAACACTCAGGGGCATTGCAAACCTGGAGAGGAGTTTAGAGCTCACTGAGCTTTCTCTGGCTGGGGCCAGTGATATGGAGGAGGGAGGAGGTGGGGAAGAACAGGACCCAGACGTAGGTAGCTTGGTAACAGTTAGAAGAAGAGGTAGGGGGAAAAGTGTCAGGAAGCCTAGTCCTGACCTTGCACAACGTAGTAAATATGCCTGTATGGCTGATATTAGGAATGAAGGGCCAGGACTAGGTCAATACAGCAGGATGTTGCTCCTAGCAACCAGGAAAATGACTGCTGTAGGAAGGAGGGAAATAGGAGTGCAGCAAAGCCCAGAAAGATGTTGGTGGTAGGGGACTCTATAATTAAGTGAACAGACAGGGTCTTCCGTCGCTGAGACCGTGAATGCCGAACAGTGTGTTGTCTGCCGGGTGTTATGATCCGGAACCATGGAAGACCACCACAAATCATTGGCAAAAGGTGACAAGAGCATTGGCAACTAATCTGGCCGCCATCCCCTTACTAACCATCACAACTAAAAGTAGCCGAGGGGTGAACTAACATCCTGTACACCGCGAACCCAGCCGGAGAACTAACTACCCTAAAGGTAGGAAAGATGAATAACTCTCTGCCTCAGAAAATAGACAAGAATAGCTAGCCCCCCACATTCAAAGACTGCGGTGATATAGGAAAAACACAATACACAGGTAGATGAGAGGATTAGCAAAAGGTGAGGCCCCCGCTGACTAAAATAGGAAAGGACAGGAAAGGGACTGATGGTGGCCAGAGAAAAACCCTGCAAAATACCAACTTCCTGATAGTACAAAAAGGCCCTCAGATCGCACGATCTGAACTCCATCCTATACAGGTGCCCTTGTCATACCAATGAACAGAAAACAAGAATCATAACAAAGTCAACAAGCCACAAACACATGGACACAAAGGAGCTATACTCCACACAGAACTGCAGGGAGTTCCTCAACAATCCACTAAGGGGGAAAATCCCTGCAAGCAAATAAACTGAAACCAACCACAGCAAATGACAAACCCAGATAAACAAAAGAACCAGACAATAAATAAAGAGCAAGCACTTATCTGGGGAAGATGTGTGTAGAGCAGGATTAAGCAGGCTGGAGATACAAAGAACAACTGACATCCGGCAACAGCCTGCAATCAGACCAGGATTTAAATAAGCAGAGAGTTAGCAAAGGAAACACCCACTGCACAACACACCTGGTCCAAGTCCAAACCATTTCTGGCCACCAGAGGGAGCCTCCCAGCAGCCAAAACATAACTAACATTCACAACAGTACCCCCCCCCCTTGAGGAGGGGTCACCGAACCCTCACCCACGCCATCGGGTCACTCGGGATGAGCATGATGCGAACCAACCTGTCCGCATGAATGTCAGAAGCCAGAACCCAAGAGTTATCCTCCTGCCCATAACCCTTCCATTTCACAAGGTACTGAAGCTGACACCTACTGCAACGGGAATCCAGAATTTTTTCAACCTCATACTCCAGATCCCCTTGTACCAAAACAGGGTCAGGAGGCGCTGCTGCAGGAACTGCTGGCTCCACATGTTTCTTCAACAAGGACTTATGGAAGACATTGTGAATCTTAAAGGACGCAGGCAGAATCAAACGTAAAGATACAGGGTTAATAATCTCCGAAATCTTATAAGGTCCAATAAATCTGGGCTTAAATTTAGGAGACGGAACTCTCATAGGAATATGTTTAGAGGACAACCACACCATGTCCCCTACTTTAAACTGGGGACCAACAGTCCGACGCCGGTTGGAAAACTTTTGGGCAGTTTCTTGGGACTGAAACAATTTATCCACTACCTGCCCCCAAATCTGCTGCATTCTGTTGACCACCGAATCCACCCCCGGACAGTCAGACTCCTCAATCTGCCCTGAGAGGAACCTAGGGTGATACCCAAAATTTCAGAAAAAGGGGGACACCAACGTGGTAGAGCTAGCTCTATTGTTAAGGGCAAATTCAGCCAAAGGCAAAAATGAAACCCAATCATCCTGATCCGCAGAAACAAAACACCGTAAATAGGTCTCCAGGGTCTGATTAGCCCTTTCAGTCTGACCGTTGGTCTGAGGATGAAACGCCGAGGAGAAAGACAGCTGAACACCCAATTTGGAGCAAAAAATCCTCCAACACCTGGATACAAACTGCACCCCTCTGTCAGAAACAATGTTTTCGGGAATACCATGCAAACGAACAACATGTTGGAAAAACAAAGGCACCAACTGTGATGAAGACGGCAACTTAGATAGGGGAACCAAGTGGACCATCTTGGAGAATCTGTCACAGATCACCCAAATCACAGTCATTTTCTGAGAGACGGGAAGCTCTGAAATAAAATCCATAGAGATGTGTGTCCAAGGTTTCTTAGGTACAGGCAAAGGCAGTAATAGCCCACTAGAACGTGAACAACAGGGCTTGGACCTAGAACAAACTCCACACGACTGCACAAAACGACGGACATCTCGGGACAGGGAAGACCACCAAAAAGAGCGTCTCACAAGACCTCGAGTACCAAAAATGCCAGGATGACCCACCAAAACAAAGCAAGGAACCTCAGAGACAACTCGGTCTCTCCATTGGTCTGGGACAAACAGTTTCCCTGTAGGACATCTCTCAGGTTTATCCCCCTGAAATTCCGCCAGTGCCAACTGCAGATCAGGCGAAATAGCCGAGAAAACTACACCATCATTTAGGATAGTAGATGGTTCGACAACCTCCAAAGAGTCAGCACAGAAACTCCTGGAAAGGGCATCGGCCTTAACATTCTTGGTGCCCGGCAAAAAAGAGACCACAAAATTAAACCGGGTAAAAAACAAAGCCCACCTGGCCTGCCGAGGATTCAACCTCTTGGCTGATTCCAGATAGATGAGATTCTTGTGGTCCGTAAGCACCACAACTTGATGCCTAGCCCCTTCCAACCAATGCCTCCACTCTTCAAATGCCCACTTCATAGCCAATAATTCCCAGTTCCCCACATCATAATTCCGTTCAGAAGGAGCAAACTTCCGAGAGAAAAAGGCACAGGGCTTAAGTTTACCCGAAGTAGCGTCTCGTTGAGACAGAACAGTACCTGCTCCGATCTCCGAGGCATCGATCTCAACTTGAAATGGGCGAGACACATCAGGCTGCTGCAGAACTGGGGCAGAAGTGAATCGCCTTTTAAGCTCCTGGAAGGCCACAATAGCCTCAGGGGTCCAATGCTCAGCATCAGCTCTCCTCTTTGTCAAATCTGTCAGAGGTTTGACAATGGCAGAAAAATTGGCTATAAATTTACGGTAAAAATTAGCAAACCCCAAAAACCGCTGCAGGGATTTTAGAGAAGTCGGTTGCACCCAGTCGTAAATAGCCTGAACCTTAACCGGGTCCATTTCGATAGCAGAGGGAGACAGGATGAAGCCCAAAAAGGAAATCCTTTTCACCCCAAAGAGGCACTTTGACCCCTTAACGTACAGTGCATTATCCTTAAGTATCTGAAAAACATCCCGTACTTGCCCAACATGAGAGTCCCAATCATCAGAAAGAATCAAGATGTCATCCAAATACACAATCAAAAATTTACCAATAAGGTCCCGAAAAATATCATTCATGAAGGCCTGGAAGACGGAGGGTGCATTAGTGAGCCCAAAAGGCATCACTAGGTACTCAAAATGCCCCTCAGGAGTATTAAAAGCCATCTTCCATTCATCACCCTCCTTAATACGGATGAGATTATATGCACCCTTGAGATCCAGTTTCGTAAACCATTTGGCACTCTTCACTCTAGAGAACAGATCAGACATCAGAGGCAAAGGGTACTGATATTTGACCGTAATTTTATTAAGAAGACGATAATCAATACAAGGCCTCAACGAACCATCTTTCTTAGCAACAAAGAAGAAGCCGGCACCCAAAGGAGAAGATGAGGGCCGAATGTGCCCCTTCTCCAATGATTCCCTGATGTATGACTGCATGGCATCATGTTCGGGCACAGACAAGTTGAAAATTCGCCCCTTGGGAAATTTACAACCGGGCACCAACTCAATGGCACAGTCACAGTCCCGGTGTGGGGGCAGAGAATCAGATTCCTGGTCATTAAATACATCACGGAAATCAGACAGGAAGGCCGGAACATCAACTGCCTGAGCAGACGTGAAGGACACGGAAAGGTCCTGATGCACACCTTGACAACCCCAACTAGCTACCGACAAGGATCTCCAGTCAAGAACCGGATTATGGGTCTGCAACCACGGAAATCCCAGTACCAAGGTATCCTGTAGATTATGCAATACTAAAAATGTACAAGTTTCCTGATGCGCTGGTGCAAATCTCATAGGCACCTGGGTCCAAAATTGTGGTTTATGTTCTGCCAAAGGGGTAGCATCAATGCCCCTTAAAGGAATAGGAGTTTGCAAAAGAACCATGGGAAAACCACAATCCCTAGCAAACCCAAAATCCATCAAATTGAGCGCTGCCCCTGAGTCCACAAAGGCAAATGCAGAAAAGGAAGACAATGAGCAAATCAATGTGACAGACAAAATAAACTTTGGTTGCAAAGAACCCACAGTAACAGAAGTAGCCAATCTCCTTTCACGTTTAGGGCAGACAGAGATGTTATGAGAAGCGTCTCCACAATAGAAGCACAGTCTATTCTTCCGTCTGAACCCCTGCCGACTAGCATTAGAAAGGACCCTATCATACTCCATAGGCTCCAAAGGCTGTTCCGCAGGCACAAAACCAGCAGGTATCTTCCTGAGCTCACGTAAACGCCTATCAATCTGAATGGCCAAGGTCATAGAGGCATCAAGACCAGAAGGGACGGGAAATCCTACCATTACATCCTTCACAGCATCAGCAATACCCTTCCGAAAAAGAGCCGCAAGTGCATCATCATTCCATTTGGTAAGGACCGCCCACTTTCGAAATTTCTGACAAAACGTTTCTGCAGAATCCAAACCCTGAGTTAAGGACAACAAGACCTTTTCTGCTTGGTCCACAATATTGGGCTCGTCATATAATAAACCCAAGGCGTGAAAAAAGGAGTCCACATCACTGAGAATCGGATCATCAGACGCTAAAGAGAAGGCCCAGTCCTGAGGGTCACCACGCAGCAAGGAGATGACAATCTTAACCTGCTGTACAGGATTCCCTGAGGACTTAGGGCGCAGGTCAAAAAATAATTTACAATTATTTTTGAAGCTCAAAAATCTTGACCTATCTCCCGAAAAAAATTCAGGAGCAGGAATCTTAGGCTCTGAAATGGGAGTCTGTGCAAGATAAGACTCTATACGACGAACCTTAGCATCAAGATGAGCAACACGCTCACCCAATTCATCCATGCTAGAAAAAGAAATCTTCCACAAAACCCAAAAAAGAAGAGGAAAAATACAAAAAAAAAAAATGTTTTCTCAGCAGCTTTTTTTTTTTTTTTTTATTTCTTAAGAGTACCCTTTAAATTTGTTGGCCGGATGTACTGTTATGATTCGGAACCATGGAAGACCACCACAAATCATTGGCAAAAGGTGACAAGTGCATTGGCAACTAATCTGGCCGCCATCCCCTTACTAACCATCACAACTAGAAGTAGCCGAGGGGTGAACTAACATCCTGTGCACCGCGAACCCAGCCGGAGAACTAACTATCCTAAAGGTAGGAAAGATGAATAACTCTCTGCCTCAGAAAATAGACAAGAATAGCTAGCCCCCCCCACATTCAAAGACTACGGTGATATAGTAAAAACACAATACACAGGTAGATGACAGGATTAGCAAAAGGTGAGGCCCCCGCTGACTAAAATAGGAAAGGACAGGAAAGGGACTGATGGTGGCCAGAGAAAAACCCTGCAAAATACCAACTTCCTGATAGTACAAAAAGGCCCTAAGATCGCACGATCTGAACTCCGTCCTATACCAGGTGCCCTTGTCATACCAATGAACAGAAAACAAGAATCATAGAAAGTCAACAAGCCACAAACACATGGACCAAAAGGAGCTATACTCCACACAGAACTGCAGGGAGTTCCTCAACAATCCACTAAGGGGGAAAATCCCTTCAAGCAAATAAACTGAAACCAACCACAGCAAATGACAAACCCAGATAAACAAAAGAACCAGACAATAAATAAAGAGCAAGCACTTATCTGGGGAAGATGTGGTGTAGAGCAGGATTAAGCAGGCTGGAGATACAAAGAACAACTGACATCCGGCAACAGCCTGCAATCAGACCAGGATTTAAATAAGCAGAGAGTTAGCAAAGGAAACACCCACTGCACAACACACCTGGTCCAAGTCCAAACCATTCCTGGCCACCAGAGGGAGCCTCCCAGCAGCCAAAACATAACTAACATTCACAACAGCCGGGTGCTCGGGTTCGGCATATTGCGGATCGGATAGACAGATTTCTGGGTGGGGTTGGGGAAAACCCAGCGGTCATGGTGCACATTGGTACTAATGACAAAATTAGAGACAGGTGGAAGGTCCTTAAAAATGATTACAGGGAACTAGGAGAGAAGCTGAAGTCGAGGACCTCCAAGGTGGTGTTTTCAGAAATACTACCGGTGCTACGAGCGTCACTAGAAAGACAGCGGGAGCTTAGGGAGATACATACGTGGCTTAGAAATTGGTGCAGGAAGGAAGGGTTCGGGTTCATGGAGAAGTGGGCCGACTTCTCAGTCGGCTACAGGCTCTACGGTAGGGACGGGCTGCACCTCGATGGGGAAGGTGCAGCTGTGCTGGGGGAAAAAATGCTCAGATGGATGGAGGAGCTTTTAAACTAGGATCTAAGGGGAGGGAGGGTAGTGGAGCAAAAAAGGGGATAGATAGAGCACATAGAGACAGTGAGACGGTAGGGGTCAATGAAGGATTAGGGGGGGATGGGACATGCAAGGAATGTAGGGAGGCTAGGAGTAATAAAGGTATTAATGGTATTAAATGTCTACTGGCAAATGCAAGAAGTCTTGCAAAGAAAATGAATGAATTGGAGACTCTTATGTCAACCATGGATTATGATGTGGTGGGCATTACGGAAACCTGGCTGGATGAAAGCCATGACTGGGTGACAAACATACAGTATATACATATAGTTATAGTACATTTAGGAGGGACAGGAAAGACAAAAAAGGTGGTGGGGCATGTATATTTATCAAATCTAACCTAAAACCTGTGTTGAATGATGACATGGGAACTGCAACAATGTAGAGTCAGTATGGTTAAATGTATGGGTAAATTTACATGGGGAGGGGAATAATGTAAAAATGCTAATTGGAGTTTGCTATGAGCCTCCTAACATACCTGAACAAATAGAGGGTGAATTGCTGGAACAAATTGAAAAGGCAGCTAATAATAATAATAGTTGTCTTATTATGGGGGATTTCAACTATCCAGACATTCAGTGGGAGATAGAATCTTCTGGTTGTGCTAAAAGCTGTAAATTCTTATCTACTATTCAAGACAATTTCCTCTCTCAGATGGTAGATGAACGGACAAGGGGAGATAATTTGCTAGATCTGGTCCTGTCAAATAGCTTGGATATAATTTCAGATCTACAGGTCCGTGAGCACTTGGGCACCAGCGATCATAATATGGTAAGCTTCAAAGTAATATTCAATAGAACATTTCAAAGGGGAAATGCTAAAACCTGGAATTTTAGGAAAGCTGATTTCAACAAATTAAGGGAAGAGCTTAAATGTGTAGATTGGGACAAAGTCATGGTAACTGGGGATACTGAACATAAATAGGGAAAGTTTAAGGATATACTGCTAGAGTCCTGTAAAAAAAACTTATATCCTCTGGTAATAAAATGTCCAGGAATAAAAAGAAACCATTATGGATAAATAAGACTGTACAGAGTACAATAAAACAAAAACAAAGGGCGTTTAAAATCTGAAAGGCTGAAAATACAGAAATAGCATTTCAGAAGTATAAAGATATCAATAGGAAATGCAAAACAGAAATCAAACAAGCAAAACTAGCTACTGAAACAAAAATCGCCAATGACATTAAAATAAATCCCAAAATCTTTTATAAATACATTAATGCCAAAAGGAAAACAAAGGATAGTATTGGCCCCTTTCAAATATAATAACAAGTTAGTTATAAAGGACAAACAAAAGACTGAGATATTAAATAGGCATTTCTCATCTGTGTTCACCAAGGAACTGACTGTACCAGGGATAATTCAACAAGTGAAAAATCAATGTTCACCACCCGATATAATTAATTTAACACAAGAAGAAGTACACCTACGTCTGAGTAAATTAAACATTGACAAATCACCAGGGCCAGATGGCATTCATCCACGAATATTGAGGGAATTGAGCTTCGTAATCGACAGACCACTGTATCTCATCTTTTTAGACTCACTTGTAACAGGGTTGGTGCCTCAGTATTGGAGGATTGCTGATGTGGTACCAATATTTAAGAAAGGTAAGAGGGTAGATCCAGGCAACTACCGTCCAGTAAGCCTGAAATCAGTAGTATGCAAAGTTTTTGAGGGCATTTTAAGGGATGACATGCAAAAATATATTGCAGAACATAATATAATAAGTGACAGACAGCATAGATTCATGAAAGATAAGTCGTGTCTAACCAACCTGTTGGGGTTCTATGAGGGGGTAAGTGCAAACCTGGATGGATATTGGTAATGCAGCTGATGTGATTTATTTGCACTTTGCAAAATCATTTGATACTGTACCACATAATAGCCTTATACTAAAGCTCCAGAAGCAAGGACTAGGGGAAGCTATATGCAACTGGGTAAGGAATTGGCTAAAAGATAGGAAACAAAGAGTGGTCATAAATGGTACATTCTCTAAATGGACTAAAGTCAGCAGTGGGGTGCCACAGGGATCTGTGCTAGGATCAATTCTTTTTAATCTATTTATTAATGACCTTGTGGATGGGATTGATAGTAAAGTGTCAGTTTGGTGTCATCAGCAAAGACTATGTAGGATATTAAAAACTGACCTTTAGGCGGGCTTTGCGCACTACGACATCGCAGGTGCGATGTCGGTGGGGTCAAATTGAAAGTGACGCACATCCGGCATCGCATGCGACATCGTAGTGTGTAAAGCCTAGATGATACGATTAACGAGCGCAAAATCGTCGTAATCGTATCATCGGTGCAGCGTCGGCGTAATCCATAATTACGCTGACGCGACGGTGCGATGTTGTTCCTCACTCCTGCGGCAGCACACATCGCTGTGTGTGAAGTCGCAGGAGCGAGGAAGATCTCCTACCGGTGTCACCGCGGCTTCCGTAGGATATGCGGAAGGAAGGAGGTGGGCGGGATGTTTACATCCTGCTCATCTCCGCCCCTCCGCCACTATTGGCCGCCTGCCGTGTGACGTCATAGTATCATAGTTTCATAGTATCATAGTTTTTAAGGTTGAAGGGAGACTCTAAGTCCATCTAGTTCAACCTGTAGCCTAACATGTTGATCCAGAGGAAGGCAAAAAAACCCCAATGTGGCAAACAAGTTCCAATGGGGAAAAAATTTCCTTCCTGACTCCACATCCGGCAATCAGACTAGTTCCCTGGATCAATACCCTGTCATAAAATCTAATATACATAACTGGTAATATTACATTTTTCAAGAAAGGCGTCCAGGCTCTGCTTAAATGTTAGTAGTGAATCACTCATTACAACATCATGTGGCAGAGAGTTCCATAGTCTCACTGCTCGTACAGTAAAGAATCCTCGTCTGTGATTATGATTAAACCTTCTTTCCTCAAGACGTAGTGGATGCCCCCGTGTTCCAGTCGCAGGCCTTGGTGTAAAAAGATCTTTGGAAAGGTCTCTGTACTGTCCCCTCATATATTTATACATTGTGATTAGATCCCCCCTAAGCCTTCGTTTTTCCAAACTAAATAACCCCAAGTTTAATAACCTGTCTTGGTATTGCAGCCCACCCATTCCTCTAATAATCTTGGTGGCTCTTCTCTGCACCCTCTCTAGTTCAGCTATGTCCTTCTTATATATCGGTGACCAGAATTGTACACAGTATTCTAAGTGTGGTCGCACTAGTGACTTGTACAGAGGTAGAACTATATTTTTTTCATGAACACTTATACCTCTTTTAATACATCCCATTATTTTATTAGCCCTGGCAGCAGCTGCCTGACACTGTCCACTAAAGTGAAGTTTACCATCCACCAATACACCCAAGTCTTTTTCTGTGTCTGTTTTACCCAGTGTTCTACGATTAAGTACATAATCATAAATGTTATTTCCTCTACCCAAGTGCATGACCTTACATTTATCTACATTAAACTTCAATTGCCACTTCTCAGCCCAATCCTCCAATTTACATAAATCTCCCTGTAATATAAAATTATCCTCCTCTGTATTGATTACCCTGCAGAGTTTAGTATCATCTGCAAATATTGAAATTCTACTCCGCATGCCCCCAACAAGGTCATTTATAAATATGTTGAAAAGAAGTGGGCCCAATACTGACCCCTGTGGTACCCCACTATGAACTGAGACCCAGTCCGAGTACGTACCATTAATAACCACCCTTTGTTTCCTATCACTTAGCCAGTTTTTAACCCAGTTACACATATTTTCCCCTATCCCCATTATTCTCATTTTATGTACCAACCTTTTGTGTGGCACCGTATCAAAAGCTTTTGAAAAGTCCATATACACAACATCCACTGCATTTCCCTGGTCCAGACTTGAACTTACCTCTTCATAGAAGCTGATCAAATTAGTTTGACAGGATCGATCCCTCATAAACCCATGTTGATACTCTGTCATAAGGTTATTTTTCTTGAGATACTCCAATATAGCATCTCTCAAGAAACCCTCAAGGAGTCACTATGTCACTATGACGCCGCACGACCCGCACCCTTAGGAAGGAGGCGGGTCGCCGGCCAGAGCGACGGTCGCAGGGCAGGTGAGTGCATGTGAAGCTGGCATAGTGATAATGTTCGCTACGCCAGCTATCACACGATATCGTACCTGCGACGGGGGCGGGGACTATCGCGTGCGACATCGCAGCATCGGCTTGCGATGTCGCAACGTGCAAAGCCACCCTTATAGTACAATATTACAAGAAGATCTGGATAAGATGTCAGAATGGGCAGATACTTGGCAAATGAGATTTAATTTTGATAAATGTAAAGTAATGCACCTAGGACGGAGTAACCCTATAACTGCGTATACATTAAATGGAAGTAAACTCGGGATTACAGAACAGGGGAAGGACATGGGTATTCTCATTTCAAATAAGCTGAGCAGCAGTACACAATGTCAAGCAGCAGCTGCAAAAGCAAACAAGATTCTAGGGTGTATAAAAAGAGAGATTAGATCCCGTGATCCCAACGTATTGTTACCCCTCTATAAATCACTTGTAAGGCCACATCTGGAATATGGGATCCAGTTCTGGGCTCCACATTTTAAAAAGGTCATTCTGAAGTTAGAGTCAGTTCAAAGGCGGCTAACTAGACTACTACAAGGAATGGAAGGCCTCACATATGATGACAGGTTGAAAAAGTTAGATATGTTTAGCTTAGAAAAAAGACATCTCAGAGGAGATCTCATTTATATGTATAAATACATGTGTGGTCAATATAAAGGACTAGCACATGACTTATTTCTTCTAAAGACAATACTAAGGACCAGGGGGCACTCACTGCGAGTGGAAGAAAAGCGATTCCGACAGCTAAATAGGAAAGGGTTCTTTACAGTTAGAGCAGTCAGACTATGGAATGCCCTACCACAAGAAGTAGTAATGTCAGATACTATAACAGCTTTTAAGAAAGGGCAGGATGATTTCCTCAGTACACAAAACATTGTTGGTTATAAATGACTTATTGACTAAATGTAGAACTGGTGGAGGAAGGTTGAACTAGATGGACCTAGGTCTTTTTTCAACCTAAGTAACTATGTAACTATGTAAATGTACTCAATTTCGAGAACTCAGTATTTAGAAGATGGAAAAATTGGGATCATCTTCACCCTCATCGGTGAGAGAATTGACACGCCCGGGGCCTGGGGTGACTCGTTACCAGGCAGCGGTTTTGTTCCTGGGGCGCCGCGGTGGCGAGGCCCGGTTCCTTGACCCCAGCGGTGTCATTTAGGGAATAGGAAGGGGATGATGACAGTTTATTCATGACGCCACCTGTGGTATGCGGCAAGTTTGGGTGCCGCCGCTCCGGAATGGGGACCTCTGGAGCAGATGGTCACACAGCTTAGATGGTGCAGCTCTCCACAGGTAGAGCTGGGCCCCAGGGTGGATGGGGGTAGTAGTTTTAGGAGGTGGAGCGACACAGGGATGCAGTCTCAAAGTTTTTACTCACTGTAGCAGGTTTCAAGGTAACACAACATGCCAGTGACCGCCTTTGGAGTGCTGTGGTTTCACCGTGATGGGCTCCAGGCAATCCCGGGTAGTTCAGAGGTCGAGTCCGGTGCACTTTTCTTAAGTGTACCTGGGACGCCCCTTGACTATCAGGTCATCACAGGGTACTGCACGGTCTTTTCCCTTAGTGCAGTATTCAAATCCCTCATGGTTCTGGGTCCCCATCTTACAGTGCTGCCTCCAACAGCAAATCAAATCCTATGAACACCCTGCACCACACCCACCAGACTCACCAGTGAGCGGCTTGAGCGGAATAGGGACACCCACCTAGGGGTTAGGAAGGGAGGGTCAGCAGAGTGAACTGAAGAGAAGTGAAGTGAGGAGTGAAGTGGAGGAAGGAGGGAGCGGTGGCTCCCGATAGTAGCTGTCTAGGTTGCAGGCGGTGTCTGGGCCTAGAGGAGTCGGACCCCCGGTCGCAGGGGATTGAGGCGATGTGCCTAGGACCTGTCAAGAGGACGGTCAGCAGCCTGGTCCTATCTCTGGTCCGGGACCGAAGGCACGGCGGGGTACATGGACCCTAGGTCGGGGAGAAGCTTCAGGCAACCCGGCAATTAACCTGCAGAGAGCGTCGACTTTATGGACTGTTCCGACAAGCTCCAGAATCGAGGCACTGGCGCAATTAGGGGAATAGGGCCTGCCACATACACAGCCCACAAGATCCCAAGCGTGAGCCCTGAAAGCAGACTCACACACTTAGCCACAGTAGGGAGCGGGGCCCGGCAAGTTCCAAACTACCGGGCCACTTCAGTAAATCTCAACTTTGTGCCAGGAGGCAGATCACAGAACACCAGGCAGCACTGTAGGGGACGGGACCCGGATGAGCTCCCCGAGAAAGGCAGTGGCACCTAGAGACTTGGTTTACCCGGTTGTCAGTGTGACGCCCTGGCAAAACCAGGTAGTCACAAAAGTTGTACATCCTCCTTGTTACCACAAAAACCCACACTTAGGCATAACACACAGCCATTAAAACCCTAGTCACCCCCTCATGATAATAAGGACAACACCAGTGGGCGGGATCAGGCGGATGAGAATGCCCACCTAGGGGTCCTGAGGTGTCAGGGGCGGGAACACGTCAGTTTGTTGGAGTTGAGTCCTGACAGTTGAAGTGAAAGGAGCGAAGTGTGCAGTGTAGTTAGGGGTAGTAGGGTACTGCCCTTGGACTACCCGGCTAGGTGGCAGACAGTGAACAGAGCCAAAGGCGACGGAGATCCGTTCGCGGGAGACCTAAAGTGGACCGGGCAGGGTTGTAGCCCGCCGGTGCCTACAGCGGGAATCCGGTCCGGAGGCCATGCACAGACGAGGTTCCTGGACCCTAGAGCGAGGAAGATTGCAAGCCCCTCTTCAATTAACCAGCCGGGGGCAAGGTTCCAGACTTTGTCCCATTAACTGCCCAGATAGAGCGAAACGGAAGCCCAACGCGGGGGATAGGGTGTCCGTCAGAACCCACTGAAATCCCAAGGGTCAGCTTTTGCGGGCCACAGCTCCCAACACACACAGAACCGGGAGTGGACTTCTCCGTTCCATGCGAAGTCGTCCAGAAGTTAAGAAAAACACAAAGTGCAGGAGGAAGGATTACCAGTTCATCAACCTGGGTGCGGGACCCGAATGCACCCTACTAAGGCAGCCGGCCACTGGCAACTTGGTTTACTACTGGAGTTGTGTGAAATTACTGAACTGGAGTACACCATTGTCCCCCGGTCCAGCCCGGCGCGCCACCTCCAGCAGCCATCACTCCCGTGTACCGACACAGGGCCCCGGGACTACACCTCCCCTACCCGTGGAGGGGATCCCATCTCGCTGCCCCGCTCCATCAGCCCCAGACATCCCATCACCAGGCAGCGGCGCTGTCACCATCTCTCTCACCACAACCCATGGGTGGCATCACAGACAAAATCCCCTGTAAATACCCTCTTTCCGACAGTTGTGAGGACGGGCGGCCGTGCGAGCCCGGGTCCTGTCACCACTCGAGCCGCAGCAGCGAACCCAGATCCAAGCAGGCCCCCGAGAGAAGCGGCAGCAGCCCCCGCCCGCAACATCAGCGTCTGCTTATTTGCTGAGTGAATACATGAGTGATCTCCCCGTCACGGCACCCAGTATAAGCTTCCAGAGCCCCGGGGCCTACCCCTACCCGTGGAGGGTAATAACACCTTGCTGCCCCAATCCATCACCCCGGGTACTCCCAACAACAGCAGCGGCGGTACTCCCAATTACCGCACACCACGGGTGGCGTCACAAACTATCATTCCCCTGTAAATATCCCCTTTCACTTTAGAGAGTGGCCCCGAGCCCCCGGGTCCGGAGACCCTCGAGCCACGAACGGACATTGCCCACGGATCCGAGCGGTTCGATCCGCTGCTGGAGCGGCACATACCTTCCCTGGTGGTCTTCCTGTGCTTGCTTCTCCCTCCTGCCTTGTGCCCTCGCTCGCTAAACCCTGTGCCAGTGCTTGTGGACCCTGTTAGGTGGTGTGAAGCTCTATCCCTTCGGCCTTTAGGGTCACCTTCCAGCGAATTCATGTGCGGATGTGGCTTTGGTGCTTGCAGTTGGGGCGCCCCTGAGGCTTCGGTCGCCACAGGGTACTGCACCTCACTTAAAGTGCGATACTCATCCTGGGTCCACAGGAGGTCGGTACCGGTTTCACAACACACAAATTCTTACATACAGTTAGGTTGCCCTCCCCATTGGGGACAGGGCTAGGGTCGGGTCTTAAGGTAGTCACGAAACATGGGGGGCTGCCAGCCACTAGTGACAGGGAACCGGAGGAGAAGCAGCCAACAGGGAGAGTTAGGAGCTGACACAACAGGGAGGAGTTCTCCAGCAGGAGAGGAAAGGAGCAGACGAGTTATTTGGTAGCTCTTGTGGGACAGAGAAGACAATACGGTCGCTGAGAGGAGAGCTTCATTGCTCCCTCGGGACCGGCACAGTGCAGGGTGCAGAGCCCTAAGGTGGAACAGACTTCACGTTGTATCATCAGAATCTGCAGGACAGGAGGATTGTATGTCCCTCTGGCCGCCACAAGTTCCCGGAGCACAGTGGTACATAGGGTCCGGAGTCGTGATCAAAAGTCAGACCCACCGTGGACCTGCGTCACCTGCACACGGGATGAGAGTTAAAACTACAAGAACCAGGGTCCCCAAGTAGCTTCAGGCCACGGGGATTCATCTTTAAAAGCGCAAGAAGGGAGGGCCCACAGACTACCGGACTGGTTCTGACCTACGAAGGATCCGAGATCGGCTGGGGCCCATCACGGCAGAGACCGGTACCCTAAGGCAGCACTTGAACTGTGAGTAAAAAGACCTGGAACCGCAGGAGCTGACTCAGCCTCCTATTGCTGGCGCTTGTGTCCAGCACATCGACGCCAACGGCCATTACAGTCCCTCATCATCCTCCTCTGGGCCCACTCCACCTATGGGGAGCAGAACCATCCTTGCTGCGACACCACCAGCCCCGGAGGACATCACCCGCAAGGGCCGCTAATCCTTGGCCGCGTTCCACAGGTGGCGCCACGAGACAAACTACTATTCCATCATCCTCCCTTTTATTGTACATCTCGGGGCCACGGAGGCGGGCAGGGCCACCCGTGACATCCCCCTGACCCGACATCACCGACCCAACGACGAATATATTTATCCCCTTGCCTCGTGGGTGCAACACAGTCACCTCAGCCGCTGGTTTTACTAGTGGAGTACGTAGGTTCTTCTTCTCTAGCTTAGGGACCAGTCCCTGTGTTGCGGCTAAGTCCTTTCACTCCAGGGTTGTATATGGAACGAGGCCACGGGAGTAAGGCGCACTTCCTGTGGTCTCTAGGACCCCTTCTGTCTTGTGCCTGGGCCGAGCTGCACCAGCTCCAGGCCACAGGTCTTCACTCCTCCACTGCTCCTTTCTCTTTCCTTCTCTCTCCACACTCCACGACTTTCTGTCTATTCCCACTCATAAGACTCCACCCCCCGGTCTGGCTTCGGGTATAATCACGCCCTTACCATGTCTGATGAGGTGTTGCTGAGTGAGAGTGTTGTGTTTTTGTGTGAACCGATGATGACCTCCTGCATACTCAGGATGGAATACCACAACTCTGGCTGAGGTGCAGTACCTATGTGGCGACTGGAGCCTCCAGGGCGCCACAGAATCAGTTCACACTAAGCTGACGCTGATCAAACTCAGATCAGAGATTGATCGGAGTGTCATTTGCATAATCGATCCGATTCTTCCGCATGAGAGAATCATCGTGCGACCCATCCTTATAATTTTCCACAGATTATTACACTCCTAGCTGTGACTTACAAATACTGATGTAAAGTACTGAGCGTGTGAACGTGGCCTTACAAAAAAAATTAAGCTAAAACATGTCAGGGGTGTGGACTAAAATAATGGCAGCACATGCAGCTGTTAAGGCGGCTTTAGGGTATGTGCGCACGTTGCTTTTTACCTGCTTTTTACCTGCTTTTTTGCTGCTTTTTCTTCTGCGCTGTTTAATGCCAAAATGGATGTGTTCTTCTATTCAAGCAAAGTCTATGGGAATTTGGGTTTCTTGTTCACACTATGTTGTTCAAAATGCTGCCTTTTTGTGGCAGAACTTTGGTCAAAAACTCAGCTTTGCAGTGCAAAACCCAAATGGCAAAAACAATTGACATGTTGCTTCTTTGAAAAGCTGAGTTTTTGTCCAAAGTTCTGCCACAAAAAGGCAGCATTTTGAACAACAATAGTGTGAACAAGAAACCCAAATTCCCATAGACTTTGCTTGAATAGAAGAACACATCCATTTTGGCATTAAACAGCGCAGAAGAAAAAGCAGCAAAAAAGCAGGTAAAAAGCAGGTAAAGAGCAACGTGCGCACATACCCTTAAACATGGGGCAATGATAGGGCTAATCAGCGCCAGAACCCAGTTTAAACCTTTTTCTGGAGTCTCCTCACTGCCGTGTGGGGATCTATATATTGCATCTCCAGTTGCAAATTTTAAAAGCCATTTACTGAGTATATTTGTGTTCTCTGATAGATATCTAAGAAGGGTTAATGGCTGACAGAACACAGTAAGAGAAAGAGTAATGTGAATTATGCCTCATTTTAACCAGAAGTGCTGGCAAAATCACCCTTCTTCCAGACATATATAACTAGGAATATTACTGTAATGTGCAGGCAGAGGTTTACTCATTGAGCTGCAAACGACATGAGACATCATTGAATTCCAGGAAATAGTCTCCGATTCATGACAGGCTTTTACTGACATCACATGTGGTTTTATGGAGAGGAGCTGCCAGCACAGGAGAGGTGCCAATGTCTTCATGGCAGCCACAAAAGAACAAAGTCAATGAGATGTTTGCAGAATGTCAGTAAATATGCTGAAAGCCATTAAAGAGACAATTGATGCCAATACATTAGAAAGAGAATAAAAAAATACCTACTAATTCTATAAATCTAATAAAGTATAGTGGAAGACTGGGATTTCATCCATGTGATCTGTATTTTATATTTCGTGGCCACAACATTAATGGCCCCTACTGATTTTGAGACTGAAGAGGCCACCAAGCTGCATGTTCGTTATAGGCTATGGACAGCTTTGGGGAACTTTTTTTTTTCTTTTTTCTTTACTTAAATGCTTTTGTTTATGTGAAGCCCCTCCAGTGTTGTGTCGGTGCATTACCTTCAGGGACTCCACGCAGCTGGATCCTGTCACAGGTAGGAAACCTTCTTTTTGGATTGTCGTGACGCCACTCTCAGAATTGCGGTCAGTGGAGACCGCCACTGCAGATTAAGGGACGCCTGGGGCTGATGGTGGGTGCAGTCAGTTGTAATAGCCTCCTGAGAGTGAGGCAAGCCCCAGGGCCCTGTGTAGGTGTGTGGAACCACAAGGCGCAGAATAACTCAACACAAGCAGAATGTCTTTCAGGGGTTTTACTCACTGTTGATGGCAGGGTGAGTAACCCGGGCGTAGCTGGGATGAACCAGGCTGGAACCAGGTATCCTTCAGGCTGACTGATGAGGGTGGCTACCGACTCGCCTTCCTTAGCCCTTTACGTTTTGGGGTAACCCCGACTTTTAGTCCCTATGGGGGTCACCCAGGGAAGTTGCTGGTGCCTCTCTCCCCTTCGTTTTGGCCCGTTTGCTTGTAGCCTGGACCAGGACACTCCGGCAGCTTGCCTCCTGTGAACTATGGGCCCTAACTGTGGCTACGTGGCTGCGGACTCTGTAGTGTGGTCTTGGGGGTGTGAAGTGCCCCCTCAAGCAGGTTTGGCAAAGGAAAGGTGAATCTATCCCTGCACTGGGACCTGCTACCCGTTTGGGCCTGGTAACTCCCTGGCAGTCTCCTTACTTCCCACTCCGTTGCTCTCTCTTTAGCTGTGTGTGGATTTCGGGTAGCACTACTAGGTGACCGTTCTCCCCCGTCGGTAGTCACTGCGCGGACGCTGTTAGACTGCCACAGCTCCAGGGTCTGCTCCTCACGTCTGCTTTCCCTGAGCTGCACACTAAACCGGCTCACTCGTGGGACCTGCACTGCTACTCCTGTCTGAGCTCCACTTCCATGCTCCTCACTCCTCCACACTCTGCTTCAGACTGCTCTTCTCCTTCTCCTTCCTCTTTTCCCTTTTGTGCCTGCCTACGCCACCTAGCAACCAGGCTCTCTACCACACCCCTTGAGTGGAGATGGAGGCTTCGCCCCCTCCACCCCTCGGGTGGAGGTGAAGGCTTCGCCCCCTCCTGGGATCCCCAGGGGTCCTCTCAAAGGTACATGTGTGAGACCTGATCACTATGCGCCTGTGTAGTCACACCTCGGTCAGCCTTCTGGATTACCTGTGTTGCACTGTCCCCAGCATGGGTGCAGTACTCAGTGGTGCCTGACCAGGTCAGGGGCGCCACATTCCCCCTTAGTTATCACCAGCACGTCCTCGGGCTGCAAGACAACATTTTAAAATGCGTAAAACAATAAAACATGGTAAAACATTTTAAAACCACCAGGTACCATACATCACCACCCTCCACCCACAAGTCCGTTAACCCACCCTAAACCCTCTCACGTTGGCCGCGCCTTTAGCCACTTCTGGCAGGATGTAGAGGCGGCTTTCATGGGCTGGTGGTTTCAGGGTATACCTGGCCTGGTAGATCCGCGCCTTCAGCCTCTTCTGGCAGGATGTAGAGGCGGCCTCCACAGTTGGTGCTGACCAGGTACCCTCTTTGTGGTGGAGAGCCAGGCCCCATAAACAGGCGTGCTCCCTGGTTGCAGGTGAGCCAGGCCCCATAAACAGGCGTGCTCCCTGGTTGCAGGCGAGCCAAGCCCCTAAACAGGCTGGCTCTGGTGGTGGTACCTCTGGGGTAACTATTTACACTGCGAGAGTTTGTGGCTATAGCCAGTTCATAGCCTTAAGGTTCATGGGTTTCTCACATTAGTTCATGTGGGCACATTTCTTAAACATTAACGTTGCAAAACTTGTCAAAACTTTAACTTGCTGTACTTCTTACTTTTCTTTACTCCATTCCACCAGGGCTTGGGCCTGTAGGGCTGCGGCACCTGTTGCTTTCTCCATCTCTGTCATCATCTGTTGTGGTCTCATCAATGGGTTCTTTGTCTTTTCTTTCCTCTTCTTCTGTGTCTGTTTCTTTTACAGGATTACTGTAGGGATTTCTGTAGGGACTTCTGGGACATGGTGTAACATCTAGTGCGTACCATCCGCGTTCTCCTTGGTGCATGGTGAATTCCACTGAGTCTCCCATCTGTAAGTTTCTTCCTGGATGTCCTCTAGACAAATGGGCTCTAACGTCCCTTCTGTTTACAAAGATACCTTCTTTCATGCCAGGTGCAACTATGAAACCATATCCACTCTTCAAGCTGAAGTCTTCCACAACTCCACGACAAAGTGGGCCTCTGACCTGTGATTTGGCTCTTCTTAAAGACCGTTTCTCTTCCAAGTCTCTGGCTGTTACTTCATCCTTCCTATTCAGAGATTGCTGTGCAGGGGAAAATTTTGTTCTGCTGCGGCGCCGTGTCTTGCGGGCTGGATTCTGCTGGGTTGCTACTTCACTGCTTGCAGGCTCCCAGGTGAGGTTTCTGGACAAATCTTCCTCAGCGGAGGGTGTCGGGCTCTCTTCATCCCAGCGGGAATATGGCAACATCTCTGGCTCTGGGCATGGATCCACTGCTGATGGCTCCGGGGTCAGCTCCTCAGCCTTCTGTCCTCCTCTCCCCCTTAGTTCTTCTGAGCACTCCTGTTGTGGCAGCGCTGGGGATGGGTGTTCATCAGCCGGCCAGGGCAGTGGACTTTTTGGCGTGGATATTGCCGGAGTCTTCCTGGGGGTGTGCGAAGGGAGCAGATACCGGTCCACCATCTCCTGTGGGAACTGGGCCTCTAGGTCAGCCTTCAGCTTCCAGTATTCGGGGTCCTCTCCCAGCAGGGACTTCCTAGCAGGGACTTCCTTGGACTGGGGAGCGGTGTCTGCTCTGGCCTTGCAGGCCGGGGTAAATGATTGTACAGTCTTGTCTTTGTGGGCCGAGCCCTGCATGGCGGCGGCCTGGTCTTGGCGGGCCGCGCCTGGCATAGCGGCGGCCTGGATCAGCGTCGCTGTTGCAGTCTCAATCAGGGTCGCAGCTGGAGTCTTAGCGGGCATCGCTACTGTGGCCGGTTCTTGGCGAGCTGAGCTGGGCGTCGCCGCAGCGATCTGGGCTTGGCGGGCCGCACCTGACGTGGCTGCGGCCTGGTTCAGCACCTCACTTGCGGCGCGGACGAGCGTCGCTGCTGCGGTGGGGTCTTGGCGGGCCGGGCCTAGCATGGCGGCGGCCTGGGTCAGCGTCGCACCTGCGGCGTGGAGGAGGATTGCGGTGGCAGCCGGATCTTTGCGGGCCGGGCAGGGCATCGTTGCGGCGGCCTGGGCCTGGCGGGCCGCACCTGGCGTGGCTGCGGCCTGGCTCAGCGTCGCCGCGCCGGGTGCCTCTTCAGGGACCGCGGGCGTGGCAGCAGGGGTCGGGGCACTTGCGCTGGCAAGGGCAACACTGGACTCACCCATCGGTGGCACCATCGGGGTCTGAGTCGTCGTCGCTTGGTCTGGCACTCGTCGCGTGGCTCTCCCCTCGTAGGCCTGAACCGCCGCAGCCATCTCCAGAAGCTCCGCACGTCCCTCTCTGATCTGTTGCACGAGTCTCGCCTCCAGCCGGTCACTGAACTGGGCAAGCTCCCGGGCCCACCAGGCAGCGGAACCCGGCTCTGGGCTCCTATCTTCAGACGCCATCTTCACCGCGTCGTCGCTGCTTTCCAGGTCTTCTCTCAGCAGCAGGCTTATGACTTCTTCTTGCAGCCGAAGTGCCAATTCCTTCACTTTCTGCAACTCCTCTCCCAGCAGCAGGCTTATGGCTCCCTTTCTGTCCCGACGTCTCTGAACGCCTCCGCTCTCATCACTTGCGAGGTCAGGACTCTGCAGGGGATCTCTGGGTAGCCACACCTCTTCGTGGGCGGTAACTTCTCCCAGCGCGGGCTGCTGTTGTTTTTCAGCGCGCTTTTCATGGTGGCAATATGGCGGCGCTTCCAATTTTTCAAGCGGACCGCCCAGGCACATGGTCACCTGTCTGAACAGGTCTAGTCCTTATCCTGTTCGTGACGCCAGATGTGAAGCCCCTCCAGTGTTGTGTCGGTGCATTACCTTCAGGGACTCCACGCAGCTGGATCCTGTCACAGGTAGGAAACCTTCTTTTTGGATTGTCGTGACGCCACTCTCAGAATTGCGGTCAGTGGAGACCGCCACTGCAGATTAAGGGAGGCCTGGGGCTGATGGTGGGTGCAGTCAGTTGTAATAGCCTCCTGAGAGTGAGGCAAGCCCCAGGGCCCTGTGTAGGTGTGTGGAACCACAAGGCGCAGAATAACTCAACACAAGCAGAATGTCTTTCAGGGGTTTTACTCACTGTTGATGGCAGGGTGAGTAACCCGGGCGTAGCTGGGATGAACCAGGCTGGAACCAGGTATCCTTCAGGCTGACTGATGAGGGTGGCTACCGACTCGCCTTCCTTAGCCCTTTACGTTTTGGGGTAACCCCGACTTTTAGTCCCTATGGGGGTCACCCAGGGAAGTTGCTGGTGCCTCTCTCCCCTTCGTTTTGGCCCGTTTGCTTGTAGCCTGGACCAGGACACTCCGGCAGCTTGCCTCCTGTGAACTATGGGCCCTAACTGTGGCTACGTGGCTGCGGACTCTGTAGTGTGGTCTTGGGGGTGTGAAGTGCCCCCTCAAGCAGGTTTGGCAAAGGAAAGGTGAATCTATCCCTGCACTGGGACCTGCTACCCGTTTGGGCCTGGTAACTCCCTGGCAGTCTCCTTACTTCCCACTCCGTTGCTCTCTCTTTAGCTGTGTGTGGATTTCGGGTAGCACTACTAGGTGACCGTTCTCCCCCGTCGGTAGTCACTGCGCGGACGCTGTTAGACTGCCACAGCTCCAGGGTCTGCTCCTCACGTCTGCTTTCCCTGAGCTGCACACTAAACCGGCTCACTCGTGGGACCTGCACTGCTACTCCTGTCTGAGCTCCACTTCCATGCTCCTCACTCCTCCACACTCTGCTTCAGACTGCTCTTCTCCTCCTCCTTCCTCTTTTCCCTTTTGTGCCTGCCTACGCCACCTAGCAACCAGGCTCTCTACCACACCCCTTGAGTGGAGATGGAGGCTTCGCCCCCTCCACCCCTCGGGTGGAGGTGAAGGCTTCGCCCCCTCCTGGGATCCCCAGGGGTCCTCTCAAAGGTACATGTGTGAGACCTGATCACTATGCGCCTGTGTAGTCACACCTCGGTCAGCCTTCTGGATTACCTGTGTTGCACTGTCCCCAGCATGGGTGCAGTACTCAGTGGTGCCTGACCAGGTCAGGGGCGCCACATTTATTTTATTGAAAAGTGTTTTTGCAGTAGTAAGGTTTCATTAAACTTTGTATTCTGCGGCTTGTGTGTATCACAGGGCACAGTCAGCTGCTATTAACAATTAAATCAATCAAGGGGACTGATGTAACGGCTCAGGTCTGAAACCCCCTATCTGTGTACATGGCGGCTACATGGCGACATTTGTGACAACACAGATGGTGTCTAAAGATCACTGTATGCCACTGCTACAATACAGGATAGAGCAAGTGAACGCGGTTTGATTGCGACCCAAACAAGCAAGTCTCAGGTGCTGAAAGTACGACAAGCAAGTTGTGAAAAATCGAAATCCTTGGGATTGTATCCGACTTGCTTGTCATGGTAATTTACTGGTGGCAATGGAGCCTAATTCGCTTGCCCTAATCTGTCAGGGATACAGTGATCATTGCCCATGATGTGCCCACGGGGTCGTAGGTTAACCGTCACCGGGCCGCTGTTCTTCTCCTGGGTCTCCGCAGTGGTCTTGCCCGGTACTGTAACCCCGGAAGTGTCAATAAAGGATGGGGATGATGGGAATAGTTATTTGTGACACCACCTGTGGTGTGCGGCCAGTATTAGCCGCCGCTGCAGGGGTTCCTTGATGGGGCGGATGTTGACGCAGCTTGGTTGTTACAGCTCTCCACAAGCAGAGCTAGGCGGTATTAGTGTAGCATGTGTCCACCTCTACAATATGGTGTCCACCTCTACAAACAAACTGTGTCCACTTCTATAAAATGAAACAAACAAAGTAAATAAAGAGTAAAGTTTCAAGGAGAAATACGTGGCGCCGCACAGGGGTACGAGTTGCGATCGTTCTTTGCTACGTTAGCTGTGGACGAAAAATCTCACACAAAAGTGTCAGTCAAGGCCGCGTTAGCCGTAATATATTTTTGGGTGAAAGATCTGTCCATGATATAAACAAAACATTTGCTACTAGAGTTGATAATGCAAAATCAGACATACGTTGATTGGTGAAATTATATCCGGGAAGTATGTCAACGTTTCCTAAATGATGCTCCAGCCATGGGAGGTCTGGGAGAAATCGTTCAGAACGATGAAAGTTTGATGCGTGGTCGTAGAAAATACAACAGGGGACGTCTTCTGCAGGGAAATCGTGTGCCGCCAGCGCGACAGAATTATGATAATGAGGTCGTTGGTCCGTGGATTTTCGGAATGGTGTGGAAAAAATCGGATGGGAAACAAGACTTAGGTATGTTCCACGTGCTTCGCCGGAACGAACAAATGTTGCGACCAATAATTCAACGCCATATAGCACCCGGCACATTGATCAAATCAGACAAATGGGCCGCTTATCGGAACATTTCTACATGGCAAGGTTTCAGTTACATGCACGAAACGGTGAATCATCAACAAAATTTCATTGACCCTATCACAGGTGCAAACACGCATAGGATCGAGTGTCACTGGGGTCATATTACAACCAAAATATTGTGAAAAATGAAAGGGACATCGCCGAATTTATTGCCTGGTCACTTGGCTGAATATTGGTGGAAAAAGATACACAACGAAGCACCATTCAATGCCATCGTAGACGAAATAGCTGCGCAAATTCCGCTGATATAATCACCATTTCTGGTAGTTTTCCGACTGACTGAGGTCCTATGCATTTTTACTGTTTATTTACTTTGTTTGACACAATACATCAACTGACTGAGATCCTATGCATTTTAACTGTTTATTTACTTTGCTTGTTTCATTTTGTAATGGTGGATACATTTTGTTTGTTTTATTTGGCAGAGGTGGACACATGCTACACTAAGGCTTGAGTCACACTTGCGAGAGACTCACGCGAGTCTCATATCGCATAACCCGGCATGGCCACACACTCTCCTGACAGGAGCGAGTCAGCTGCATGTATTTCTATGCAGCTGAGATGCTCCTGTCAGGAGAGCTGCAGGCCATGTCGGGTGATGTGATGCAAGACTTGCACGAGTCTCTCACAAGTGTGACTCTGGCCTAATACCGAGCTAGGCCCCAGAGATGTTGGGAGTAGTGATAGTCTATGGCGCCAGAGCACAGGGGCGTCGGCGCCGGTACAGAAGGACGACACAGAGGGGGTTCAGTTCAAGTTCTTACTCACTGGAAGCACACCGTCGTTGGAGTACCAGGCTGCACTGTGATGGGCTTCAGCCAATCACGGATACTTCGGAGGTCGAGGCTGGTGTTTCCTTCTGTGCATCACCTTTAGACGGTTTACCTCCACCCCAGCTCCTGCGCTCTGGAATGTGTCACGGGTGCCTTCTGTACTCCCCGCTAACTCTGGGATCCCCCTTCTTTCCTAAAACCCCGGGTCGAGCTTCCAGCTCCAGACCACGGGTCCCGTACCGTCCGTGTCTAAGCTTATCTCCTTCTGTGTGTGACCTGGCGCTGGCTGCGTCCGGACCAGACTGACTATTGTGTGAGATGGCTTCTAACTACCCCTGTTGGTGCGCCTCCCGGGTTCCTGAACTAGTGGGCAAGGGGTCCCATACCTCGTGATGGCCACCCCAGCACCTACCCTAGCCCAGTCCCAGTGGAAGAGCTCCCGTGTTATGTGTCGGTTGAGTGTGTTTTTGGTGGTGATTACCGGTGACGACCTCCTGCGTATCCGAGATGAATACTGAACCTCGAGTTAGGTGCAGTACTCTGTGGTGCCTGAAGCCGCAGGGGCGCCACACTCACACAATTTGTCATGGCTAAATAGCACTAGCCAAGGGCCTAACTATAGGAGTACAAAGTTTAGGGGAGAGTCACACCTGCGTATGGCTCGCATGAGTGTAATACAAGAAAATTTCGCATTCCAATCGGCCCCATTTAAGACAATGCTATACCTCAGATCTGTGAGTTTTTCCTCAGCCCTAAATGGACTGAGGAAAACAAACACAGCATGCAGCGATTGTCTGCGAGAGCAGTGCCACTCGTACCCATACAAGTCTATGGGTGTGAGAGAAACATCGGACTGCACTCGGATGTCATCCAAGTGCAGTGCAATATACTCACAGGCTAACAATGGAGGAGATGGTGGGATGAAACCATCCCTCTCCTCCACAGCTGTGATCTGATCTCAGGAACGGATTACAGTTGCATGACACTCGGACCACGCTTGCAGCAGAGCAGGAGCTGAGGGTCATTAGCATATCACATCCGATGCTCTCACATCAGAAGTGGTACGCAAGTGTGACTCTGCCCTTACAGTCACATCCAAGCTCTGAAGCCTTATCTAAGACACCGATGACCTAAGATCTATGAAAGACCTGTGATAGTAGGAGCTTTTGCATTGGGGTCCACATGCTTCACATTTCATGACCATTTGGATTCTACTTTTTCTGTAACACATTGCCTATGACGTGGTGCATGGCATAAGGGGTCTATGTAGTCTTTGGATGCCTGGGCCAAATTCTGCCCCTTACTGTCTTCCTTTAGTTAAAGCACGGTGTATCAGTTTTGGCCAGAAACCTTTAGTATTTCAGTGTTTTTTGAAACTACAACTCCCAGCATTCCTGAAAGGCCATTCAGGTGTCAAGGATTGCTGGGAGTTGTAGTTTCACAATAGTTGGAGTGCTGGTGGTTGCTAATTTCTGGACCTCACAGTTGCTTCAACTCTAAAACACATATTAATCCCGCAGTAATGATTGCAGATTAAATCAGGGATAATTTGGGATAAAAAAGAAACTGCCCCATCCCTCCCTCCAAAGGGTACACACGTCCTGGTGGAAAGGATTGCAGCGCTGCATTTGCACATCCAGCCAGTAGGTGTCAGTGTAGGCTGTGGATCAGCCAGTCAGGGCTGGGCAGGAAGCATTTCCCTTCCCCCCTCACACCTCCCTCCAGAACTTGTCTCCTCTCTCCGGCTGTCAGAGTGAGCCTGGCTGCAGACAGAGCAGGAGGAGAGTGCTGGTCCCAGACACGGAGCCTGTGTGCAGACCCTGCAGGGGGAGGTAAGACCCTACCATCTCCTCTGCACAAGAGCAAGTCACAGCAGCAGCACTATCCCTCCTGCCCTGGCCGGGGGGCGCTGGCAGTGCCCAGGCACCGAGCTGCTGTGGGGCTGCAGCTGGAGCTTTTCTGGGAGTCGGGGAGGAGCTGCTGCTGCTGGCAGAAAAGTGACAGAGGCCCAAGTTTAATGTCTGTGCGCTGGGAAAGCCACATCTGCCCTCTAATGCCAGGCACATAGGTGGGTGAGCATCTCCTTAGAAGATGCCAGGACACCTGAGGCTCTGGAGAGTGGCACTGGAGCTGCTGCCATGAGTTTATTAAAGTAAGAGGCTTCTCTCAGGCATGGGCTTTGTGGAGGGGGTGTGCCAGATGCACATGCTGGTGCCCGCTCCACTGCATCCTGCTCCTCTGCTCCTACACCCTGGGTACCAAGGTGCACATTGCATACCTGTCTCTGCCAGCTCCACTACATCCTGGGTACCAAGGTGCACATTGCATACCTGACTCTGCCTGCTCCTCTGCTACTACACCCTGGGTACCAAGGTGCACATTGCATCCTGCTTCTCTGCTCCTACACCCTGGGTACCAAGGTGCACATTGCATCCTGCTTCTCTGCTCCTACACCCTGGGTACCAAGGTGCACATTGCATATCTGACTCTGCCTGCTCCACTACACCCTGGGTATCAAGGTGCACATTGCATCCTGCTCCTCTGCACCTACATCCAGGGTACCAAGGTGCACATTGCATACCTGACTCTGCCTGCTCCTCCACATGATGGGTACCAAGGTGCACATTGCATCCTGCTCCTCTGCACCTACATCCAGGGTACCAAGGTGCACATTGCATACCTGACTCTGCCTGCTCCTCCACATGATGGGTACCAAGGTGCACATTGCATCCTGCTCCTCTGCACCTACATCCAGGGTACCAAGGTGCACATTGCATACCTGACTCTGCCTGCTCCTCCACATGATGGGTACCAAGGTGCACATTGCATCCTGCTCCTCTGCACCTACATCCTGGGTACCAAGGTGCACATTGCATACCTGACTCTGCCTGCTTCCTTGTTTTAGAGTGATGCTTTATGTCCTTATTCTGGCTTGGTAAAGTACCAAATTCTGAAAATGTGGCTACATGTATAGATATCAGTCTGCATATCACAGTCTGGTACTTTTGTATCTGTCCATGGGCTTTGTGGAGGTGGTGTGCCAGATACACATGCTGGTGCCCACTCTGCTGCATCAAGCTATGCCCTGGGTACCAAGGTGCACATTACATACCTGGCTCTGTCAGCTTCCTTGTTTTAGTGTGATGCCAGCTGGCATTTTCCGGTATCGCTCTGCATATCAGTCTGGTACGTTGTAGCTTACCTGTTGGAATGTTTTGTGCCCCTCAGTAAGATTGACAAGCCTGGTGTTAAGTGTATGCCTCAACTGATATAAAGATTGCAAGGTGTTAAAATTTATTTTTTTTTCTTCATTTTTTTTTTTCTTTTGGGGTATTCCTGCTATATACTCCCTGAATTTCTACATAGAATCACCGAATATGCATTGGGTTGACTTATCAATAGGATCCCAAAAAAGATCCCCCTACGAGGAGACGGGATGTTGGGTACAAGCTGCTCCAGCTGAATCCGTACGGCACATGCTGCGCATTGTGTTTGGCACAGCCCGTGGCTTTCTAAGAAAACTTGTCACATCGCGAATGTTGTACATGAAATATGGTTGTCTCTGTTTTGCTCTAAAAAAAAAAATTGTGTAAGTCCAAAGTAAATGTGTTACCATTGTGGTGTTTTTTTTTAGCAATGACCCATCAACTCGTTTTGAAGGCCAACATTGAAAAATACCTGATTTTATAAGATGTTTTGGGGTGTTTTTGTTTTTTGATGCAGGGTGGGGAGGAAGCATGGCCACTACTGACTGCTGATATGTAATGGGACATGAAAAATTGCAATCTATAAAGCTGCATTTCCAAACTTTTTTTTTTTTTTTTTTTTTTTTCCTTTGACCTGGGGAGGGAGAGAAATAATGTTTAACCTTGGTTGGGGCACCTTTTTTAATTTTGAACAAGTATTGTGACCACTGAGTATATAAATCATATTCAAGGTCATGATATATAGTAAATATATCCACTGTGTCCCCCTGAATATAACTGTATATTACAAGATGGCCATGTTATGCCCACTCTCCTGACATCATTGCGCCTCCAGTGCTTTTTACAGAAAATGTAAGGCTACATGCGCACGCTGCAGTTTTTGTCCCTTTTTTTTTCTCCCTTATTTTGGTGCAGTTTTGTTGTCATCAAGTTCTGACTTTTGACTTCCCAGCAAAGTCTGAGAAATCAGATCTGCTGTGTTCACATTGCATTTTTTTTTTTTTTTTTTTTTTCGGTCTGCAGTTTCTCACAAACTTCTGACAAAAAATTCAACATGTTCATTCCTGCTTCTTTATTGCAGTTTTGTCACACTTTCTATACTGATAAACACATGAAGTCAGAATTGACAAACGCACCAAAAATGCATCATCATTACAAGCGTGTTTTTTTTTTTTTGTTTTTTTTTTTTTTTTTCTTTTATCATTTCCAGGCTCTGACAAGGTGCAGTTTGTATGCAGACAAAACTGCAGCGTGCGCACATACCTAAGGCTATGTGCCCATGGGAGAATGTACTTGCGTATTTTGCTGTGGAAGTCTATGTGCGCACGTAGCATTTGTCCCTGCAGAAATTTCTGCAGCGATTTGAACAGCACACGTGCGCTTCACATCGCTGCAGAAACAGTCCGTAATGAAAAAAAAAAGCCGATTTCATGCGCTCTGAGTGCAGCCCCTCCCATAGACAGAGCGGGGGCTGCATGCAGAGCGCAGGAAAGAAGTGACATGTCACTACTTAGAACGCGCGCTTCTGGCAGCACCCGAAGCGCTGCACTCTAATACGCCACATGCGCACGTCTCCTGCACAATCTCCATAGATTCATCGCAGCGTAACTGCATGCAAATACGCAACGTACGCACATAGCTGAAGACACGCAGATTTTCTAGATTTTCCAGATAAATCCGCAGGTTTATGCAAGTACGGACACTCCCCATGTGATCCTATGGGATTTGGGGGGTGCTGTATCAATGCTGAAATTTTTGCGGCTGTGGTAAATGCTGCAGATTTCCCGCAGCCGCACGTAACCATGTCATTTATTGATGCGGAATTCCTGCCTTTCCACTATGGAGACACAGGTTGGGATATCCGCACTGATTCCGCAGGTTTACCACAACAATTCCGTAGAAATACCGCATCAGTGGATAGCTGCGGATTCCGGGAAGTTGCTGCGTGAGCTTACAGAAAAGTCCGCAGGTACGTTCTCCCGTGGGCACATGGCCTAAGGGCAGTAGTGACTTTGCAGGAGGTGCTGAGCGGCCGTCCTCCTAGCACCCTACATTCCGCTCCCACCAGTATTTTAAGCTGTGTTGCGACACATTGCATGAGAAACGCTGCTATTCAGGTGTAATAAAATATTATCTGGTGGTAGTGTCTTATCGATATCAGCTAGGCAACTATACTGAGGGTTCTGGAGAAGCTTTTGCTACACTATTTTTTTTCAATGTTATTGCTGAGTGTTGTCACTCACCCACTCAGTTGAATGCATAGAAACAAATGTTAATTTATGCAGTATTTTGGTTTAACACTGAATTTTCCTTGTAGGGGAATGCAGAAAGCACTATGAACATAATACAAAGGTTCACATGGCATAGATTTGCCACATCAGCTATGCATTTCTTTCTTTATTTTTTTTCTTTGGCCAACCTGGAAAGTTCTGAAGCTTTGCGAACCACTTTTATAAGAGAATTTGGCTTTTTTTTTCTGTAAACCGCATGGCTCCAAATGTTGCCTTTCCCTGGTCTATTTTCCTACCTTCAGCTGCACTAATATCAGAACATAGTTACTCATGTGGAGTACAGCTGATTGCAGTAAAAGGGTCAGCACCTGGCTCCTCCTGTGAGCTTATCCCCAGAGGTGGTGAGATACAGATGTTGATCTGACCCTTTCACTACCAGCATCAGTGCTACAAAGGCGTGTCTCAATATCCATGACCCCTATAGATAGTGGGCACCAACAGTCTCTAAAATGATTGACCATCCTAATGGGATGTGTTCTGTAGGAGAAAAGAGAACACCCCCCGCCCCCCCCCCCCCAGTTTCCCAACATTTGGACAATGCAGAATTTTTGATGTGTTCCTGAGCAGACTTGACTCCACTATTCCAGTGCTGGTGTTATGACTTGCCTGGCAGTCAGTGCTATATTGCTAGGTATCTGGTAGTGGTGGGATGAAGACATTCCCATCACCAGGACTTCAGAAGTATTGAGTGACCTGTGTGGATCTTTACGGTGTAAGGCCGGCTTCTCACTTGCGATTATCTCGCATTGCACTCGGACACATGTTAATCAATGAGGCAGCTCCCATCTATTATTTATATATATATATATGTATATATGTATATATGTATATATGTATATATGTATATATGTATATATGTATATATATATATATGTATATATATATATATATTTTTTTTTTTTTTTTATTTCTAGCGACATTCGTTTCTCTAAATACATTTATCGCATGTTTCAGAAAACACTGGAAATAAGTGAGGTCTCACACAATGTCAGTCAATCTGTCAGTCGGTCTCTCTCTCTGTCCATGTCTTCAAGGCCCCTCCCCCCCCCCCCCCCCCCCCCCAAACAGCAACCTCCTTTCACCATTTTAATAAAGTCAGCAAAATGCCCCTCCAGGTTCGACATAATCCACAGCGGTCCCACGACGCTTTCAGCTCTGCTACATCGGAAGCTGACAGAGCGACCACGACCGCTCTGAGCTCCCCGCAGCGACTGAAGTGAGTCGCGCCATCAGCGATGATGTCACTCAGGTTACCCGCGGCCACAGATCTCAGCGGGAGGACTTCTGCTGTGGCCGCGGGTAATCTCAGTGACGGCACCGCTGATAGCGCGGCCCACTGTGGTCACTCAGGGGATTTGCGGTCACCGGTGAGACTTTCACCGGTGACCGAAAATCTGGCCATGCCACACACAGAGCCGCAGGATGACAATGAAGTCGGGTGAAGTTCATCAGACTTCATTCTGATCGCGCGGCTCTCTGTCTGCTGTCAGCGGCCATTCAGCTACATGGCTGTCTGCTGTCAGCGGCCATTCAGCTACATGGCTCAGTCTGTCTGCTGTCAGCGGCCATGTAGCTGAGCTGAAAGGCAGATGACATAGTAAAAACAGATCCCATACGCATCCAACACGCATTGCACACGGAATGCAATCATGAGAAAAATCCCAGGATCGCAGTGCAGTTGCATTGCACACTGATCTCAACGCGAACTAAAATTGTCCGACTTTATATCATGCAACTCGGACCGATTTTACACGCATAAATGTGTTTCCAGCCTGAGTCTGCTCTGCCCTCTCTGCTGAGCAAAATGGTCAACTCTGCTAAACTTGCCTCCCCGTCCTCCACTGCTTCTCTGGAGTAAAGGCCCCGTCACACACAGAGATAAATCTTTGGCAGATCTGTGGTTGTAGTGAAATCATGGACATATTGTTCCATTTGTACACAGCCACAAACCTGCCACTGATTGTCCACAATGTCACTGCAACCACAGATCTGCCAAAGATTTGTGTGTGACAGGGTCTTAAGGCTCAGTTCACATGTCCAGTAACTGCCATTAGAACAGATATAGCCGCATTCTGTTGGCAAAAAAAGTGCTAACACAACTTTTTTTGGAAGTTTGGAAAAAAAATAGTTTTTTTTCCAAACATCTATGGAAAATGAATCCATTAACATATTGCTATTTCTCTTTGAAACTGAAGTAAGCAAAGAACATCCGTTAAAAATCCGTCTTGCAAACAAAATGAATGAATTGGAGACTCTTATGTCAACCATGGATTATGATGTGGTGGGCATTACGGAAACCTGGCTGGATGAAAGCCATGACTGGGTGACAAACATACCGGGGTATAGTACATTTAGGAAGGACAGGAAAGGCCAAAAAGGTGGTGGGGTGTGTATATTTATCAAATCTAACCTAAAACCTGTGTTGTATGCAGGGCTGTGGAGTCGGAGTCGGAGTCGTGGAGTCGGAGTCGGAGTCGGAGCTCATTTTGGTGGAGTCGGAGTCGGTATAAAATGCACCGACTCCGACTCTTAAAATATATAATAAATTGGGGACAGGAGTGCAATGCAGAATGTGCTGAATATTTTACTAAATAATAACATTTAGTATAATGCTTATATTTAAGTGAAAAATTTATTGTAGTACAATGTGAACATCAGACATTTAATTGTTTTTATGATACAATAATCAAGATATTTGGATAGAACATAAAATATTTATTGGAATACAACTTTAGAACACAAACTAATAAATTGTAAATATGTAATATATATATATATATATATATATATATATATATATATATATATATATATATATATATATATATATATATATATATATATACACACAGTGTATATACACACACAAGATATATATGTAATCTACTGTATATTACATAGTGTATTACATATTTACAATTTATTACAGTTTTTTGTGTTCTAAAGTTGTATTCCAATAAATATATTTTATGTTCTATCCAAATATCTTGATTATCGTATCATAAAAATTATTAAATGTCTGATGTTCACATACACATATTCATGTACTACAATAAATTTTTCACCTAACTAAGCAATATTTGAGGAGTCGGAGTCGGAGCAAGAGAATTTGAGGAGTCGGAGTCGGAGCAAGAGAATTTGAGGAGTCGGAGTCGAAGGTTTGGCTTACCGACTCCACAGCCCTGGTTGTATGATGACATTGAGGGGAACAGCAACAATGTAGAGTCAGTATGGGTAAATGTAAATGGGGAGGGGAATAATGGAAAAATGCTAATTGGAGTTTGCTATAAGCCTCCTAACATACCTGAACAAATAGAGGGTGAAATGCTGGAACAAATTGAAAAGGCAGCTAATAATAATAATCGGGTTCTTATTATGGGGGATTTCAACTATCCAGACATTCAGTGGGACATAGAATCTTCTGGTTCTGCTAAAAGCTGTAAGTTCTTATCTACTATTCAAGACCATTTCCTCTCTCAGATGGTAGGTGAACCGACCAGGGGAGATAATTTGCTAGATCTGGTCCTGTCAAATAGACCGGATACAATTTCAGATCTACAGGTCCGGGAGCACTTGGGCACCAGCGATCATAATATGGTAAGCTTCGACATAATATTCAATAGAACATTTCAAAGGGGGAATGCTAAAACCTGGAATTTTAGGAAAGCTGATTTCAACAAATTAAGGGAAGAGCTTAAATGTGTAGATTGGGACAGAGTCATGGTAACTGGGGATACCGAACATAAATGGGGTAAGTTTAAGGATATACTACTAGAGTCCTGTAAAAAACGTATACCCTCTGTTAATAAAATGTCCAGGAATAAAAAGAAACCACTATGGATAAATAAGACTGTACAACGTATAATAAAACAAAAACAAAGGGCGTTTAAAATCTTGAAGGCTGAGAATACAGAAATAGCATTGCAGGAGTATAAAGATATCAATAGGCAATGCAAAAAAGAAATCAAACAAGCAAAACTAGCTACTGAAACAAAAATCGCCAATGACATTAAAATAAATCCCAAAATCTTTTATAAATACATTAATGCCAAAAGGAAAACAAAGGATAGTATCGGACCCTTAAAATATAATAACAAGTTAGTTATAGAGGACAAACAAAAGACTGAGATATTAAATAGGCATTTCTCATCTGTATTCACCAAGGAACTGACTGTACCAGGGATCATTCAACAAGTGAAAAATCAATGTTCACCACCCGATATAATTAATTTAACACAAGATGAAGTACGCCTACGTCTGAGTAAATTAAACATTGACAAATCCCCAGGGCCAGATGGCATTCATCCACGAATATTGAGGGAATTGAGCTCCGTAATCGACAGACCGCTGTATCTCATCTTTTTAGACTCACTTGTAACAGGGTTGGTGCCTCAGGATTGGAGGGTTGCTGATGTGGTACCGATATTTAAGAAAGGTAAGAGGGTAGATCCAGGCAACTACCGTCCAGTAAGCCTGACATCAGTAGTATGCAAAGTTTTTGAGGGCATTTTAAGGGATGACATGCAAAAATATATTGCAGAAAATAATATGATAACTGACAGACAGCATGGATTCATGAAAGATAAGTCGTGTCTAACCAACCTGTTGGGGTTCTATGAGGGGGTAAGTTCAAACCTGGATATTGGTAATGCAGCTGATGTGATTTATTTGGACTTTGCAAAGGCATTTGATACTGTACCACATAATAGCCTTATACTAAAGCTCCAGAAGCAAGGACTAGGGGACACAATATGCAACTGGGTAAGGAATTGGCTAAAAGATAGGAAACAAAGGGTAGTCATAAATGGTACATTCTCTAAATGGGCTATAGTCAGCAGTGGGGTGCCACAGGGATCTGTGCTTGGACCGATTCTTTTTACTCTCTTTATTAATGACCTTGTGGATGGGATTGATAGTACAGTGTCAGTCTTTGCTGATGACACCAAACTATGTAGGATATTAAAAACTGACCTGGATAGTACAATATTACAAAAAGATCTGGATAAGATGTCAGAATGGGCAGATACTTGGCAAATGAGATTTAATGTTGATAAATGTAAAGTAATGCACCTAGGACAGAGTAATCCTATATCTGCGTATACATTAAATGGAAGTAAACTCGGGACTACAGAACAGGAGAAGGACTTGGGTATTCTCATTACAAATAAGCTGAGCAGCAGCACTCAATGTCAAGCAGCAGCTGCTAAAGCAAACAAGATTTTAGGGTGTATAAAAAGAGAGATTAGATCCTGTGATCCCAACGTATTGTTACCCCTCTATAAATCACTTGTAAGGCCACATCTGGAATACGGGATCCAGTTTTGGGCTCCACATTTTAAAAAGGACGTTCAGAAGTTAGTCAGTTCAAAGGCGGGCAACTAGACTATTACAAGGAATGGAAGGCCTCCCATATGATGGCAGGTTGAAAAAGTTAGATATGTTTAGCTTAGAAAAAAGACGTCTCAGAGGAGATCTCATTTATATGTATAAATACATGTGTGGTCAATATAAAGGACTGGCACATGACTTATTTCTTCCAAAGACAATACTAAGGACCAGGGGTCATTCACTGCGAGTGGAAGAAAAGCGATTCCGACACCTAAATAGGAAAGGGTTCTTTACAGTTAGAGCAGTCAGACTGTTGAATGCCCTACCACAAGAGGTAGTAATGGCAGATACTATAACAGCTTTTAAAAAAGGGCTGGATGATTTCCTCAGTACACAAAACATTGTTGTTTATAAATGACTTAGTGACCAAATGTAGAACTGGTGGAGGAAGGTTGAACTAGATGGACCTAGGTCTTTTTTCAACCTAAGTAACTATGTAACTATGTAAAAATGGAAGAAACTGAACGCTAAATAGCAATCTGTCAACAAATCTGTTTTCTATAGAATCCAGTGTAAGGCTATGTACCTGCGGATTTTGCCACGGAAAACCCGTGGATTTATCTGGATTTTCCATATAAATCCGCAGGTTTAAGCAAGTAGAGAGACTTCCCATGTTATCCTATGGGATTTGGAGAGTGCTGTATCATTGCTGCGGTATGGTATGTGTGGCTGCGGAATATGCTGCGGTGGATGTCCCGCAGCCGCACGTAACTTAATGTCAATTATTCCTGCGGAAATCCCACATCTCCACTATGGAGATAGACCGGGAATTCCACAGGTAAGTCGCACGAATGTCCGCAGGTTTATCGCAGACATTTAGCTGAAATACAGCAGCACTGGATAGCTGCGGATTCCAGGGATCAGCTGCAGGAAACCTGCAGATATATCCACAGGCACTTTGTCCCGTGGGCACGTAGCCTAAAGGTTGGGGGAAAAAAAGATATTGCAAAATTTTTTTTTTATGTTTTTTTCTTTTGCTGATGGATTGCAGCTGGATACGTTATATTGGATGTTTTCTTGGCATGTGAACATATCCTTAATTGACAAGTTGCCGTATTGACTTCACCCCATCTGACCGCTGCAGCCTATCACTGGGCTAAGCAGCTTTTGCCGTTGACATCATTTTTTAATTTTTTTTTTTTTCCACTTCCATATTTCTTTGAAACGTTAAAAAAAAAAAAAAAAAAGCTATAATGTCCTTTTCCATTCTGCGGTTACTCAAGTGCTACCTGCTGGTCACTGGAGGGTGGGGGATTGGTTTGTGTGTGGGTTAACTCATCAAAAAAAATTGAACCATTTTTTAGTTGTCTTAATCCTATCCTTACGACCCAATTTTTATTTTTTTATTTTTTTTATAAAATGCTCTATGTAGAGGGGATGGGGGGTAAATGTGCTAGTATAATTGGAAAGGAAAATGCTGATAAGAACTTAAGATGTAGTAGTCTGTAAAACCACAACTCAACTTCAACTGGAGAGGTTATCACAAAATTGTCTCTTGAGAAAATTGAAAATTGGCTTCTTTTCTGTAATGCTGGGCTCACACCATGCCATTGTTTTCATTTTTTTTTTTTTTTTTACTTTATGTTTTGCTTAGTCAAACCAAAGCTCGCAATTGTGCTAAGAAAGGACTAGTACACTGTGTGAATTCAGTTTTGTGTTCAGTGTCATAATCTGTTAGCATACACTCCTGAAATCTTGCAGTTTTCATTGCATTATGATTGACACTATTCTGACTGCCCAGAAATTCTCTGCTGAACTGAGTAGCAGCTGCTCAGGAAAGATGACGTTTTCTATAATTGCTTATGGAATGTAATTAGAAAATTATAGAATTAAGATATTTAATAATTTAGGTAGCGTTCCCTCTAACTGAACCTTTTTGGTTTGGCAAGCTGTAAGTCAATACTGATGAATAAATAAGTCTGGGGTGAAAAATTAATGCATAAAATGTTTATTGCACAGGATTAAGATCCAATTTGGTTATGTCTCTATTATGGATTAAAAGGAATCTGTCAGAAGGATTTGCTACTTCGCCAGAGCAGCATTATGCAGACAGATACTGAATCTAGCGATGATTAACTTAGCTTACTGCGTGCAGCAGTTCTGACAGTCTTTAGACTTAGCAATGCAGCAGAGCTGTGAAAGCTGACCCCTCCCAAACCAGGTTCTGTATGTACACGGTCTTTAGACAGTGAGCTGCTAATCAAAGGAGGGAGCAATGATTACCAGGTGATAAAGCCTCCAGCTTACATAAACGGCACACAGCTTGACATGTGACACATTGTTGAATTCTGTGTTTTAAGCTGGGGTCACACTAAACGACAGCGACAACGACGTCGCTGTTACGTCACCATTTTCTGTGACGTAACAGCGACCTTGTAAGTCGCTGTTATGATCGCTGCTTAGCTGTCAAACACCGCGACGCAGCAGAGATCATAACGTCGCTACATGTGCAGAGAGCCGCGCACACTGCTTAGCGCTGGCTCCCTACTCTCCTAGCTACAGTACACATCGGGTTAATTAACCCGATGTGTACTGCAGCTACATGTCACAGTGCAGAGAGCCGCGCACACTGCTTAGCGCTGGCTCCTTGCTCTCCTAGCTACAGTACACATCGGGTTAATTAACTCGATGTGTACTGCAGCTACATGTCCCAGTGCAGGGAGCTGCGCACACTGCTTAGCGCTGGCTCCTTGCTCTCCTAGCTACAGTACACATCGGGCTAATTAACCCGATGTGTACTGCAGCTACATGTGCACAGAGCAGGAGCCGGCACTAGCAGCAAGAGCGGTGGAGGCTGGTAACGAAGGTAAATATCGGGTAACCAGGGAAAGGTTTTCCCTTGGTTACCCGATGTTTACCTTGGTTACAGCTTTCCGCAGCTGCCAGACGCCGGCCCCTGCTCGCTTCATTTCGTCGCTCTCTCGCTGTCACACACAGTGATGTGTGCTTCACAGCGGGAGAGCGACGACGAAAAAATGAAGCACAACATTCAGCAACGAGCAACGACCTCACAGCAGGGGCCAGCTCGTTGCGGGATGTCACACACAGCGACAGGACGTCGCTGCAACGTCCCAGAAAATGGTAACGTAGCAGCGACGTCGTTGTTGTCGTCGCTTTGTGTGACACCACCTTTAACCTCTACCTCAGATTACATACCAAAAACCTTCTGAGATTCCCTTTTAACCATGAAGAGTAGATCTGGTCTATAGATCTTTTGTATACAGTAGCTCTGCTGAGGTTATCACTAACGAAAGCTGATTGACATCTGAATAATCCTGAAAGGTCTCAATCTTTTTTTTTTTTTTTTTTTTTTTTTCTTGGAGCGCTATCCAGGTTTTTAAGACTGATGGGTATGACTGCTCACGGATATCTGTTTTAAATCCTTAGTGTCTGTTAATCTGGCGTTGCAATATCTATGGTTCATGAATTTATTTTGCGGTCCCCAAAGAAGTCCTGTGAAATAGCCTGTAAAGAAGTGCTGTAGCTGTTAATATCTTAAAGACTTAGTGATGTATGAATGTCTCTAAGTGGGTCTTGGAAATAAAGCTTTTCATAGGGCTGTATATTACTTGTAATAAAGCAATGTATTAATCCTGCACAGAATTTATAGCCTAACCACAGGCTATCCTATAGATGTGGGTCCTAGAAGAGACGACCTTACATAGGACCCCCCCTTTCCACATCCATGATAACGTACTTTTTTCACGGATATGTTGAAGGTTCGTATGGCTATTCGTGTGCCGTGACTTTTCCACACATGTTCTGTCTGCTATCCTTGATGGCATACAAATCAAACTTTTTACTCGTCTATTTCCGGTGCTGCTGCTGCTTCCTGGTCCACGGTGCAGTGAATATTCATGAGCATAATGAGCAGGCCTGGAAGCAAATGCCATCAGCGGTAAAGTCAGGGAAGTATAGAAATTTTTTTTTTTTTTTTTTCCTTTTCTGGTATGTGTCACACGGATCACATCAGTGTGTGGTCTGTGTGACATCAGTGGTGCCAGAGAAACACCAGACGTGTGTGTGTGTGTGTGTGTGTGTCACGCGTCCGTGATAAAAACACATTTATGTCAATGGGTCTGCGTATGTCCGTGTCTCTGGTACGAATGAAAACTGATATCAGTACCGGAATTGCGGACACGTGAAGGGGCCTAAGATTGTGTTCTTAGCCCATGTCTGTGAATATGCTGTAAATGGTCAAGATTAGAGTAGGCCATTAACCTAAAATAATGAGTATACAGCTTTTAGCTTTTCTTCCAATAGTAAAAATGAATACAAAATAGGATTTATTTTTTCTTTGCCCCTAGCTCTCATCCTTCATAAGGCATTTTGATGTAAAGATAAAAGGGTATAGTTGTAAACTTTAAATCCAATGTTCTACAGTAAAAAATGAGAAATTCCAAGGGGGTAATTTTTTGTTTTATTTATTTATTTTTTTTTTTTTTTTTTTTTTTTTGGTCAATGTACGTGACCTGGTGTCTTCATTGTGTAATACGCCTTGTTCTCTAAGGACCATGAACTCGGTGATGATCAGAGCAGGAAAGTGAAAGCTCGTTCCGCAAAGACCCTTCATAATTTTACAAAGAATGAACATAAATGAACCATTTCTGCTGAGACCTATGTCGGACATCTGGTTTATGCAGCAGAACAGTAATTCATTTAAGGACTGTAATTAAAGTGTAGACCACACACAGACTGATTAGATTTATTGTGCTAAGTAGCAGATCTACACTTAAAGTCATTGGTCAATGCCATTAAAGAAGGAATACGAGCTAAAACCACAATTAAGATGATATTACACACAAGGCCCTACTAGTGTGCTAGCAGCTATTGTGGGATACTGTAGAGGGTTCCCACAATGAAATGCTTCATGCAGAACTACATGTCATGTTCTTCATGGATGAAGCTGTTCTTGTCAGTTCCGTCTTTCTACTGATTTATGTGACCTGCCAGTTTCAATTCTTGGCATAAGCACTCTAATATATCTTTATTATGGGGTGTTAAGATGGTTATAGCTTTGGGATTACAGCATAGCCATTAGATGTTTTGGAAATGTTGTGAGGTGAGATGTTCAGAACCGCTGCCATTGCTGTTCAGCTTTCATTTGTCACCAGGTGGTGAAGAAACACATTGACATGTTGGAATAAATTTACTTTGCAAGAGAAGGCGGCTACAGGTTTCATATTCACTTCGTAATGTTCGAGACATAAATGCAAAATAAAATCGTTCTGTCTCTAGGGCTGTAATGAAAAAGATCATTTGCTGGACTTGAATGGGGTGCTATAAATTACATTTCTGTGATCTTAGACCCCACTTTGCATATGTCCTACCAGTGGCAGCATGGTCTACAGCAGGAGGAGCTGAGCAGATGTATAGGCTTGTGAGAACACCTCCAGTAGATCTTGTATTTCCTTAACTTCTCATTTTATATACTTGTGTCCAGTGGGTGGTCCTAGTCAGTAACGGGCAGCCTTCCCTTTGTGACCTCCCTAAGGAGCGTCCATGTGACTTGTAGGAATGTAAATAAATCCCCCCCCCCGCCCCTCCCTGTATAATAATTGATCTACTTTTATAACATGGTTGACTGAGGTGAAGACATCGTCAATGTAACAAGTTCCTTTTGTCTACATATTGTGGTTACATGTTTTGTATCCTGCAGTTCCTTATATTTGGAAAACCTGCACCTAATATGTCAGAACTCATCATAAGTCTTCAATGCTCTGACTTATGGGCTTCCTGCACCTAGCAGATGTTCTGTGTACAGTATGGCTGGGCATGTGCACATGATAGACATTCTAAGAGTAAAACACTAGAGGGCGCTAAAGCAAGTAATGGCAATATCTATAATGGGAGCCTTGTTTCAAATAACTCTAATTAAAAAAAAATACAAAAAATCAGAAAAATGTAACATCTTGTTGAACAACCTTCTTAAGCAATGTGGCAGTTTTCCTCAATATCTTAAACATTAATAATCACAAATTGACCCAGTTAATCAGTGTATCTAAATCAATAAATCATATGGAGACTAGAATGATCAGTCCATAAAACCTGATTAATCAATGTGTTAAACTCATTTAAACTGTTGGCAAAATTATTTTTTTCATACCAATTTTACACTGTTGGCCTTTTGTGCCAGTCTCGGCCAGCTTTGCCTAGGTGTGTGGAGCTAGTGAGGAACATGGTGCTGCAAAACCTAAAGTAATTTACACAATTTTGATGAAGTTGTCAGGCAAAGTAACAATCGCATCCACTTCAATGTAATTGGTGATGGAGGAAGAGGGAAGCCACAGCTCTCTCCACCCAGGTTTTGGTTCTATTGCATAAGGGGAGAGAAGTGGCCGCTATTTGCCCCAGGGATCACATAACAATGTCATGTGTGCCACGGGAGGCCTTTTTCTTTTGTTGTTGCACATTGTTAAACCACTGTGGTTTCATTTTCGGCTTGTTTCCTATGAATTTGGTAAGGTGAGATTGTGGTGAAGACCTCTGCCTGTATAAATTGCAGAAAAATGCTTCTTTAGAAGGGTTCACAAGATACTGGGTTTTACTGATCTGAGATCTTGATTACTGGGACGCTGAGCAATCCCGAAACACAGGACTCTGCAGAGCCCTGTTATTGAATGGAAAGGAGGTGCACGTGCTCAACATCTCCTCCCTCCATTGTTCATTTTACTGTTGAAAAGGAGAAAGCAGAACTCTGTACTTGACATGGACAGCAGTAGAGCATTCGCACCTACTCCATTCAAGACAGAGCTTGGCAGGGTCCCATTCTCTGGATCTAGCGATTGATGGGGGGGATAACTTTCAATTCCCGGAATACTAATGTGTGGAAAAAGCCTGCCTTGCTATGATGTTTAGCTAACCCATATTTTGACAGTATATAACATGGCCAATGTCCAGCATTCAGGTACAATGAATGAGATGCAGAGATGTTTATAGTGCTGTAACTCCATGTGACTGCCTCCTCCATTGCTGCAGACTGATATCCTATCCAGTAAAATAAGTGGTCAGTCGTTACAAATGTATGACCTATATTTATTTTTTTTTGCCACTTACTGCATGTTTTCATTGTTTATTTTTTTTTTTTTTTAAAGTTGTATTCCAGTAAATATATTTTATCTAAATGGCTTCATTGATCATAATAATGATTAAAAGCCTGTCACCATTGCACTACAGTAAATTTATTAGTTAAACATGAGCCATGTGTCGGAGTGAGTGACATTAAGTTGGAGTTTTGGCTTTCCCACTCCACGTGTGTGTGTGTGTGTGTGTGTGTGTGTGTGTGTGTGTGTGTGGTTTTTTTTTTTTTCTTCTATTTGTACAGTTCACAATGTGATATACACTACCGTTCAAAAGTTTGGGGTCACCCAGATAATTTTCTTTTCCATGAAAAATCATACTTTTATTTATCAAATGAGTTGCATAATGAATAGAAAATATAGTCCAGACATTGATTAGGTTAGAAATAAATAAAGATTTTTACTTTAAATAATAATTTTCTCCAAACTTTGCTTTCGTCACAGAATGCTCCTTTGGATCAATTCCAGCTTTGCAGATCTTTGGCATTCTAGCTGTTAATTTGATAAGGTAATCTGGAGATATTCCCCCCCCCCTCCCATGCTTTTAAAAGACCCTCCCACAAGCTGGATTGGCTTGACGGGCACTTTTTGCGTACCATACGGGCAAGCTGCTCCCACAACAGCTCAATAGGGTTAAGATCTGGTGACTGGGCTGACCACTCCATTACAGTTAGAATACCAGCTGTCTGCTTCTTCACTAAATAGTTCATGCATAATTTGGAGGTGTGCTTTAGGTCATTGTCCTGTTGTAGGATGAAATTGGCTCCAATCAAGCGCTGTCCACAGGGTATGGCATTGCAAAATGGAGCGATAGCCTTTCTTATTCAAAAAACCTTTACCTTGTACAAATCTCCCACTTAACCAACACCAAAGCAACCCCAGACCATCACATTACCTCCACCATGCTTGACCGATGGCGTCAGGCACTTTTCCAGCATCTTTTCGGTTGTTCTGCGTCTCACAAATGTTGTTCTGTGTGATCCAAACACCTCAAACTTAGATTAGTCTGTCCATAACACTTTTAACACTCCTGTCCATAACACATTGTCCATAACACTCTCTTCCTCTGTCCAATGTCTGTTCTTTTGCCCATAAAATCTTATTCCTTTTGTTAGTCTCAGATATGGCTTTTTCTTTGCCACTCTGCCCTGAAGGCAAACATCCTGGAGTTGCTTCTTCACTGTAGACGTTGTCACTGGCGTTTTGTGGGTACTAGTTAAATAACAAAACAGCGTGTGGTCACCTTTTATATTGATACCCAGCCACAATAAAGTCCACAGCTGGGGGCTGGTATACTCAGGCTGGAGAGACCCAGCCTAAAAATATCAGCGCCTGCAGCCGCTCAGTATTGTCGCATCCATTAGATGCGATAATCCTAGCACTTTACCCTGCTCCTCACGACTTGCTCTGGTGCGTTGGCAATCGGGGGTCATAAGGGGATAATCACAGCTCACAGCTGTGACTAAGCCATAGGTTGGTAATGGCAGGCGTCTGAGATACACCCCGCCCACCCCATCACCAAACACCAAAAATATCCTTTTATTTAAAATAAAGCCCCCTCTTCCACTTTATTAACCTCCTAATCACCCCTGCAAGTCCGATGTAATCTACATGAGGTCCCATGGTGATTCAGCTCTGCTACATCTGAAGATCGCAGTGAGCAGCCATACAACTGAACTGCTCGATGTGAGCTCCAGAGAATGAATAAGCCGCACAATCACCGGTCACTTCACTCAGGTGATTCCCGGTCACAGCTGGCGATATCAGTGACCGTAAATAGTCTGAGTGAGGTCCCTGCTGAATGAGCGGCTTTCTCGCTCTGTATAGACCCGCAGACCAGGTCTGTGATTGGCTGCAGTCAGATACTGGGGGTGCGTCTGACTGCAACCAATAACCGATGAAAGCAGTGAATATGTAATGAGCAGGGAAGTAAAATAGCCTTATTAGACTATACATTGTTTTTGGTTGACACTGTGCAGGAGTGATCAGTTATTGCAGCATTCCACGTACTGTATAAATAGAGGCGCAGATAACTACTCTGTGATATATCAAAATAAGCCTAAGGGAAAAGTTTAATGTTGGTGACAAATGGAGAGAAAAAGTTAAAGTTCATATTGCGACCCTTTTTTGTAAAATTTTGGCATGATTGGTTGTGATGCACACCAGTTCAACTTTTTTTTTTTTTTTTTTCTTTTTAGCTGCTATTTGATTTCTAGTCCCCCAGTCTTAAAGCATACATTAATTTTGATGATTAAGAACCTGCCCCATTGGTAAACTTGTTGATGCCCTATTTCCTTACTGTACATACCGAGTCTTTTTTTTTTTTTTACAGGAGTCATCAGATTACCATGTTTTGTACAATTAGGAGGACGCCGTCTCACATTGTGCCTTGACTTCAGAATCTATTGTTGTTGAATTGATTTTTGTACTTGACTTTAAAAGGCAAATATCTGTTCTCCAAGCAAACACCAAATGGTCTGTGTGCTCAGCCTGTGCCATTATGTAATTGTTCAATGTGCACCAGTCTGTGTATTAAACCCTCCAGAGCTCCAGGGGCCTGTGCTACATTGACTTTATTAGCCACTTCAGTAGCTAAGAAGCCTGTGCCTCATTAATGCCATTAACTCTGCGGGCCACCTAAGGCTGCCTGTTCACATGCAGGTTTTGATCAGGCTTTTGAGTCAGTTTCTGAAGCCAAAACCCAGAGTGAATTAAAAGGATGTGTAAGACCTGCTGTTTATACTTCTCACCAATTCAAAATTTGTCTCGTTTTTAAAAATTGCGTAAAAACCTGCAAAGATGGTCACCCTAAGGAGCCCATGAGTTGGCACCTCAGTCTGATACCCTGCTGATATCTAGACACACCATTCTCGTGTTGTATGTGCTCTAACATACACCCAACGTGTATATGGCCCGAAGCTTTGGCTTTATTGACAGTTTGTCCAGTGTCTCCCAACGATTGTTTGGTTCACTTTGCTGGGTCAGGCACATGTTGATATATAAAACATAAAAAATATAAGGTCTTCCAGGTTTATCCTAAAGATGTACATTAAAAGATGCCAACATTCTCCACTGCACTTTAGAATTCATAAGGAACGTTTACTGACAATACAAAATAACGCACCACAATTCACATTAGATGGGGACCCTGTTCACGAGCTTACAATCTACACGCAGATCGGGGTGACAAAGAAGTAAAGTGCTTATTATATGGCCCAGACATCTTTATAACTGGTCACCAGCCAGTATGTTTCCACACGCCATGCTTTCAGTAGCACTTTGTATCTGAAGATCAACAGATCTGACCAGACTGAAGAGAAATCGAAGAAACGAGAAGTAAGAAATTAGGTAATTTTGAGGCTAAATAAAAGCATGTTTTTTGTAAGGCATTCTTAAAACTCAAGATACTGGTATTCAAACACGATTAAGGAAGTGAGTTCTATAGAAGTGGCACAGAACAAAAGTCTTTGCGACCGTTGAAGGTTTTTATTATGGATGATATTCGTCTCTGATCAGCAGAACGGAGAGAGTAAGCAGGGTGGTAGACAGATGTAGTAGGCTGACTTACCAGGACACTCAATGTTGGGGTTATTAAACGCAGCGGTTACTGTGAAAACATCTGATTTAACAAGTACCTGGCAGAAATGATTTAGGATCTCAAAGACCTAGAAGCTCCGTAGACACCTTGCAATCATGTAATTGCTGGTTTCTTTGTTTTTTCTTTTTTTCTCAACATCAGTTTAAGACCTCATTAAGGCTGCTTTCGCACATCCGGTTTTAGCAGTGCGGCTAAATCCGTCTCTAAAACCTACGCAACGGATGCGGTGGAAAAAACGCATCCTTTTGCATAAGTTTTTACATGCGGCCCGTCCAGTTTTTGCTGGTTGCGGCACGCTACTGAGCATGCGCAGTGCAAAAAACCGCCTGCGGTGGCCGGATGCGTTTTTTGCTGCATCTGGCATCCATAGGCATGCATTGGAAAAAGCGCCGGATGCGATGCGTGTGGTTTTTTTTTTTTTTTTCTGGACCAAAAAACGTGCCAGGCAATGTTCCAACCGGCCGCGGCATGGGCCAAATATGCTGCATCCAGCAAAAACCGGACCGAACACAAGGCCATGCGGCACAATCCGGCACTAATAAGTTTATGCGGAAAAAACGCAACTGGCGGCAAAAAAAACTGGGGTTGCGTTTTTTTTTTTTCTGCAAAGAGCTGGATTGTGCCGCACAGCAAAAACCGGATGTGTGAAAGCAGCCTAAGACATCCAGGTTTTTGTTTTAAGTGATCTAGGAATATTTTGCATGGATAGAACATGTACCATTATAATTAAAGCTATTATGTTTTTGCTTTGTGGGGTTTTTTGTGATAAACAGCACAAAGATATTCTTGTGCGGTCTGTGTTTCAACATGGCAACGGATAGTATAGTGCTAGCAATATCATGTCACTGTCACTTTTTAACCTTGTTTTGGCTTATCCCCATGTCCCTGGTTGTTATATTGTGGAACTATTCACTTCTAAATATATAGTTTGAGATATATATATATATATATATATATATATATATATATATATATCTCAAACTCAGACTATTATGTGTATGATAGTATGGTCACCACTTTGTGGGTAAATGAACATAATTCAGGCATATTGTGATTCAGTATTGAGCATGGTACGGCTCGCTCATCACTACTATGGTTTCCCTGCCTTCTCTCTGTGCTCTTACCATGAATACTAGTAAACTATTTTCCACTTCTACCATTTTGTGTTTATTGACCTTGTGCGTCTTCCTGTATTTCTGTGTATTTTATATGAAGGAAGTGAGGTGGCTCCTGTTAAGTTACCATAACAGCAACCTTGGCTGCTCATTAACTTGGAAAACACTTGTGGTGACTAATGCTGGCATTGGATTATAGATTTAAAAGCGATCCTGTGTCTTGCGTCTATTAGGAATTTGGCAGCTGAAGTATTTTGATGTCTTGGCACCTGGACAAGCTGTCTGAGAGTTTTTAAAGTGGCGCACCAAGAGCAGATACTTGACACTGCTGAATCTCTAGTCTGGTGGCTGATGGGTTCCTTAGTGTAGGATCTTGAACCCTGTTGCAGATAATGTATTCTGTTTTAAGCTTCTGTATGGTATTATACATATAAGATTAGTGAAAAATACTTTGTGAATCCAATGACTTTGCACATAAAAATAAATTAATCCTTGGGTATATAATCCATAGAATAAAAGCTATCTTCCATTACAAGTTTTTAATTAACTATTATGTGAAGAATAAATACAGCAGTGTTAATCTCTTAACTTGATTTATCTCCAGTTAATTAGTAAATTCACTCGTTGAGAGAGCCGTATATAGAATTTAATTTTATTTTTATTTTTTTTCCTCCTCTCCAGCCACTGCAAAATGAGGTGTTTAGTTATCACCCGGTCTTGGCAATCATCCTGTTGACCATGCACTGTTCTTGACGCATGTAGTAAAGACCAGTAGGGTTACTACGGTAGATAAGCCATATGTCTGCTTAGTTGGTAAAGTATACCAGACATTTCAGATAAGTTTCCCAAATAAGCTTGTGTGTTCATGGCCAACACCACTATTTCTGGCCATTTTATAAAGTAAATTTGGCACGAGGTTAAACTATGTAGAAATGCAGGCTATACAGTAAGTTTTCAATTTTTCAGTTACCTAAGCTATTGGGTGAACAGTACTTCTATATCTCGAGGCATTCCCGCTCTGCTGTCTCCAGCACGTGTGTTCAGAACCAGCAGCAATTTGCTGGACAGTGCCTCTTACAATCTGCTTTTCACTTTGCAATTACATCCCCTCCCCTATCCATAGAGTTCAATATGCAGCAGAAATCTATTCCCTCAGTGAGCTGGCAGTCCGTCTTGTTTAGACCAAGATTGGAGATTTTCCCCTCCTTTTTTTTTGTATTTTTTTTTTTTTTTCTCCTTCAGAGTAAACTGAGTTTGAAGGGTGTGGGCATAAAGTGTCTCTCGTTCAGAAAGAAGCATATATCTGGCAACCTATATTGCAAACTTTTAGATTATAGATATTTGAAACTTGTCACTTGATTAAAACAAATTTCAAATTCATGTATGTAGGTGCCTGTCTTGCTAAATTCTACTAAAAAGGGGGCTGAAAGCCCGTACTTGCGAAGCGCTCACTGATATCCTAATCAGGCACGAATACTAATATTCTTTATAGCAAGATACTATTTATTTTAATAGCACATGAATAGTTAATGGTACATAGGCATTTAGAACTATAGTCATAGAAACTTATACAATAACAGAAATATGCATCAACATTACCGTTTGTTGTAGCAATCCTTTCACATCGGAGGGAACTCGATTTAATGATAAGGAATCAACATGGCATCTTGCATCACAGGAGCAGTGCGTACACTTCAATGTCCTGGAAGGTTTCCCTAACATTAAGCGAGTCCGGTGTATTTTTTTATAGGAAAACTTTGTAGGTTGTGTTTAAATGGTCACCAGCATGTGACAGCTGAGTCATGTTCATGTAACTTGACCACAAACTGCTGTGGGCACCAGCAGCTTCCTGCACATTTCCTGCACATTTAGCCAGTTGTCAACTGGCCGACCACAGTTTGACCATAGTGTTAGTGAAATATTGCAATGAGCCGTAAATTTCATATGCAAGCTTCCTTAAACCTGTCTTTAAGCCAACCACAAGTTTCCGGTAAGTGGAACTGTAAATGTGACTTCCTCTTTATCTTGAAACTGCTTCAAAAACCTGTTTGACATGTATTCTTTGGTCATCATATTGGCCATCCAAAGGACATCTCTTTGATACTGAATTATTGATAGGTCAAATAATATCTGGGATCACTCCTATCTTTTGATTATGATTCCTATCTAATCACATTCAAACTTCAGTCATATCACATTGGTATCACAGTGCCGCGCCCCAGGGCCTGCAGGGGGGCTAATCGGACCTGAGCGTCCACTTCTCAGAGTCTCTGGTGGCCAGTGCCTGAGTCCGTGATGCCAGGGGCCACTTGTAAAAGGTGTTATATTTACAAGGGATAGTTTTTAATGTCTGTAACACCACTTGCGGCAATGTGTAGAAGCCGCCGCTGCATAGTCTCACTGCTCGGGCTGGTGTTAATAAGCAGCTTAGGTGACAAGGCCCTCTGCAAGTGGGGCTGAGCCCAGAGTGGATGATGACTGTTGTAGGGGTGCAGAAAGAATTCAGACGTACACAGGGACTGCAGTGCAACTTGTTCTTTACTTACTGCTCTGGTACAGCAACCCGGTTCCTGCTGGTTCTGTGGGTCCCGGGTTCTTAGTCCCAGTGCTGGTATGGCGACCCAATGAGTTCTTCCTCCTTTGCACTTGATGGTCCCTGGGGCCTGGCGCGTCTTGGGGACCTTCCCTGGTCTTTCCGTCTGTCTCTTCCCAGAGTACGTCTGGCAGGCAGCTTTAACCAATTTAAGTGTTGGACTCCTGTCCTTGTTCCCGGGTTCCCACTCTGCTACTATGCCCTGTACTCTTTTTGGTTGTGATGGGCCATGAAAGTCTCCAATCACCTGCAGGATTATCGGATGGGCCTGGAGCTTCCTGCCGTGCTCGGTCCCTTAGGGTACTGGCTTTATTCTCCTTCAGGTGACCGGTCTCCTCTTTAGTTCACTGGGGTCTCCTTTTGACCTGACACACACCGACCATCTTCTTCAACCGACACTTCCTTCACCTCCTACCATCCTCCCAGACTACTCTCAACCGTCAAAACTGACCACACCCCTCCCCTGAGCTACCGGATTGGGCAGGTCCCAGGCAATGGACAGCTACCCCTCTAAACCCGTTGCTAGCCTGTTGGTCAGCCTGGGAAGAAGGCAGTTTGTGTGTAGTGCAGTTACCAGCATTGGTCTTCCAGGAACCCGGGGTAATGCAGTTCTCTGCGGCACCTGTTACCCCAGGGTGCTGCATAGGCTTTTATTTTTGCCTTCACATTACTAGGCTTTTTTGCCACATGAAGTACAAAAAGTTAGGGACTGAAGCTGCCACTTGATACCTGCAATTTGCAGTAAAATCATGGCGTTATTAAAACAGCTGCAGAGCATTAATGTTCTAGAAGGGCAAATATTCCAATTGGCAGTATGTCATAGCATGGTAGTTAGCAGGGTCGGCTAGGGCTTTCAGATCCAACCTCCTGCAAGTGCAGGTTTGCCCAAATCATCCCTGCTATGTTAATCCAGCTTCCACGTAAAGATTTCCATTGATGGAGAGCTCACTACTCCCGTGGTAGCCTGTTCCACTCTGACTGCCCTCACTGTCTGTCTTTCCTAATGTCTGATCTGAATCTCCTTCCTTTTTAGTTTCATCTTTTACTTCCTTGTGCTATGAGAATAGGGTAGTTCTTTCTGCACTTACTACCTTTTCAGATATTTGTAGACCGCTATTAAGTCTCCTCTCAGCCTTCTCTTTTGCAAAGTAAACATTTCTACTTATTTTAGCCGATCTTCCTAGGACATGGTTTGCAGACCTTCTACCATCTTGGTGTCTTTTCTCTGGACTTGCTCCAATATATGTCTGTCTTGAATTGAGGTGCCCAGAAGGACTTCAATATGCATTTAATATTTGTAACCTTTCCTTTTGATAGGTCTAGTATCCGGTCAATGGAGATACTTTGCACCTCCAATGGTAAGTGGTTAGCTACTTTGGCTGCTTGATAAAACGTTTAGAGCTGACCTGTACAGGCTTGCACCTATTCAAGATTATATACCCAGAAATGGGAAGAAAAAAATAATTAAATTGACACGCTGTAGATTATTTTCTGTACCAAATGTGCAAGGAGAAAATACTGTGTGCATGACACTTCAGGATTCTCAAACGTTTCTGGCATCAGTATTTGCTGGCAGTTTTGTGGCCAGTCTACACTGAAATGCAACATGTGCACACGACCTTACATAGAATCACTTTTCAGGTTTATTTATTAAAAATCCCAGGGAAGTTAAGTCCCAAATCTGACTTGTACGGAATGACAATTTCCTGGCAGCCCTAAACACCTGTCGTATAATTTTATGAAGTTGTAGTATTACTGTACAGTTGAACAAACTAGAAAATCTTCTCGGAGGAACAATTAAATGAATATACGTCAGTTTAGTAGCTAATGTTCCGCTTAGTTTTTTGGGGGTTTTTTTTATCATTTTTATTGAACCAAATAGAATGTATTCACTATTCCAATTCTATTGCATATACACAACACCAAAATGCACTTTATGGGATAATATTGTTCAGCACTACAAATCCATCCTCTGAATAAATTTGTAAAATTCTGATTTTTTTTTTTCATCCACTCCTCTTTCCCAACTGATCCTCAGATTGGTCCCCTCCAGCCTCTCCCCGCAGCACCCTTAAAGGTTTCATGTCATCCTGCGGAGTTACCAGGTTCTAATTTCTAGGATATTTCCTTTTCCTGTAGGCATAATAACAGACAATCTAGCAGAGCGTCTTGGATCAACTCACCAAAGGGAAGGCCTGGTACCTCCATTCATAGCTGCCAAACTTTATAAAATGTAATCAGTGCTTTTCTCTTTAGATGGACTTCTCTTTCAAGTCTAAGGATGTTATTAATTTTATTTTTAAAGGGAACCAATCACCAGGATTTTCGTATATAACCTAAAGCCAGTGCTATACTGGCACTCGGGCTGATTCTATACATACCTGTAGTGGTCGGCTCGAATGTTTAGGTTTTCAAATCCATGAAAGAAAAGTTTTTATAAAATTTAGCTGCTTGTTGAGAGACAGCAGCTGAGGATCAGGTAATATATTCAGTTTTCCCCTCCCCCTGTTAGAATTGGCGTAAGTATTATACAAACTATTCACTTTTTCCCTTGCAGGACCTGTGAGCTGTTCACTGAGGCCCTGCCCCTTCTCATCACATGGGTATGACCTCACAGGTCCTGCAAGTGAATACTTAGAATTAGCATAACAGGGAGAGGGGACAACTATGAATATATTATATTTTTTTTTTTTTTTTTTTTGCTGCTGTCACTCAACAAGCAGATCATTTTATAAACTCTTTTCGATTTCAAAACCTAAACATCTGAGCTGACCACTACAAGTATGTATAGAATCAGCCTGATAGTGCCAGTATAGCACTGGCTTTAGTATATATATGAAAAAAACCTGGTGATTGGTTCTCTTTTTTAGGCTCCATTAAAGTTGAAGGCAAAGGATCTAGCCAATGGTATGCTTACAGCTTCCTTGTTTGGTAAAGAATACGTGATATACCCAGGACCACTGGAGAATCTGGGTACACTCCTCACTCCCACAAATTCACCAGGCAAATACGTTGCGAGGGCTGTATTTTAATATGGTACATATAGAGCAGGTGTAAGTCCCAGGGCTTGCTTCCAAAATTCGCCTATATGTCCACATTCCCACATGACATGCGTTAGATGGGCATTGTCCTGTCCACATCTGACACATTGTGCATTTGGTCTAAAACCCTGTGCGCACTTACCGGATTTTCTGCGGATTTGCTGCATGTTTCGCTGCAGAAAATGTTCATAACATCTCTGCAGTGAATCACCAGCAAAATCCTGTGCGCACTAGGCGGATTTTGACAGCTGCAGGTTTTGCTGTGGGATTCCCGTAGCAAAAACAATTGCATGTCACTTTTTTTTCCACACATCGCTGCGGGATTTCACTCCATTGACTGCAATGGAATCGTGAAATCCCGCAGGGAATAACGCAGGCAGCAAATTCTGTTCTGTTCATTGCATTTTCCTGCGTCATTCCCTCTGGTATTTTGCGGTTTACCTGCGGCAATGTACATCGCTGCCAGCGGTTTGCAGGGAAGTGATGTCAGGAAGAGGAAGCTGAGCAGAGAGTAAACACACACACACACACACACACACACACACACACACACACCCCGTCACAGAAACACACCCCCCGTCACCCCCATAGAATACACATAGAAAGCAAACGGAAATGTAGAAAAAAAAAACGTGGGCTCCGCTGTATTTTTACCTTCCAGCCGAGGTAAGCACACAGCGGCGGCCCGGTATTCTCAGGCTGGGGAGGGCGAGGGGCAGGGTTAATGTACCCCGCTTTCCTCCCACCTCCCGCAGCCAAGAATATCAGCCGCAGCTGCCCCGGGACTGTCGCATGCATTATGCGACAGTCCCGGAGTGTCCCCAGCTCTTCTAGATGCCGTGGCGATCCAGGTAATAAGGAGTTAATGGTGGCGGATCGCTGCCACTAATCATGGCAGCGTCTTGAGACATCTGACATGATCAACCCGTAAGTAAAGTGAAAAAAACACACCGAAGAATCCTTTATTTTAAATCACAAAAAAGCCTTGTTAACCCATTTATTAAACACCCCCCCCCCCCCCCCCCCCCCCGAAACACACCGCTCCGGCGTAATCCACGTCCTCCGATGCTGGCATCCAGAAGCGAGTGACACAGACACAGGCTGAATGCAGCCTCGCAGCGAGCCTTCAGAGTTAACGCCAGGGCATTTCCCACGGCCGGTAATGTGAACTCACATTACCGCTCGGGAGAAATGCAGCGTGTGCTCACAGGGACTCGATCTATCCTTCTATCTATCCCTCTATTCTTCTATCTATCTATCCATCTCAGAATGAAATAACTTTTTTTTTTTTTTTTTCTTTTTATTTCAATGTGCTTTATTGCATTAAATGCAATAAAGCACATGTACCAACCCGCACGTGGCAATACCGCGAACAATACCGCGGTAAAACTGCAGCAAACCGGATGCGGTTTTCGGGTGCGGTTTGCCGCAGTTTTTTACCGCGGGTGCGGTAATGTTTTTGAATGCCTTCGGAATTTTCTTGGAATTTCATTTTCTAGTGCGCACATAGCCTTAGTCCTATCTTGAACAGGAAGAAGGCTAGGTGTCTTATCACTGAATGAGAAACAACTGAGAGCCTTTGACACTCAGACCGCCATTTTAGCAATCTGTTCCAATATCTCAGACCATTGGTCATCCACTTTGCTTTTTAAATATCAAAAAAACGTATGCTCTTTAAAGAGCCTGTCAGCAGGAATTTGCCAACCTCTAAACTTTTTTTTTTTTTTTTTAAATACCGCATATAGCTTTAGCCAGTCTTTTCCTTGGTTACTGAGAAACCAGTTTTTTTAAATAGATCTGCAAATAAGGCTTAAGTGCTTTTGGCGCTTGGAAGTTCTCTAAGCCTCTCACTCCTGTTATTTTCCCTGGTCAGAGCTGCTCCTCCATGCTTTACTGACCGCTTTCTGGTTTAAAATTAGTGTAGGGGCGGTCATTAAAACGGGAGGATGTGGTCTATGCCCAGAAAGCAATTCAGCCCCATTTGCATATCCATTCATATATCCTCTCAGGAGTAGCCTGGCCATGTAGCTTCTTCGCAGTACAGAAAAGCTTTACTTGTGCATATAGATGTGGGGGAATCCTGACAAGATTATATGTATGTATGTGTGTATGTGTGTATGTGTGTATGTGTGTATGTGTGTATGTGTGTATGTGTGTATGTGTGTATGTGTGTATGTGTGTATGTGTGTATGTGTGTATGTGTGTATGTGTGTATGTGTGTATGTGTGTATGTGTGTATGTGTGTATGTGTGTATGTGTGTATGTGTGTATGTGTGTATGTGTGTATGTGTGTATGTGTGTATGTGTGTATGTGTGTATGTGTGTATGTGTGTATGTGTGTATGTGTGTATGTGTGTATGTGTGTGTGTGTGTATGTGTGTATGTGTGTGTGTGTGTGTGTGTGTATGTGTGTATGTGTGTGTGTGTGTATGTGTGTATGTGTGTATGTGTGTATGTGTGTATGTGTGTATGTGTGTGTGTGTGTGTGTGTGTGTATTTTAAAGTTTCATGTTTGTATGCATTTTGGCAGTGTACCCAAACTTAATAAGCAAAAATTGCCATGACTTGGTATTTTCTCGCCAAACTCCCACAATAGGTGAAAACTGACATCTTTTATAATCTGTTATTTCTCTCCCTTGCAGACATTGGCATCCCTTAATAAGAGCTCTCATACATGCCACTAAAGAGGATTGATAACCTATCCTAAAGGATAGGCCATCAATGCATGATTGGCCGGGGTCCGACACACTGCACCTGTGCCAGTCAGCTATTTTCCGTGTAGGTGTCCAGAAATACTCAGTTCCGGAGCTGTCACAATCAACTGATGGGGGACCGTGGGCGGGTACTGCATATCTGCCTACCATTCTATTCAATAGGACTCCGATGTGCAGTACTGAGTCATAGCCATGATCAGAAGACTGGGCAGATTTAGAACTGAACATTTCCTGCTGCCGGCACCGAAAGCCGCTGATAAGTGAGGGTGTCTGACATCAATCGATCAGTCCCTGATGACCTCTCCTTTTAAAATAGGTAATCAATGTTAAAGTAGTGGACAACCTCTTTTAATACGGTCAGTAGCTTGCTGTGCAAATATAAGGATGGTGGCTAGCCTCATCTCAAGCCACCGGGTCCCTGGAGAGTTGCCCAACTATGCCAAAGGTCCAAATTTTAAAGAAGCCGTAATGATCAGCAGTTTTTTTTCCAAGTGTTATGCGAGGAAATTCAATTGTATCCAAACTGCACACCTTGATACACCACAGAACTGGCTGGTGTCCCACAGGTTGAAGTATTCTCAAGTTGCTGTACAGTAGGGTGACCGGATCTCATATGGGGGGAAAAAAATGTCCGAATTTTGTTCGTCTGGACCCCACAAAACTATTCCCCTTTCCAGATGTTGAGAGAGCCAAATTTTGAGCTTGATCAAACGACGTTAACCCATGCCGCTCGTTGCTCAAAGTTTGAAAAAAATCAAAATTTTTGGCCAAAAAGCCGACATGGAGCCATAACTGCAGAACGGTAAATAATAAAAACACGCTTAATATCTCAAAAGAAAGTTAATGTTGTTCTTCAAAATTTGTTACACACAGGGTGCATTTAATTTCTATTTTAGGGATGGTGATTTTACTTCAGCGTAAGATTCCTCACTGCGTGGCCCAAGATGGACAAAGGAAAATACGACACAGGTATCGGTGACAATCTAATACAAAAGCAGCTAACTCCAGAAGTAATTGCAAATGTTACTGCTGAATTCGAGACAAAATTAACTGAGAGCCACCCCAGAGATGACTACAAGGAGCTGTTGCAGTTGGTTCTCGTATTTGTTGGATCACTAGACGGCAATGTTGTGGGTTTTAGAACTCCAGGAGCCATTCATCATGCTAGGTGGATGGCAAAGGCTATTTACTGCTTAAAAATAATTTTTCGTCGTCAATTTAAGATGTCTAAAAAAAAAAAAGAAGAAAGTTCTGTGCGTGCCATTTCTGTTTTCCTAGTTAAAATTTATTGTAAAGCTTGGTTCAATGCTCCAAAAGTTCATCTTGCGCCAAAGCAAGATTTAGGTATTTTGCATAGTCTGTTAGACTATAAAGAATGTGACAACGACATTGCAGAAATACCCCTGACCAAATTTTCGAACAATTTGTGGTATTTGAATGCAGAGTCGCAGAGTTGGTGGGATTATCGTTTTTTGATCCCACCATTACAGACGATGAAAAGTTGTTAATGGCTAATAAATTGCTCAGTAGCACAGATGAACCATCAGAGCACGCTAGGGTTGTAAATCCAAAAGTTAGGAAAGAAAAATTAAGAGGTAGCTGATGGAGGATTGGTAAATTTACTTGCCAAAGAAAAATGTACATTCTTTGACCGATTTTAATATAAAAACAGATTTCCTAAGACATCCAAACATCTGGCCTCAAAATAATGACTTCCAAGAAGGATTGAAAATTGTCAAAACATTAAAAGTAGTTAATGATATGGCTGAGCGTGGTGTTAAATTAATACCCGACTTTAACGACCTTCTGACAAAAGATGAACAAAGGCAATATGTCCTGCAAGTTGTAAGCAAATGCCGAGCATTATATTCTGATGTTTCAAAAACTACTTTAACAAAAGCTCTAGAATAGATTACCGTATATACTGGCGTATAAGACGACTTTTTACCCCCTTAAAATAATGGCTACAGTGGGGGGTCGTCTTGTACGCCGGATATACGGGGGGGGGTGTGTGTATATGTATGTATGTATGTATGTATGTATGTATATGTATGTACACTGCAGCGTCCAGGGGAGGTGGGGGCAGCAGCTCTGGAGCACAGGGGAACGCTGCGGGCTGCAGCCTTTGATCTCCTGCACCCGCTCATATAATATGCACAGCCGCTGTCCATCTCCAATGGTGCTGAAATCGCATGCAGTGAGGGGCTGGGGCAGCGGTGCATATTATGAGCCTGCGTCCCAGTGTGATCGCACATGCCCACCCCTGTGTTAGATTTGGCCCCCAGGCTGCTGCTCATTCTAAAATAAAAAAGCTTTACTTACCCCTGCAGCGTTTCTCCCCGTGTCCCTGCTTCCACTGTGATCAGGCAGGCAGAGAGCTCAGTCTGCTGTGCCGATCACATGACCGCACTGAGAACCAGGAAGTGGAGGAACAGAAGCACGGAGCCAGACAGGAGGGAGCTCAGCGCTGGAGGAGATAAGGAAAGAGGGTTTTATTTTACTTTGGGCAGCAGCCTAGGGGCCATATCTGACACAGGGGGACTTGTGCGATCTATAGGGACCATGGGCAGCACTATGGGGGAGATATCTAACACAGGGGGACTTGTGCGATCTCTGTGCAGGCCCCACAGAGCAGCAGAGTTGTATGTGTTTGTCTGTATGTAGCAGAGTTGTATGTGTTTATCTGTTTGTAGCAGAGTTGTGTGTGTCTGTTTGTAGCAGAGTGTAGTACCATTGTTTCAGTCCAGTTGTGGCTTTATACAGCAGGGAGGAGCATTCCTTGCTGTACTAAGTGAACATTGGAGCGATTGATCTGTCAATGGCCCTTTAAAAACATATTGTACGGCTCTCGCGGAATTAAAATTAACATGTTGCAATCAAAGCAGACTTTTTTTCATTTGGGAGCGGGGTAGTCTTATACAGTGAGTATATCCCAAATTCTATATTTTTAGGGCAGAAGTTGGGGGTCGTCTTATACGCCCAGTCGTCTTATACGCCGGCATATACGGTAGATAACGATGTAAAATTATCAACTCATGTAGGTACTATGTCTATCTTTTGTCTGTTTTGTATGTATTATATACCTCATTTTTATATTTTAAAATAAAAAATGTCATTAGCCTTATCAGTATTATGTTTTTTTGTTATATTTCTACTTTAAACTCCAAAAATATACCAAAAAAAAAAATTTATCACTTAACAAAATATACGAAGTATGCTCCTAGTGGTACCAGGTCACGTTCTTGGGGCTAAAAGCTGTTGTAACTCAGTTTGACTTAAAATAACAACAATTATGTATAAAATATAAATTTTGAAGAACATTAGCTTTCTTTTGAGATATTAAGCGTGTTTTTATTTACCGTTCTGGAGTTATGGCTCCATATCTCAGCTTTTTGGCCAAAAATTTGGATTTTTTTCAAACTTTGAGCAACGAGTTGCACGGGTTAACATCGTTCGATCGAGCTCAAATTTTGGCTATCTGGAATGGGGAATGGTTTTGTGGGGTCCAGACGGACAAAATTCCGCCATCTTCTTTTTTTTTTTTTTTTCTTGCGCGGTCACCCTACTGTACAGACCATAAGTCACTAAGATACTGAATCAGCAGTCCACCTTGGCCTGCATAATGGGGAATTTGGAAAATCCCATTTCTGTTAAGCATATTTTATAAACCTTTTCCAAAATACTTCTTCTGTACTAGTGAATAATTATGATCCCCCTGTGCGAAGAATATTGTATAGGACTGATGGTCTTTGCAGTGTTTCATTACAGCAGGTTTTCTTCAAGATCTGTGGGGGTGTCTGGGAAAATCGACAAGCATTTAAGGCTGACGTGCAGCATGTAATCTCTTGCAAGGGGAAATGAGTAAGTAGGTCATGTCTTTAGAGGAAGAATTGTGAAATAGATATTTTTCTTTCGAGTAATAGATCTAATTGTCATTGTGTTTTTCTCTAACACCTTTTCTAAAAATAGTATCAAATGGGGAATAGGTTTTTGTTTTTCACATTGCTAGTAATATAACTCTTTGGAATTTAGAAGTCCCATAACATAGTCACTGGGATTAGTTAAAGGAGTATTCCCATCTCCATCTTATCCCAATATGTAGTAGGTGTAATACGAATATTAGCAAATACCTTGTATTAGAAATGTAGTATAATTCTTCTGAAAAGTTGTCACCTCCATGTGCAGGGCATTACAGTAGCTTAGGTATCAAAGGTTACAGACATGCATATAGGGACAGTTAGTTGCTAGTGGTTGTAGCCATGGATACCTAAACCACTAATGCCCTGCACATGAGGTAAATGACACAGTATAGTTTTTCCTAATAAACTACATTTCTAATTGGAGATTTTGCTAATCTTATTACACCTACTACATAGGAGAGGATCTTGGAAATAGGAATATCCCTTTAAGTCTACGAAAAAGGGTGCCCTTTCTTGCCAGTTGGTGCATTTTAGCCATTCTATTAGTCTGAGTCAATAATACACATTGGAGTCTTTTCAGTACTCTGAAATCTGGGTAGTCAATGCCAATAATTCACCTAGCTCATAAAAATAACTGATTAAAGGGATTGTCACCAGTTTTTTGCTCCGCTCCATCTGTAGAGACAGATCCTGATTTCAGCGATGTGTCACTTACTGAGCTGGCTGTTTGATAAAATCACGTTTTTTCTCTGCTGTGGATCTAGCCGTTGTACAGCGCTCATGAATATGCTAGACAACATGGCATCCAGCCAAGTAGTCCTGTAATGATATACTGCTGATTATCCATTGATTTTTATAAAAACTACACTAAGCCCAGTAAGTGACACATCACTTGAATCAGGATCGTTGCCCCCATGTCATGCTGCTCTCAGGTTAGGTGGCAAAAACCTGGTGACATTGCCTTTTTAAAGGGAATCTGTCAGCAGGTTTTTGCTACTTCATCTGAGAGCAGCATGTTGTAGGCAAAGAATCTGAAAGTAACCTCGTTTTATCTAAAATCGGTGTGCAGCCATTCTGACTTGATATCATTTGAGTGTAGCATAGCTGAGTTAACTTCCCGCCCACACCAGGCTCTCAATAGAGATGTGCATTGACTGTGAGGTGTCAATCACAGCAGGTGGTGTGAGTCAAAGTTAATCAAGAGAAAATAAACTCTTTAGTACAGGTAATTAATAGGGATGATCGAATACCTCAAATATTTGGCTTTGCGAATATCTGCCGACTAGGTCGCCACTATTTGCGAATATACGATACGCAATGTAAGTCTATGGGAAACCCGAATAACAACTATTCGGAACTATTCAAGCTTCCTATAGACTTGCATTGCGTATAGAATATTTGCATAGCGGCGACCTATTCGTTGGATATTCACGAAGCCGAATATTTGAGGTATTCAATCATGCCTAGTAAACAATAGCATGGACCCAGATAAGACAAACACAGATGTCTTTACATTTTTAACCTTTGCAGCATGCTGTCCTCAGCTTACACTGCAAAATCCAGGTGACTGATTTGCTTTAAGAGGCTGATTAGCATTTAGAAACACAATCCCCATTGATCAATTGGCCTTTTCATTACAATTTTTAACTAGGCTCAATTTCTTTTTTGTTTTTTTTTTTGTTTTATTATGTGGAATGAAGTCAAAATGAATTATCTTTCTTCTATTTAACGTTCGCACACAGTCAAAACTAATTGTGTTTTTTTTTTTTTTCTCTCCTCTCCCAGTGAGGACTTTTACCTATATAGTGAAAATGCATGATTGGTGCATATTTGTGCTTCCCACCTCTTGACAGGCTGCAAAAGAGGACAGTGGTCCTGGTACTACATATGCATTACCATTAGGCCCTGTGTGCACGCTGTGTGTTTTTTTTTTTTGTTTTTTTTTTGCCACGTTTTTCGAGTGCTGTTTTGGTCTCAAAACTGCAACAATTTTCCTTCCGCAGCAAAGTCTGAGAGTTCATTTTTGCTGTGCACACGTGGCAGATTATTTATTGGTTTTTGGCTGTATCTTTTTGACCACAAAGATGCAGCATATCAATTCTTAGGCTAGAATCACACTTGCGAGTCCTTCGCGTGTAACTCGCATGGCATCACCCAGTATGGCCACACACTCTCCAGATAGGAGCATCTAAGCTGCATAGAGATTCATGCTACCGACCCGCTCCTGTCAGGAGCATGTGCGGCCATGCCGGATGATGCCATGCGAAGGACTCGCAAGTGTGACTCTGGCCTTAACGTGATTTTGAGCCATTTCAGTCAATAGATTTTACTTAAAATGCATTGGAAAAACGCATCAAAACATAAGTTTTTTTTTTTGCATGTGTTTTTGTCAAAAAAGCTGCATCATTGTGGTCACCACAAAGATTCAGCGTGCGCACATAGCCTTAGGCTTTTCTTGGTTTTAACTTTGTCACAACTTAAATGAGTGGTGGTATACTGCATCTTGCTTTAAAAAATAGACTTCTGATTTGCAGTCATAAAATACTAAATAGCCAAATAAAAGTGTTTTTGGATTATCAGTGCAGTGCATTATACTTTTTACGTAAAGTACAATGTAGTTTGCATATTTAAAAAAATAAATAAATTTTGCATTGGGTCAAGAAATGTTCTTTATTTGCAGTATAGTAATACATAACTAAGGCCAGAAAAAAGCTCCAAGATGTAGTACAAAGCAACACTGGTCCATGGTGCAATGCCAGTTTCTCACACAAAAAAAATCTACCTTGGGGACCCATTCACACGCCGGTGAAACACACATTTTTCACTGACTTGTTAAAGGTGCTTATGTCCGTCTGTGTGCTGTGATTTAGGCACACTTGCTATCCGTGATAGCACACAGAGATGAGGCACTTAGGCTGTGTCTGCACTTTGCGCCGTCCTACTTGCAGTTCCAAACGCACCCTCTGGCAGTAATTGATTTTGCCCAAAGTTGCTTTTGACCACAAAATAGCTCTAAAAACGCATGCGTATTTACCGCATTATTAGCGCTTTTTTCATACTTTTCAGTAGCGTTTTGACAGATACGTTTTGAACATAAAGACACTGCTAAATAAAGTTGAAACATAATGAAAAAAGAGAAAAAGGGCCACATATATAATTTATGAAAAAATAAAGAAAATGGTTATATTTCATATAATTATAGCGGTTTTTACTATTTAGCGGTAAAATAGCAAATTAATATTTTTCATTAATTTAATGTGTGTGTGTGTGTAAAGGGACATATCAAATCTTTATTTTGATGTCCCAAATGCACGCGTTTAGTTCAAAACACTTGTTTTCTGTACCTAAAAAGCATGTAAAAAGCAGGAATTTTGAAGTTTGCTGCTTTTTGATACTTCTCATTGACTTCAATGTTATCAAAACGCAGCAGAAATGGCAACAACAATTGACATGTTGCTTCTTTGAACGCATGGTTTTTGCCACAAAATATGCAAATTAAACGCAGCGTTTTGAAAGGCAAAGTGGGGACAGAAAATCATCATTTTCCATAGACTATTATGGAAAATCAAAACTCATGCTTTTTGGCATGAAAACGCTGCAGATCAAAACTGACCTAAAAAGCACCTTAAAAACGCAGGTGGAAACGCAAATTGCGGACACAGCCTTATACTCACCTGTCCATGGTGCTAAAGTCTCCCACGACACCGTGTCCAGCCGCTGCTGTCTCACTACTGTTGCTACTTCCGGGTCTGCTGGGTAGTGAATATGCATGAGCATAATTAGCCGGCCTGGAAGCAGGAGACAGCAGCGCTGGAGTCGGGTGAGGTTTTTAAAAGGATTTTTTTTTAATTAAATGTTTCACGGATAACACCACTGTGGGGCATCAGTGATGCTAGAAAGGACATGTATCCGTACAGGCACACATGTGCGCGCTACAAGGAAATAGGTCAGTGACAAACAATTGATATGTGCACAGACCCATTGATTTTAATGGGTCTGCGTACGTCCGTGATTCTGGCACACATAAAAACTGTAACATACGTACCAGAATCACTGATGTGGTGTGAAGGGGGCCTTACAGTAGTAACTGGCAACCCACTCAACCCACTCCTCATTTGCACGGTGGTCAGAAACACACACACACACACACACACACACACACACACACACACACACACACACACACACACACACACACACACACACACACACACACACACACACACACACACACACAGTCACAGTAGGATTGCCCCCAGTTGGATCAGTAGTTCCTCCATTTAAAATATGATCGCTGTTTACTCATTATACCAGAAAGAGCAGCCTGACTGCTTCTGCAGGGAGAGATGGGATTTGTCGGTGACATCCTGTCTCATACTTTATTAAAAGTTTAGCGTATGTGTGTGTGTGTATGTATGTGTGTAAAATATAATTTTATATATATATATATATATATATATATATATATATATATATATATATATATATATATATATATATATATATATATATATAATATTACACACACACACATTATATATAATTTTATTTTTCTTGGGGCATTTTATTTATAGCACACCTGTCATATGCAATGTGCTCCCAGAACAAGCAGCTGTTCTGAATGCTTATTTCTAATCCCTGCTAGCATGCTATTCAAAACCCATTGCCCAGTGTCATCAGCGGTGACGCCCATACCTGTGTCCGTTGTCACAGCTTCAGGATGCTGGACTTGGGGTCAGTGCGCATGATCAGAATGCCTGCTACTTCCGGTCATGCACACTAGACCTCTCTGAAACCGGGACGCATACACCCAGCTTCATAGTTCGCATGACCAGAAGTTCGGGGCATTCTGATCATACACGCTGATCCTAAGCCCGGCGTTCTGAAGCAGTGACGACACAGGTACGCCCATCACAGCTGTTGATACTGGGCAATGGGCATTTAATAGCATGTCGCCTACGTGATCTCTATGTATGCTACTATAGCCTTGGATGGTTAGGCAGGGATTTAAAATATGCATTCAGAACTGCTCATGGTTCTGTTGTGCATATTACACCTGATGGGTTCCCTTTTTTAAGAGATGCTGTTTAGTGATGAGCGAGCACTTCATGCTTAGAAGGGTGTGACTCGGGTACAAAAGTATAATGAAAGTCAATAGGGTACTTGAGCTTTTTTATCTTTTAATTTTTCCGTGAGATATTCAGGAAAAACTGCTAGTTCTTCATTGACTTCCATTATACTCTGTATAGAGTCAAGCCCGTCCATGCGTCAAACTGCTCATTACAAGTACTGAGCATTGTAGTGATTACTAATCACTGATGCTACTCAATATGAATGTTAGAAAGCAAAATGTACTTTGTAGCTATGCATCTTTTTTTATTTTTGCCGCATCTTTAAATTTACTTATCCAAATCCTGTCTCTCTGCTCCAGATTGCTCATATTACATTCACATCTGTCCTGGATTCACCCGGTTTTCCTCACCTTAGAGGCAAAGCTTTTAATTTCCTCAAGCCTTTTTTGTTTGGAGATCTGTATTTTAACATGCCCTGAATAACAGACATTGGGAAGAAGCTTGGAGCAGATTTGTAGCTGGCAAGACATGGCTGTTTGCTTTGCATGAATACAACTTGACATGACAAGTGTTGACCTGCAGTCTTATCAGCTTGTCATCCACTGTATCCCATCGATTAATCAAGACACAATCAAGACCCTTCATGCTGAAATTACAGTAGAATGGTCATTGGTCATCATGGGTCGGCTGCTACGGACACTTAAAAGTTATCAATTAGATGAGTCTTCATAGAGCAACTCTGTTTAAACATAATCTGAATGAATCTTTCTAAGGCTATGTGCGCACACTGCGTCTTTTTGACGCTGCGTTTTTGTGCGTTTTTGGCCGCTAAAAACGCACCTGCGTCGAAAAACGCATCAAAAAACGCATGCGTTTTTGCCGCGATCTGGGGCGTTTTTGGCTGCGTTTTGCTGCGTTTTTGATCTCTGCGTTTTGCTGCGTTTTTTCTAATGCATTGCATGGGCGAAAAACGCAGGAAAGAACTGACGTCCCTTTTTTTTTTTTTTTTTTTTTTTTTTTTTACTCAAAAACGCAGGTAAAATAGATGTGTGCGGACAGCAAAAATGAAAACGCATAGAGGCCAAAATCGCACCCGAAAAACGCCGCAAAAAACGCACTGTGCGCACAAAGCCTAAATGTAGCGGCTGTAATGTTAGCAGAAGTGGCTTCTAGTGTAAATTGTGTAAGGTTGTTCCGGTTCAATGTATCCTGTATTCACTCTCTGCGCTTCTAAGAGTCACGGTTTGTTTGGCTTGGTCGGATTGTCATTTAGGTCAATAGAGACCATAGGTCAAACTCCATATAAATACCTATGTTGACTTAAAATGAAAAACTAGCTATTGCACAATAAATATTAGTACATTTTGAGATTATCATTTTTAAAGTATGTCCACCTATGAGCATTACTTTACAGAACATGGGAAGTCAAGCTGTAGTGTCAATTTTGCAGGTTTCAAAGCTAAAATCTCAAATCTACCAATATTCATGGTTCAAATAAATTTTGCACAAAAAAGGGTCTTATTTGAATAAGTGTTTTACACTAAATACTTAAAATAAAATATATAAATCTATCATAGTTGACGTTTTCTAGTGGGAACCATCAGGACTGTTATTGGTGGTCTAGGAGATGGACAGCAAATTTAATATGCCGTATATTTACAAAAATAAATGCAATCTGTCAGGTCCCCTGTGCTCTCAGAACTACAAGCAGTTCTGTGCACAGATCTATAATCCCTGGCTAAAAGTTTCAGCCTATAGTAACATACATACAGATCTTAAGAAAAAATATTTCTAAAGATTGTTTGAGATGCTAATTGGGGTTGAGTAGTCGCTGTGGCGTTTGTTCCGTGGCTAGTTGGCCCCCTTAGCATGTTATGTCCCTGTGGGTGTGATAACATGCTTTACAATGTCCAGCGTCATGGCAGCGAAACACAAAGCTGTGCATGCAACTTTGTACCAATCAGCATTGAGCTTTTGACGCCGGGTGTGTATGTACCCCGCTTCAAAGACCCTTACTACCTATGATCAGGAGTTGTCCACACTTCCGGTCATGCTCATTACTTGAAAGCTGGGTATATGTGGTATGTGTCCCGTCTTGAGGAGTAGGGCACATGACTGGAAATAGACTTCCGATCTCATGGGCAGCGAATGTCTTTAAAGCCGCGTATGCATAACACCCAGCGTCAAAGAAGCTCAATGCTGACGGTGCAAAGCTGGAAAAATGTTATCATAGGGGCGCGATAACATGTTAAGTGGGCTGACTAGCCAGGGATCTTAACACACCTGCGACTAGTTACCGGCCTTATTAGCATCTCAAATGATATTTAGAATTACTTTTTCTAAAGATATGTTTGTGCTAATACATGAAGGGATTCTAGATGTGCACCCGGTACTGCTCATGGTTCTGCGTGCCCATGAGACCTGACAAGAAAAACCTTTAAAGAACCTAACGCTCTGAATACCGTAGTTTCCAAGTAATGCAATGATTGCTTTGCCTTTCCCATGCTACTCCCAAATGTCTCTTGGTCCATAAAAAGACAAATTCAATTAGTTTGTACAATAGACCTGTTACTTATTGCAAAGAATTAAGTATTCATGTAAGAATCTTAATCTTGGTAATGCATTAGAGCCGTATTCCCCAACACCAATCCTCAAGTTACTGTTTTCAGGATTTCCTTAGTATTGCACTGAAGACATTTTAGGAAAGCCTGAAAAGTCAACTGGTGGGCTTTGAGGTCAGGAGTTAAACTGCATAGGGGCTCATTCAAATGTTCAACTCCGTCCAAGAATAAGCACTTTTTTTTTTGTTTTTTATTTTGTTTTTTTGGGCCATAAGTGTCATCCACTTCTCTCATTCATGGATAAGGCCAGTTTCACACATCCGGCTTTTTGCCGGTTTCGTGGATCCGGCGTGCTCCCGTACAGTGAATACAGTAAAATGACAGCGCTGTAACTTCCGGGTCACATGCGCCGGTCACATGACAGCCCATGACCGGCGCTTGTTGCGCTGTCATTGTACTGTAATCACTGTACGGGAGCGCACCGGATCCGCGAAACTGGCAAAAAGCCGGATGTGTGAAACTGGCCTAAGACAGCTCCTCCAGCTTGTCCTTTCTGACAGTCTGTAGAAAGTTTTTTTTTTTTTTTTTGTTTTCCCTGTAATTTCTTATGATCATTCTTATGCCTTCTGGTATTGCCCAGTTGAAATGTGTTAATTACAAATTTAGATTATTCCTTATTTTAAAGTTGGACTAGCTCTGCTTCCTGCAATCTGTAAAAAAAAAATTGAAAGAAAAAATATATATAGAAAAAAGTTAATCTTGTTTATACAGCGCCACCATATTCTGCAGCGCTTTAGACATCGTTCTGTAGGCCTACAATCTTCCAGAACAAGCGGGAGAACATACGAACTCCTTGCACATTATATTTTGAAGCTTTCACCAACGGAAAGTCGCATGATTTTGCAATGTCCTTTCACAAGCCTCATTACGTTGGAGTATGTACAGTACAGACCAAAAGTTTGGACACACCTTCTCATTCAAAGCTTTTTTTTTTTTTTCAAAACTCAGAAAATTGTAGATTCACATTGAAGGCATCAAAACTATGAATTAAAACATGTGGAATGAAATACTTAGTGTGAAACAACTGAAAATATGTCTTATATTCTAGGTTCTTCAAAGTAGACACCTTTTTCCTTTCATTACTACTTTGCACACTCTTGGCAATCTCTTGATGAGCTTCAAGAGGTAGTCGCTGGAAATGGGTTTTCCAACAGTCTTGAAGGGGTTCCCAGAGATACTTAGCACTTTTTGGCCCTTTTGCCTTCACTCTGCGGTCCAGCTCAGCCCAAACCATCTCGATTGGGTTCAGGTCTGGTGACTGTGGAGACCAGGTCATCTGGCGTAGCACCCAATCACTCTCAATCTTGGTCAAATAGCCCTTACACAGCCTGGAGGTGTGTTTGGGGTCATTGGCCTGTTGACAAATTGGTCCAACTAAACCTAAACCGGATGGAATAGCGCACCGCTGCAAGATGCTGTGGTAGCCATACTGGTTATGTATGCCTTCAATTTTAAATAAATCCCCAACAGTGTCGCCAACAATCACCCATCACACCACCTCCTCCATGCTTCACGGTGGGAACCAGCCATGTAGAGTCCATCCGTTCACCTTTTCTACGAAGACAATTAAAACCACAGGTACAAAACTCAAACCGCCTTGTGTGCTTTTAGACCCTATAAAGATAATTTGGTTTTATTACAAAAATGGACAAAAATGTCGTTTTCAATTCTACAAATATATAAGGCCAGTTATTTTATCCACCAAAACACTAAAGATTGCAAGATATCAGTGTTCTGGGGGAACTAATGATGGTATAAGATAACAATGAGATTTTTTTTTTTTTTCCTGACAGTAACTTTATTCACGTTATTATGGCTCCTACATTACTAGGATTACTGTCCTCAGTCCTTCATGCCATTGTACATTAAAACTGGTCACTATGTATAAACCACAGGCTCTATTATAATACTTTTTTATTTGAATAAAAAAAAATAAATATTTCAATTATTCTCTTTTCCTAATGTCCTGATTGCCTTCTTATATGCTCAAGCTTTGGTTTGGCTTGCATTGTCAATTTAAATTAACTCTGTTTTAATAGGACCGCACCCTTTCCTCTGCTTTGCACCTACTCCCATGCATTCTAGCAGTAGGGGTCTCTTTAATGAGACTGTGAAAGCCGGGGTCTTGGAATCTCCTTTTTGTGAAGCTTTGGCCTTTTGTGAGGAGAGTGAGCCTTGTAAGAAGTCTGTCTGATTTTCTGCTGTATCTCATTTAATACTACAATTGAATCTCTTATCTAGGGATGTAATTTTCTTTTGAGACTTCATTCATTTTGTACAAATGATTGTCTTGCAATGGATGACATGGTTCAATGTCACCCCACCTTAACCTATTAGATGGATTCCTGTGTTTTGTTTTTTTTTTGCGGTAGAGTATTCGTGGCAGTACGTCAGCTGCTAGTGTATACCTGTACCATGGCAGAAAAGGTAGTGGGCTGGAGATTACTACATGATGTTCCTTTTGATGCAAAAAGAGGGTATGAAAAGTGTGAAATCCATTTCATTTCAGTAAAGTTGAGAATCGTGGCCACTGAAGATTAGTAAAGTGTACAAAAGTCAATCAACCTACATAATACAGGCACCTTCCAGAAAAATAAATAAATTTAGGGTAAATCTACTTTCCAAGAAAAAAAGTCTGACAGCTGTCTGCATAGCCCATAGGCTTTCCATCAGCGAGTTGTAAAAGGCTCCTATTGGCCACAATAGTTAGAAAACTGGTATTAGATCTGATCACATGTAGTCACAAACATTTCTGCTTAGATGTGATTGACTCGGCAAATGACCATGCATACATCCGAAGGCAACTAAAGTCATTAAGTGGATATGTTTGGATTCTGGATGGGGGCAGGAGATGTGGCATATACTATATAACAGACCAGAATACAGCATGCTGACAGTTTTTGATTGTGGATAAACAGCTCTAGAATTTGGCCTACAGTTAATGTGCTGTACATATTAGTCAGTCGCACACATGGACCAAGCAAGTGCCCTCATCAGAATGACCCTTGGGTCCAGATCAAAACTTTTTGGAATGTACTGGGCTAGCTCTATACACAGATGTACACCAGAGTGGACCTTTACTGCTCCAAATGCCAATAATTTTTACTGGAAATTAGTAAATCTAGTTTTGGAAAGGGCATAAAACAGTTGGTAGCTCACTAGGGGGGGGGGGAGGAGAGGAGAACGACTTTGATAGCAATGGCCTAAATATGCTCCAAATTGACCTGAATTGGTGAGCAGTTAAAAAAAAAAAAAACAAAAAAAAACCTAGGTACACCCTGGTCTTGGGCTGGTAAAAAACACAACTTTTCAGTCTTTTTGCAGTCTTTATTAGCTTCTATTTTGTATCCCAAATAATTACACAAACCTGACAGCTGTTTAGTATCATGAGGGAAACTTACCGTAAGTCCAAAAGAGACAATAGCACAGTAGACTAAACTTGTAGACTTTTGACTCAATTGCTTCATTATTCTCATTGGGTTCTTCAGAGTTTTGTCTAGAACCCATTTTTAGGGGCTTGAGACTGAAGTCCCTGACACACCAGTGCCTGAAATGTCCTAAGTTGTCTAACGGTGTAATACGAGTAGTCACAATATAGACTAAAATTATAAATTAAGGACTATAACAAGATGTGTTAAACACAAGCTTGTGACTAAAAGCCAGTGATTGGCTGTGAACTGTCAGGTGACTTTCCAAGGAGAACATTCACTTCTGGTACTGGTGGGTACCATTCGTGGTTCTCATGGTAGATTACGATTTGACACTCCTCGAAAATTATCCAAAATCCTGGGGGGGAGGAATATTTAAAGGGGTGGTCTGAAGGCCTTAGTATTTTTTCTATTTTATATCCCTACCTATTTAGTATAATGTAAACTATTTTCTTATATACTTCCATTATAAATCCCCACTGTTCCATAAATATTTTTTTGTTATTTCTTTTTTTTTTTTTTCCTCCTAACTTTTTTTTTTTTTTTTTTGAGAATCCCAGTGCATCCTGAAAGTGTCATCAGTGGGCAGAGGCTACGGTCCCTGCGGCAGCCTCTAAGTTTCGCCAGTGACCCTTATTTAATGTGCTGGGTTAGTCCTTGTGCAATGTATCTTGTGTGATGTATGTGCAGACATCAGATGGTATATAGAGAGAAAATTTACTGGCTTATCATACTAGGACACATTTAATTGTTCATGTGTTGGGTTTATTTATTGAATTGTTGAGATGAGACTACAAATTTGTCTCAAGGTCTAACTGCCGTGTCCAAATTATATTGTCGTGTGCACACGAGAAAGAGAAATGACAGACTTAAATTGGTTATTATGAACCTTCTCTCCATGACTGATGCCAGTGAAATTCTGATTCTCTTTACTGTTTGAAATTTTTTATAGCTTTAGAGAAGTGAAGGGTGTAGACAAAATATAGTCCAAGTATCGCAGGCTGGACTCAAGACATATAGGAATTTGCATAGCCTCTGCTGGATTGGTCAGTCCAAACTTTAGGAATTTCTTTGTTTTTTAACTACTTTGGGCGTTGAACAGGATGCAGCAGCAATCTTTGTTACATATGCTGTTATATACTATATTAAGGAAAATCACTGAATATGCAATGTGTGTGTGTGTGTGTGTGTGTGTGTGTGTGTGTGTGTGTGTGTGTATACACGTACGTACAGGCGTACATGCATGCATGCATGCGTACGTACGTGCATTCCTACATAGGTGTTGGTAAAAAAACAAAAGCATTCATACATGTGGTTTACATTAACGAAACTATATATTTGAGTCTATGAAATGGCTGAATTAAGTATTTTGTTACTTAATTCTTATCCTCAACAGAATCTTCATCTCAAACTGGCTTTTTTTTTTTCTTTTTTTTTTTTGTAGGGTCAGGACATCGGTTGGGGTTGCTATTTCAAAGATCAATGACTTAATGCATTAAGGAAAAAGTTACTTAATTTTCCTCCCATTATTTTACTATGAGGACCTCAATTGTAGTAATTGTAAAATTAGTGTAATTTATAATGACAATGAAATTTTAGAAATGTATACAGTTGGGAGAGCCCCTAGACTACCCTCTACTGCAGGGGTCAGGAACCTTTTTGGCTAAGAGAGCCGTAAACGCCACATATTTGGAAATATAATTCCGCGAGAGCCGTACAATATGTTTAAAGGGCCATTGACAGATCAATCGCTCCAATGTTCACTTAGTACAGCAAGGAATGCTCCTCCCTGCTGTATAAAGCCACAACTGGACTGAAACAATGGTAATTAGCAGTAAAAAAATCAAATAAATAACTTACATTGTGAACTTGCGATGCATGACATCAGTCCAGCAGTCTGGCTTCTTCTTTTTCCTGCGCATGACTGGAAGCTGGCATTTTTCCCACCTGATGTTGAGAGAATGCCAGCTTTGAGGCATTCGCAGAAGAAAGAAGCTGGAATATTGGACATGTCACACAACGCATTGTCAGTTATGTCAATTATCTATTTTATTATTTTACAGCGAATTATTGTTTAGGTCCAGCGGTGGCTTAGTGCAGCAGAGAGGAACACTCCTTTGTGTACTAAGTGACCGCTGGAGCAATTGTATCTGTCATTGGCCCAGACACCCTGCTTCCCATACAGCCTGCACCCCGCATATAACACACACCCTGCTCCCCATACAGCCTGCACCCCCCATATCACACACACACACACACACTGCTCCCCATACGGCCTGCACCCCCCCATATCCCACACACACACACACACACACACACACACACACACACACACTGCTTCCCATACAGCCTGCACCCCCCAGATCTCACACACTACACCCCCATATGTCACATACCCTGCTTCCCATACAGCCTGCACCCCCCCATATCACACACACACACACTGCTCCCCATACAGCCTGCACCCCCCATATCACACACACACACTGCTCCCCATACAGCCTGCACCCCCCATATCCCACACACTACACCCCCATGTCGCATACCCTGCTCCCCATACAGCCTGCACCCCCATATCACACACACTACACCCCCATATCTCACACACCCTGCTTCCCATACAGCCTACACCCCCATATCTCTCACACCCTGCTTCCCATTCAGCCTGCACCCCCCATATCACACACACACACACTGCTCCCCATATGGCCTGCACCCCCCATATCCCACACACACACACACACACACTGCTCCCCATACAGCCTGCACCCCCCAGATCTCACACACTACACCCCCATATGTCACATACCCTGCTTCCCATACAGCCTGCACCCCCCATATCACACACAATACACCCCCATATCTCACACACCCTGTTCACATATCTCACCCTGCCTGTACACCAACTTACCCCTCTCAAACACTCTGCACCCCTTCACATGCTTCTGTCACAGTCTGCAGCCCTCATATGCCCCTCACCCTGCAGCCCCCCTCACCCTCATGTCCCCTCTTTTCTTATTACCAGTCATGTGTCCAAATCTCCTTCAGGATTCAGTTCTCTTGCTTTCTGCCCGGCATCCTGTGTCTCCTCCCACACAGTCACATGGGCGTGACATCATCGCAGGTCCTGCAGGATGGAGATTCCGTCTGCTGTGCAGGTCAGGACTAGTACTCCTGCAGCTCAGACACGGCTGGTGGCCTCTCCAGGTCAGGGGCCCCTCTACTGACACTGGGCTCCCCTGACTCACAGTTCGGCCACTACACAGCAGCACTACACATAGACGCAGAGCGGCTGCCGGGCCCCTATGTGTACTAGTGCCGCTGTGTAGTGGCCGGCCTGTGAGTCAGGGGAGCCCAGTGTCAGTAGAGGGGCGGCTCACTTCTCGTCCCCCCGCTGATCCGGTCTCCTCGGCGCATCGTCCATTGCTGTCGCTCGCTGACCTCTCAGCAGGCGCGCAGTGATGACGTCACCGCGCTCGCTGCAGAGCTGTCAGAAGAACGCAGACAGTCACAGCGGGGAGAATGATAAGAGAGAGCGCCGCTCACTCTCTCATCATTGCTCTCAATTGTAGCGGCACCTGCGATGCCGATGCAATTGAAAGCTCGATCCTCGGCGGGGGGCGGTGACAGCGCGGCCACCGGGCCCCCCTGAGTAGCCGGGTGCTGGCGCCGGCCCTGATCCTTCCCATAGACAGGTAGGAGCCCTGTCTGCGAGCCAGATACGGCCATCAAAAGAGCCATATCTGGCTCGCGAGCCATAGGTTCCCGACCCCTGCTCTACTGGGAGGGTATTTGGGGAGTAAGAAAGCTGTGTAGGCCATTAATAGATCATCCTTCTAAGCAAGTACCACTCCAGTGTGTTTTTGTTTTTTTTTTTTTTTTTTTTTTTGTTTGCTGGAGTGATGCTTTAAATGCAAGACCCCCTGCCCACTTTCTTACTCGCCTGCTATGGTCTTCATCTCTTTTTAGCGTCACTCCGGTCAGTCTCCTGTGATTTGTGACCTGCCGGCAACTTCAATGTTTGCTGGAGCGCTCTGGAGGTCACAACTCTATGCATCTGAGAGCCTCGTTCTTGCTCTCCTAGATTTGCATTTAGAACTTGTGAAGTAACTTCTCACTTATGGCCAGTCAAAAGTTAATCACAGGATGGTGCCACGGTATCTAAGTGGCGTTGGAAATAATAAAGCTGCCGGAAGGTGAGTTTGACAGGGTGCAGGTTTACTTAGACTTAAAACTCCACTCCAGTGCAGCAGAAAAACAGGAGGTTTTTTTTTTTTTTTGTCATGGCGATAACAGGTGTTCAGGCACTGTACCCCCACAATTGCCTCTGGGTCATCGGCTGATGTTACAGGAGGGACCTGGCTCACTGCTTGGAGCGGTGCCCATGCTGCTCACAGCAATTTTAACCCTCTGAATGATGCGGTGGAGGGATCGCTTACTTCTCCGATCGGCTCCCTGTAATGAAATCACAGGTACCCGATCGCTGCCATGGTAACTTAGGGTCGTCACCATGACTACCCCAGGTTACTTGGCTATGGAGAGCCTCACACACATGTTGTATGCATGGTGTGTGAGGCAGAGTGCTGCGATGTAATTAAAAAATTGACATGGTGACTGTATTTAACTTTTTAATTGCGGACTAGCTGACCAGTGTGTCATCCGGTATGTGCGGGGTTTATGGCATATCATCCTTGCAGCCAGCAGATTTTAGCACAAACTTGCCTCAGAGTGGCCTTGTCCTATTTTCCCCTTACATGTTTCTGGCATTTGTAAAGCTTTGGAGACTGAGCTTCTGAATTTTCCAGTCTGAAGAACTCAGGCCAAAACAGCAGGGAGGATGGCAAACCTACACACTGGGTATATAAAGGCAGCTGTGTGTGTGTGTGTGTGTGTGTGTGTGTTTTTTGTTTTTTAATTTCTCTTCTATGACCTAGAGCTATTGGTGATTTGGCAGGAGGTATATAAAAGCACAGTCTCAACAAAAGGGCAAGAAAGCGATTTTGGACTTTAGCTTCCTTAGATACCTGAAGGCAAACTTCAACACTTTATAACAAGAAATTCTGATAAACTATATGCTCAGTGTAAAGATGCCAATTACGTCTTTAAAATTTTAATTGGAGATTTCTGAAATTTTTTATTTAAATGTAAAATGCATGCACCTATTAAGATCTGGTCACATTCTACCTCAGTTACGGCAAGAGTTTTGCTACTGGGATACTATTATATTGTTGCCAGTATTAAGTGCTATGTAAAAGGAGAAGTCTAATCCCCCAGGTCTGCATGATTGACAGGTCTTTTACACAAATTAGGGGATGATTACATGTGAATGATGCAGCAAATATATGTAACTGGGAATGCCCATCAGAGCAGATATCCTATGGATTCTCCAGCTGAGGGCAGCATAGGATAGAGGCGGCACTGAACTGGGGCTACCATGCCATATGTGCAACTTATGGAACTGCATAGGGGCCTAGGAACTGTGTACCACTACCCTGAAGCAGGTAGATTCCTAAAGTCTATTTAACTAGTTGTAAGGTACAAGGCAAGTAAGGCTCGTATTAAGTGGACTGTTAGTACTCAGGACTCCCCTCGTCTAGGTAAGTAGGTGCCTTCTGCTGTGAGCACCTTAGGTAGATGAACTTGTACTTGTACCCAGCTGTTGGGCCATAGATGACGAGGTCATGCTTTTACACCCACACTGAGTAATTGACAGCACTCAATGTATGAGTTTGTCTACTGAGCGCGCAGGTCAACATTAAGCGGACGGGAGAAGCAGGATTTGCAGACTGTAGAAGTCCAGGCATCATTTTATATGGCTTAAAAATCTGGCTAATCAGATTATAGAAAAACCATATATTCTCAAGCTTGTCATTTGCCGCTCTCTATACTGCGCTCGGGTTGGCGCTGGAGACCTGACAGACATGCTGTGTTTTTACTATAGCTATATACAGTGCCTACAAGTAGTATTCAACCCCCTGCAAATTTAGCAGGTTTGATAAGATGCAAATAAGTTAGAGCCTGCAAACTTCAAACAAGAGCAGGATTTATTAACAGATGCATAAATCTTACAAACCAACAAGTTATGTTGCTCAGTTAAATTTTAATAAATTTTCAACATAAAAGTGTGGGTCAATTATTATTCAACCCCTAGGTTTAATATTTTGTGGAATAACCCTTGTTTGCAATTACAGCTAATAATCGTCTTTTATAAGACCTGATCAGGCCGGCACAGGTCTCTGGAGTTATCTTGGCCCACTCCTGCATGCAGATCTTCTCCAAGTTATCTAGGTTCTTTGGGTGTCTCACGTGGACTTTAATCTTGAGCTCCTTCCACAAGTTTTCAATTAGGTTAAGGTCAGGAGACTGACTAGGCCACTGCAACACCTTGATTTGTTCCCTCTTGAACCAGGCCTTGGTTTTCTTGGCTGTGTGCTTTGGGTCGTTGTCTTGTTGGAAGATGAAATGACGACCCATCTTAAGATCCTTGATGGAGGAGCGGAGGTTCTTGGCCAAAATCTCCAGGTAGGCCGTGCTATCCATCTTCCCATGGATGTGGACCAGATGGCCAGGCCCCTTGGCTGAGAAACAGCCCCACAGCATGATGCTGCCACCACCATGCTTGACTGTAGGGATGGTATTCTTGGGGTCGTATGCAGTGCCATCCAGTCTCCAAACGTCACGTGTGTGGTTGGCACCAAAGATCTCGATCTTGGTCTCATCAGACCAGAGAACCTTGAACCAGTCTGTCTCAGTCCTCCAAGTGATCATGAGCAAACTGTAGACGAGCCTTGACATGACGCTTTGAAAGTAAAAGGTACCTTACGGGCTCGTCTGGAACGGAGACCATTGCGGTGGAGTACGTTACTTATGGTATTGACTGAAACCAATGTCCCCACTGCCATGATATCTTCCCGGAGCTCCTTCCTTGTTGTCCTTGGGTTAGCCTTGACTCTTCGGACAAGCCTGGCCTCGGCACGGGTGGAAACTTTCAAAGGCTGTCCAGGCCGTGGAAGGCTAACAGTAGTTCCATAAGCCTTCCACTTCCGGATGATGCTCCCAACAGTGGAGACAGGTAGGCCCAACTCCTTGGGTTTTGTACCCCTTGCCAGCCTTGTGACCCTCCACGATCTTGTCTCTGATGGCCTTGGAATGCTCCTTTGTCTTTCCCATGTTGACCAAGTATGAGTGCTGTTCACAAGTTTGGGGAGGGTCTTAATTAGTCAGAAAAGGCTGGAAAAAGAGAATTAATCCAAACATGTGAAGCTCATTGTTCTTTGTGCCTGAAATACTTCTTAATACTTTAGGGGAATTTAACAGAATTCTGGTGGATTGAGGGGTTGAATAATAAATGACCCTCTGAATAAACTTTTCACAATTTAAAAAAAAAGAAAACATTCTTTTTTGCTGCAGTGCATTTCACACTTCCAGGCTGATCTTCAGTCCAAATGTCACAATACCAAGTTAATTCCGAATGTGTAAACCTGCTAAATCTGCAGGGGGTTGAATACTACTTGTAGGCACTGTATGTGAAATTCCCCCAAGTGCATCTTTTAAGTTTTTTAAATCTACGCATGGGGGCTCTCCTCCACCTAAACGAATGAAATTGCAAAGATCTTGTTAAACAAGCAGCACCTTGCCTTACCATCCCCACGCCCCCCCTTCCACCAATAATTTTAAGTTTTACACATTACTGAGCGACTAGGTTGCAGTATTAAAGCTTGGGCCTGTGGTGCTACCATGCTGCTGGTATAAGCAGTTAATTAATTAGGAGCGCACAACTCACCTCTTTCTGTGAAGACAGCACCCCATTAGTCCGGATCCACGTGGTTTCAAAGATCCCAGGTGCTGGGCCTGGGATTCCGGGTGTACAATCTGGATTCGGCATTGGGGAAATTTTAAAGAGAAAATGAAAAAAAAAAAAATTAGGCAAGCGTTTCATATTTACGGAGACTTGCCATGACTTCAAACTGCGTCCGGGTCACGCATTCAATTCCTGTACTGCGCATTAGGCTCACTGCATACACACAGCCTTCCGTATGTTCCCCGCCCATCAGCCATCCTGTCTGTGGTTGCAGTCAGACGCGCCCCTAGCCTGTGACAGTGTCTGCCTGCAGTCATTGCTCAGGCTCAGTCATTGTTTGCGCTCACAGCCGGCAATCGTGTTCTATGGCCGCTCGCTGTGAGATGTAGCAGAGCTGAAAGCGGCATGGGATCTCATGTGGATTTCCCACTTGTGAGGGATACGCTCATGTCGCATCACCAGGCACAGCCGCACTCTCTCCTAACGAGAGCTGGCTGGCCGTTGTGTTCCTATATACCTGCACGCTAATGTTGGGTAAGTGGCAGGCTGTGCAGGGTGATGTCATGCCAGACTCGCACAAGTCTCGCATCGCATTACCCGACACAGCTTCACACTCTTCTGACAGGAGCGGGTCGGCAGCATGCTTCTATGTACCTGCACGCTCCTGTCAGTGTGCAGCTGCCGGGTGATGTGATGCGAGTCCCTCGCACATGTGACTCCGATCTTATTTTGATGCACAGATAGAGCCCGGGCGCTGCAGCAATGGGCTTTATCTGTGCTGGTGTAAGAATATGGGGGACCCTGCCTCGATTATTTTATTTTTATACCACCATACTGACCTGCAGACGTTTGCACTGCTTTTCCCGCGCACCGGCCGTCCTGGCGCCTGTGATTCGTTGCAGTCAGTTGACACGCAGCCACTCTGGGTGGGGGGTGCGTCTAATTGCTACCAATTACATGCGACTGTGGGCGGGCAAAGTGGTGAACATTCAACCAGGTGTTTTAAGATTGTTCTAAATAAAGGATTTGGAACACTATGATAAAGGAGTCACGTTTGCCGCAATTGTAATGCCAAAGTTGACATTTTCAATTTGCAGAAAAGTGCTTCCATAAGTGGCTTTCCATGGGAACTTTGAAATGTTACATTCAATATTTTAATGATGGGTTGATTCACCAACAGCATGTATGTATTTGTATTGTTAGTAAATTTTTGTGATTTATAATATTTGCTGCAGATGAGAACTTTTTGGTTTTTTTTTAAATCCCATTACTGCTTATTCAAAAGTTACCTGTTCCTTTTGGTCAGAATATAGTTTTTGTGCCTTTTTAAAGGTAGCCTGTCGAGTCCCTTAGGCGTTCTGACCTACAAGCAGGGTGATGTGTGGCCTAGAAACCCCTTCATACCCATCCCTATGTTGTAATATGAATTTATAAAAAAAAATTTTTAGAACCTAAGTGTTCCCCATTTAAATGAGTAGAGGGTCTAGTCCCCTGGGTGTCGCTTCGCCCTGTGGGCGTTTGCATGCTCTCCGTGCTATCACGCCTCTGTGGGCGTGTTACCATTGATTTACATGAGCGAGGTCACCGTCTGCTCCTGGAGATCCCATGCTTCCGCACTTCATTCGCGCAGCCTTTTTATCTGGATGTTTACTTGCCGGCTTCAGATGCACTCTGCGCATGGTCGGAACTGCAGGAGTCTTCTGATCATGTGCAGTGCGCTTGTGAAACAGACAAGTAAACATCCGGATAAGAAAACTGCACGAATGAAGTGCACACGTTGTGTTTTCCAGGAGCTGACGGTGACGCCGCTCATGTATATCCATGGTATCGCTAATCGCTATCGCTAAGGGGCTAATAGGTCACATTTCACCCTGCTTGTAGGTCAGAACACATAAGGGACCTGACCGGTTCCCATTAAAGGAAACTGCCAACCCTTTTAAGCTTTGAGTTAATATGGGCATAAAGTTGTCGACACGTAAAATTTGTCAAACTGGTGTCCCTCCTGATGGCTTGTTCAGTAAAAATCTTTTATAACTTTATCTTCCAGGCTATGGGGCGTGTACAATCCTGAAAGGAACACTGCCACTGGTTTACATTATACAACATTACTCCCCCCTATCCCCTCCACTTCTCTTTAGTATCCCCATGTCAGGTGTGCAGATGGCTGTCATGCATGCTTACTGTCTCTCCTCTGCTCAGTTTCTCCTTTCTGTGGACACGGTCTTAAATTTCGATATGCGCAGTCGCCGACTTTTTAAATGCCGTATTAGAAACCACAGAAAGATGGAACTGTGCGGAGAGAAGGAATACCGAATGCACAGGTGTGGAATTTTGTGCCACACACCTGATGTCAAGGGGACACTAAAGAGAAGGGGTGGAGGAATCCTGAATAATGAAGACTGGAGACAGTCCTCTTTTGGGCAGTGTATATCCCATAGCCTGGAAGATCAAAGCTGTAAAAAAGGAGGCATACAGGCAGGACTAACTTTATCTGCATACAAATTCTATGTCCATATTGGCTCAAAAGGGTGACTATTACATTTTTTTTTTTTTTTAAAGCAATCAGTTTTTATTAAAGATTTCCATTAAAGAAACAGATTAAACATAACATGCATACAGAGAGAAAAATAAGAGCATTTTAGCCACTTCCGCCGCTACCCTTGGTGTTTATACAATCTACATAATTACTGACAAGAATATACTTCCACCCGTGTTTTGATAGGTTATCTGTGACTATTACATATTCATAGGTTACGGTTTGTCACCTTTTTAATTTCCAAGGGGTAGACCCGCCTGTCTATATGAAGAACCTTACTAGAAAAGTGGTCAAGATATAGAGTGAGTAGATAGCAGAATAGAAAGAGGGGGGGAGAAGGTGGGGACTTATACAAGGGGTTGCGGGAGGGAGGTAAGAGGGGGTTTATTTTATTCACAGTCACTAGAACAGGCTCCTGAATGCAGGGGATTCCTTGAACAGTATCCACGGCTGCCATAGTTTGGTAAACATCTCATTTGTGCCCGATACCCAAGAGGAGAGTTCCTCCATGTGACAAAGATGCGTTAGCTCGGTCAGCTATTCCCCTATTCCGGGGGTCACTGTGGTCCTCAAGTGTCGTGGAATGACTGCTCTGGCCGCAATCAAAGAGAACCGCAACAGGCGCTTCTTTTGGCATCCCAGTGAACCGGGTAAAATTAGACAGAAGGGCGATCTTAATGGAAGGAGTTACCCTTTCTCCTGCCATTTGGTTGTAGGTCGCAAACACCTGAGTCCAAAAGTTGGATAGTTTGTTACATCCCCACCAAATGTGTGGCAGTGTACCTTTGTCTGAGCCACAGCGCCAACACTCCTCCAGGACCATAGGGAAGGGTCTATGGAGGTTGACTGGGCATTGATACCATCTTGCCAGTAGCTTAAAGCTCTTTTCCTGGGCATTGCATGCTACTGAGATCTTGTGGAAGAACACATACGCCTTTCGTTTTTCATCCTCGGTAAGGCTGAAAACTAATTCCGATTCCCATCTTCCAATGTAGCTGGGGTCCTCAGAATAGAGGTTCCTGTTCATCATATCGCAAATGAGGGAGATCTGGTGTGTCGGAGGCGAACTCTGCAGGAATAAGTGTTCGAATGGGGTGGACGTATCCGGAGAGGGGGGCCTCTTCCCACCCAGCCAGGATCGCACAAAGGAGTGAAGTTGTATGTATTTGAGCCACCTCAATCTCAACCCCAGGAACGCGGCCTGAAAGTCTTCAAAAGGGGGCAAGTCTCTGCCCTGTAATATCTGCCCCAGTCTGATATCCGAACTCCGTTGCCAGCCCAGAAATCTCTCCACCGTACACCCCGGAGGGAAGCCCAAATTGCCGAACAAAGGCATCAGAGGAGTGGGCGAGCCAATCAGGTCGCTTTTCAGCTTTGTGGGCTCCTATGCCTCCAGTGTCGCCCTGAGCAAAATCCCACCAGGCTCCACCTGCCTCCTTACATCCTCCAACTCTTCTGGTAATAGCCAGGGAAGTGCCCCAAGCGGAGCTGGGGAATGAAGCTGCTCTAGTGCCACCCACTGCTTGGTCTGCCGGTGAAAACGCCAGTCTAACAACCTAGCCACTAGGACAGCACAGTGATGGGTATGTAAATCCGGCAATCCGGCTCCCCCCCCTCTGTTTGGGTCATATCAAAGTCTGATATTTGATCCTTTGTTCTCCCCGTTTCCACACAAAGCGAACCAGTGCGGACCTCAATGTCTTAAAGAAGGCCGGAGGGGGATTTATAGGTATCGCCTGAAAGATGTAAAGGAATCGTGGTAGTATGTCCATTTTGAATGTGTTTACGCAGCCGAACCACGAAAAGGGGTTGTTTGTTGTACTCTTCCATATCTTTTAGGGATCCGTTTAATAAGACTTTGTAATTCAGGGAATAAAGTGTCCCCAAATTAGATGGGATCATTACCCCTAAATATTTTGAGGATGCCTGCCATCGAAACGGGAATTTTTCTTTTAGTAGGGCGACTTCCTCTATTTTAAGGGAGATGTTTAGCGCCTCTGTTTTGGAATAGTTTATTTTAAAATTGCTCAAATTTCCAAATTAGTTTGAATTCTTTTAGTAGTGAAGGGAATGTGATCAGAGGTTGGGACGTATAGAGCAGGAGGTCATCTGCGTATACATTGCCTACAAGTAGTATTCAACCCCCTGCAGATTTAGCAGGTTTACACATTCGGAATTAACTTGGCATTGTGACATTTGGACTGTAGATCAGCCTGGAAGTGTGAAATGCACTGCAGCAAAAAAGAATGTTGTTTCTTTTTTTCATTTTTTTATTTTTTTTTTTTAAATTGTGAAAAGTTTATTCAGAGGGTCCTTTATTATTCAACTTCTCAAACCACCAGAATTCTGTTTTGGTTCCCCTAAAGTATTAAGAAGTATTTCAGGCACAAAGAACAATGAGTTTCACATGTTTGGATTAATTATCTCTTTTTCCAGCCTTTTCTGACTAATTAAGACCCTCCCCAAACTTGTGAACAGCACTCATACTTGGTCAACATGGGAAAGACAAAGGAGCATTCCAAGGCCATGAGAGACAAGATCGTGGAGGGTCACAAGGCTGGCAAGGGGTACACAACCCTTTCCAAGGAGTTGGGCCTACCTGTCTCCACTGTTGGGAGCATCATCCGGAAGTGGAAGGCTTATGGAACTGCTGTTAGCCTTCCACGGCCTGGACAGCCTTTGAAAGTTTCCACCCGTGCCGAGGCCAGGCTTGTCTGAAGAGTCAAGGCTAACCCAAGGACAACAAGGAAGGAGCTCCGGGAAGATATCATGGCAGTGGGGACATTGGTTTCAGTCAATACCATAAGTAACGTACTCCACCGCAATGGTCTCCGTTCCAGACGAGCCCGTAAGGTACCTTTTACTTTCAAAGCGTCATGTCAAGGCTCGTCTACAGTTTGCTCATGATCACTTGGAGGACTGAGACAGACTGGTTCGAGGTTCTCTGGTCTGATGAGACCAAGATCGAGATCTTTGGTGCCAACCACACACGTGACGTTTGGAGACTGGATGGCACTGCATACGACCCCAAGAATACCATCCCTACAGTCAAGCATGGTGGTGGCAGCATCATGCTGTGGGGCTGTTTCTCAGCCAAGGGGCCTGGCCATCTGGTCCGCATCTATGGGAAGATGGATAGCACGGCCTACCTGGAGATTTTGGCCAAGAACCTCCGCTCCTCCATCAAGGATCTTAAGATGGGTCGTCATTTCATCTTCCAACAAGACAACGACCCAAAGCACACAGCCAAGAAAACCAAGGCCTGGTTCAAGAGGGAAAAAATCAAGGTGTTGCAGTGGCCTAGTCAGTCTCCTGACCTTAACCTAATTGAAAACTTGTGGAAGGAGCTCAAGATTAAAGTCCACGTGAGACACCCAAAGAACCTAGATAACTTGGAGAAGATCTGCATGCAGGAGTGGGCCAAGATAACTCCAGAGACCTGTGCCGGCCTGATCAGGTCTTATAAAAGACGATTATTAGCTGTAATTGCAAACAAGGGTTATTCCACAAAATATTAAACCTAGGGGTTGAATAATAATTGACCCACACTTTTATGTTGAAAATTTATTAAAATTTAACTGAGCAACATAACTTGTTGGTTTGTAAGATTTTATGCATCTGTTAATAAATCCTGCTCTTGTTTGAAGTTTGCAGGCTCTAACTTATTTGCATCTTATCAAACCTGCTAAATCTGCAGGGGGTTGAATACTACTTGTAGGCACTGTATAGTCGTCTTAAATTCCCTGTCTCCTATGCTCAGACCGTGTACATTGGGGTTCTGTCTAATGGCCACTGCAAGGTGCTCCATAACAGTGACCTATAGAAAGGGGGATAAAGGGCACCCCTGACGGGTACAGTTTCTGATTTCCACTGGATCCGAGAGGGCCCAGTTAACCCGATCTCGGGCCGACTGTCTAGAGTACAAGGCCATTATATTACTCACAAAATTCGGGCCTAAACCAATTTGTCTTAATGCTGAGTTCATGAATCCCCAATGCACACGGTCAAATGCTTTTTCTGCGTCTATTGAGAGCAGCCCTAGGGGCTCCCTTCTCGACGCGACTCTGGCTATTAGGTGAATTGTTTTGTTCATTGTCACGGGCCTCCCTACCCTGCACGAACCCAACCTGATCTGTGTGTATAATGGAGGGCAACAGAGGTGCCAACCGGCTAGCCAGTACTTTTGCGAAGATTTTTACGTAAATATTTATTGGTGAGATCGGGCGGTAGTTGGCTACCATTGTTTGGTCTTTACCATGTTTAGATTGAACTGTGATGTGGGCTTCTAAGGATTGTGGGGTGAAAGGGGACGGTTCTGATAGTTATATAATTTTGTGAGTAATGGAGTGATTTGGGTTTTAAAAAGTTTATAAAAAGCAGGGGAGAACCCATCAGGTCCCGGGCTTTTACCGCTTGGGGAGATTTCTATCGCTGTGGCCACCTCACCCTCCTCGATTGTCCTGTCCAATCCCCTGGCATCTTCCCTATCTAATGCAGGGAGAGCTGTCACTGTAATGTATGACTCACTCAATTCGGGTCTGTAATTCCCCCGGGGCCATATCTGAGAATTTACCCCGTATGTTGTATAGTTCTGTATAGTATTCTTTAAAGTGATTTTAAAATTTTTGCGGGGTCTTGCGTGTGACTATTACATTTTAAACACTTTAACAAAATAAAATAAATAAATATTCCTTTCTTTACTAGTGAATATTCAAATTGAAACATCCCTTCTCCCTGTCTAGGGGTAATGACTGTGAAGGAGATTTGTTGTTCAGTAGCATAATATACATGCTATAATATCTGACCTTTTTATCTGTTCAGCATGGAGCTAATTTTCCAGGAGTATGCAGTCATTGTATCTATTGAGCTTTTGTTTTTTCATAGTCATTGTTGCATGAAATATGATTGCCTCTCAATGTACTTCATCTGTGTTGCAACTGATTCTGGTTGGGTGACACCAACTATCCCCATTGTTTGTCAGAATCACTGAATGATATGGGTATCTGCACCAGCTGGCTATGGGGGTAATGTATACTCAGGCATGTAACTGCTTTCATAGGGGGGCAAGCACAAGACTGATGGTGTGAAATGATAGCTGGCAGGGGAGAGCGGTTGGTGGGCAGTGAAGATGGTTTGCTCGGGTGGCTAGGCTCAGGTTTGCTTTTAGCATTCCCGGTAGGAATGGCATATCCCCCTTGGTCAAATGCCCAAAAAAATGCTAAAAATATATTTTATGGCTTTAAAACCTGATATAATATTTTGTCCAGTATTGCAGAGAAGAGGCTGTAGCGCTCTAGTACAAATCATGGTGCCTTCATTCTTCTCATCATACTTTTGATCACAAAAGGCTTTACTGGAACTTCAATATCGATGTATTGGGGGTTCAACTCCTGGGATCCCATCAATCAACAGACTGGTGGCAGTTCTATGAGAAATGATGGATTCTGTAGATAACCCCTTCACCCCCAGCCTGTTTTCACCTTCTTGATCAGTCCAAATTTTACAAATCTGACCAGTGTCATTTTAGAAGGTAAACTCTGGATCCCTTCACTATTTCCCAGTGATTGAAATTTTTGTTGAGACATTGTACTTCATGTTAGTGGTAAACTTTGGTTTATATGATTTTGTTTATGAATATCTATCTAAATTTTAATTAAATGCTGTCTAAGGGGAAAACTTTTCTCCTTGTGGAGACCTGACACACCAGTCTGGCTGCGGGAAATATTCAAATTTGTCTCTTCAGAGAGGAAGGAGACAAACTCTAAGGCTATGTGCGCACTGGGAAATGGAATTTTCTTGAGAAAATTCCGCATGCTCTCAGAGATTACCGCACCCGCGGTAAAAAAAACGCGGCAAACTGCACCTGAAAACCGCATGCGGTTTGCCGCGGTTTGCTGCGGTTTCACCGCGGTATTATTCGCGGTATTGCCGCGGTTTTGCCGCGTGCGGGTTGGGATGTGCTTTATTGCATTAAAAACTAAAGCACATTGAAGACAAGAAAAAAGTCATTTAATTCTGAGATAGTAGATAGACAGAAGAATAGATAGAGGGATAGATAGACAGACAGACAGACAGACAGAGGACAGATCGCTACATTTCCCACGGTCGGCAGTGAGTTTACATTACTGGCCGTGGGAAATGACCGGTAATTACCTCTGCTGTCTGCTGCATTCATTCAGCGCTGTGTCTGTGACAGTCGCGGCTGGATGTAAGCAGCGCAGGACGTCAGAGCTGTGGATTACGCCGGAGCTTTGGTGCGGGAGGGGTTAATAAAATGGTGAACGAGGCTTGTTTGTTTTATTTAAAATAAAGGATTTTTTGGTGTGTTATATTCACTTTACTTACGGGTTGATCATGTCAGCTGTCACATAGACGCTGCCATGATCAAGCCTGGAGTTAATGGTGGTGATCCACCACCATTAACCCCTTGTATTACCCTGACCGCCACTACTACACGGCGGCAGGAAGAGCCGAGGACACGCCGGTGCTGCCGCATAATGCATGCGACAGTCCCGGGGCAGCTGCGGCTGATATTCTCGGCTGCGGGAGGGGGAGTGAGGCGGGGGACATTAACCCTGCCCCTATCCCTCCCCAGCCTGAGAATACCGGGCCGCCGCTGTGTGCTTACCTCGGCTGGAAGGTAAATATACAGCGGAGCCCACGTTCTTTGTTTTCTATATTTCCGTTTGCTTTCTATGTGTCTGTCTGTGTCTGTGATGTCTGTGTGTGTGTGTGATCTGTGTGTTTACTCTCTGCTCTGCTTCCTCTTCCTGTAATGAGGTCCAGCAAGCTTCTTGGCGCAGGCGCAGTGCCATTTTTTTCTCACGCTACTGAACTCTTGTGAACTGCAGTCAGTAGGGGAATGTCTGCAGTGTTTTCACTTACCACTCCCTCTGCTGCTATCATAGTATACAGTCACCGGCTTTTCCCACAGACTTTCAAGGGTTATTCTAGCCCCATCCACATATTTTTACCCGCTGATAGCAGCTTCTCACTTGGTTTGTAATAAACTTTTCACACATGCGGCGGTGGCTACAATGGATCTCTGTGGTGACTTTAATGTTCTGCTTTTTGCTAAGGTGAGGGGGTTCTAGCCCCTAGATTCATGGGTGGTGAGGACCATCAATAAATTTAACACACATTTATTTGATTTATACATCATACTTTTGTTTTATTTGGTTTATACCTGGGAATTTTTGCTCAATCTTTTAATACAATTTTTGTACATATATTCTGGATCTGCAAATATTTGTTAGATGTTCTAATCATTTTTTCACATGTTTTTGTCAGTAGATATGGTTCATGCTTCTCATATGTTTTTGCACACAGTGTTCACTAATTTGTATATGCAAATGTTTATATGATGTCATGGTTTTAATGTAACGTGTTCTTCCCGCTCGTTTTTTTTTCATGAGGGATGGTCCTTATGACGTCAATGGGGCTATTTAATGTATGTCAGTAGACACCATTTTAGATTTGATGTCTCTTGGTTCTTCACGGTCCTGAGGAAGGGAGCGGTGCTCCTGAAACGCGTAGACCTATGCCAATAAAGATACGTTAATCTTACGTTTCCAGAAGTGATCTGTGGCGCGGCATTATCACCTATCTCTATTATTCTCTGTTATCCTCTTCCTGTAATGACATCACTTCCCTGCAAAACCGCAGACAGGCGATGTACATTACCGGAGGTAAACCGCGAAATACCGCAGGGAATAACGCAGGAAAATGCAGTGAACCGCACAGAATTTGCTGCCTGCGTTATTCCCTGCGGGATTTCACGATTAACATTGGAGTCAATGTAGTGAAATCCCGCAGCGACGTGCGGAAAAGAATTGACATGCAATTGTTTTTGCTGCAGGAATCCCACAGCAAAACATGCAGCTGTCAAATTCCGCCTAGTGCGCACAGGATTTTTTTCGCCCATAGGTTTTGCTGGTGATTCACTGCAGAGATGTTATGAACATTTTCTGCAGCGAAACATGCAGCAAAACCGCAAAAAAACCGCGGCAAAATCCGGTAAGTGTGCACATAGCCTAAGGCTATGTGCGCATGCTGGGTTCTGGCTGGGGATTTGCGGTCACCGGTACATTCTTCATCGGTGACCGTAAGTCAGGGCGCGGCACACAGACATGCAATGACAATGAAATCAAGTGAAGTTAATTTAGAGTTCATTCTGATCACGCGGCTCCATCTCGCAGCCAGCCATGCTCTATGGGGATGTAGCAGAGCCAAGTGGCACTGTCAAAAATGCATCCAAAAATGCATTTTGAATGCATTTTGTCTAACGCAGTGTTAACAGTTGTTAAAACGCTGCAGTTTGTCAAGCCAGAATGCAGTGTGCGCACATGCCCTAATGCCACCTATTGGAAGTAGCAATATCTCATACTTTTCCCCTCGACAGTGCAATCACCCCAAAACAGTGTCTGCAAATTAAGATTTTGATCTGGCATATATCCTAAGTCTTAGGCCCCCTTCACATGTCTGTGATTCTGGTACGTATGTGCTAGTTTTTATACGTACCAGAATCACTGACATACAGAGACCATTAAAATGGGACTGTGCACACATCAGTTTGGGGGTTTTTTTCCCACTGACCGTGTCTGTGCGGCGTGTCCGTGTTCTCCACATGGAGACATGTCCGTTTTTTTTTCTGGCATCACTCATGTCCCATGGACCACACTATGGTGTGATCCGTGAAACGTGTACCAGAGAAACACTGACACGGAAAATAAAAAGCTTTTTATACTCCCCTTCTCCAGCGCTGCTATCTTCAGCCTCTGCTGCCTCCTCCTTCCAGCCCGGCTGCTTATTCTCATGCATATTCATTTATGCACAGAGCGGCCTACCTGGAAGTAGCTGCAACTGGGTCAGCGGCGACTGGATATATAGTAGAGCCAAAGAGTTCAGTACCACAGACAGCAGGAGCGGGGACATGTGAATATACGTCAATGTGCTATCATGGATGACTGACACGAATCATGGATTGCACATGGATAACCCACGTGTGCCGTGAATTACAGCACACTAAGGGACATGCGTTTTTTTTACACGTCAGTGAAAAATGTTTTTCACTGTGTGAAACAGGCCTTATGAAAAGGCTTGTTAAAGGGTCAATTTTGACTTGTAGGATTGCTGCTTCCAATAGGTGGTACTAAAGTTCGTCTCCTTCCTCCCTGAAGAGACTATTTTAATTAAGGCTGGATTCACACGAAATGTATAGCATCCCATGCAAGCACATCGGATATAATATGCTAATGACCCTCGGCTCCCGCTGTGCCTGCCAGCGTGAGAGTGTCATGCAACTGTGACGCGATCCTGCAGCTGTGGAGGGGGCGGGAGCTGCGCAGGAGAGGGAGGGATTAATCTTTCAGTATCCTCCATCGTCAGCTGACATGATTATCACACTGGAGACCGATGTTTCACTCGCACTCATAGACTTGTATGGGTGCGGGTGAAATGGCTCTCTCAATCGCAAAATGCTGCGACTTGTCTTATCCAGAATCTGGATGAGAAAAAGCTGACCATATGCTGTGCCTCATTGACTAATATTGATCCGAGTGCAATGCGAGACTTTCTCGCATTGCACTAATCTGATTCATACCCTCGTGTGAGCATACCCTAAATGTGATAATATCCAGTTTGTTTGGGTTTTTTTGTCAAACTTTTAAAAATTTTGCCGGTAGACCAGATATTTATCACAAAAACATTAACATTTGCCACATGTCTGTCACATAAAAATATTGTTAAAAAAAGTGCTTGTTATAAGGGATAGCCTGGTGCGGTTTTTTATTTTTTTGGAGGTGGCGGGGCTCTTATTTTTCCAACAATTTACATAACTGTATTTTTTTGTGGACCAAATTACATTTGAAGTGACTAAGGCCTTATGAGACCTTAGATTAATGTGCTTTAAAAAAAAAAAAAGCCCCCCCCCCCCCCCCTTTAAGGTGCTCAAAACCACATACATCCAAGAGGTTTTAACCCTTCAGGAGGCTTCAAAGGAACTAAAGCAATGTAGAAGGCAAAAATTGATTTTTACTTTTTCACACAAACATGCTTTAACCCCAATTTTTTTATTTTCATGGAGGTAACCGGAGAAATTGCATAACAAATTGTATGGCCCATTTTCTCCTGAGTACAGATACCCCATATGTGGTGGCAAACTGTTTAAGCGCACAGCAGGTCTGAGGCTCTGTGCGCACTGGGAAGTGGAATTTTCTTGAGAAAATTCCGCATGCCCTCAAAGATTACCGCACCCGCGGTAAAAAACCGCGGGAAACCGCACCCGAAAACCGCATGCGGTTTGCCGCGGTTTGCTGCGGTTTTACCACGGTATTATTCGCGGTATTGCCGCGGTTTTACCGCGTGCGGGTTGGGATGTGCTTTATTGCATTCAATGCAATAAAGCACATTGAAGAAAAAAAAAAAAAAAAAAGTCATTTAATTCTGAGAGTAGATAGACAGAAGAATAGATAGAGGGATAGATAGAGGGATAGATAGATAGAGAGATAGATGACAGATCGCTGCATTTCCCACGGTCGGCAGTGAGTTCACATTACCGGCCGTGGGAAATGACCGGTAATTACCTCTGCTGCTTTCATTCAGCCTGTGTCTGTGACAGTCGCGGCTGGATGGAAGCAGCGCTGGACGTCGGACCTGGATTACGCCGGAGCTTTGGTGCGGGAGGGGTTAATAAAATGGTGAACGAGGCTTGTTTGTTTTATTTAAAATAAAGGATTTTTCGGTGTCTGTGTTTTTTTCACTTTACTTACGGGTTGATCATGTCAGCTGTCACATAGACGCTGCCATGATCAAGCCTGGGGTTAATGGCGGTGGTCCCCCATCACCATTAACCCCTTGTATTACCTTGCCACCACTGCTACACGGTGGCAAGAAGAGCCGAGGACACGCCGGTATTGTCGCATATTGCATGCGACAGTGCCGGGGCAGCTGCGGCTGATATTCTCGGCTGCGGGAGGGGGAGTGAGGCGGGGGACATTAACCCTGCCCCTCTTCCTCCCCAGCCTGAGAATACCGGGCCGCCGCTGTGTGCTTACCTCGGCTGGACGGTAAATATGCAGCGGAGCCCACGTTCTTTTTTTCCTATATTTCCGTTTTCTTTCTATGTGTGTTCTATATGTCTGTGTCTGTGTTCTATGTGTCTGTGTGTGTTTACTCTCTGCACGACTTCCTGTTCCTGTAATGACATCACTTCCCTGCAAAACCGCAGACAGGCGATGCACATTACCGGAGGTAAACCGCAAAATACCGCAGGGAATAACGCAGGAAAACGCAGTGAACCGCACAGAATTTGCTGCCTGCGTTATTCCCTGCGGGATTTCTTGATTAACATTGAGTCAATGGAGTGAAATCCCGCAGCGATGTGCGGAAAAGAAGTGACATGCACTTGTTTTTGCTGCGGGATTCCCGCAGCAAAACATGCAGCTGTCAAATTCCGCCCAGTGCGCACAGGATTTTTTTTCTCCATAGGATTTGCTGGTGATTCACTGCAGAGATGTTATGAACATTTTCTGCAGCGAAACATGCAGCAAATCCGCGGCAAAATCCGCGAAAAATCCGGTAAGTGCGCACATAGCCTGAGGGGAAGGAACGCAGAAATGTCTTGGCTCCAAGCTTTTAATTTCATAAGAGCTTATTTAGTGTGTGTGTGTGTGTGTGTGTGTGTGTGTCTGTGTGTGCGTGCGCATATGTGTGCACTGTATTGGACTTCAGGATTTGCCGATATCATTTCACATTGTTTTGTCACCTCATGGGCTCTGACAATCTCCAAGTGACCCAATTTTGCTAACTGCAACCCCACAATGAATCAATCCAGTGATGCCATGAGGATGTTGACACTACATGTGTCAGACTTTTATAGTGGTCTGGGGCAAAAAATATTTGTGGCAAATGCAATTAGTTCAACACAGATTTATTTTCACAAGGGAAGTGGCTAAAAAAGACCCCATAATGTTAGACATTTTCTGCTAAACTTGGCAATACCCCATATAAGGTTGTACTGTAGTATTTGTCCACATGGCAGGATTTGGCAGGGAAGCAGCGCCATTAGACTTATGCAGTGTTTTTCGGTGTTTTTTTGTTTTTCTAGAATAGTTTGGGCACAAAGGGCTCTGCAAATTGAGTGCAAAAGGTGGAAACCTCACTCGAGTGACCACTTATTAGAATTTATACTCCTCTGGGATTTCATCTATGGGTGTAGTGACTATTTTTACTCTATGGGTGAAGGACTTTGCAGTGGAAGTTGCAGAGTAAAAATTGCAACTTTGCCATGTAGTGCCCAGCTTGTGGTTCAGGAGCCACGTGCCTGTAAAAGTGGGCTTCTTCACTACGTTTAATGTCAAACATGTGGATTCTAACTGCGGTTTAGGCACATTGTGGGGCTCAAAGGACAGGGGATTTGTATTTAGAAGCGCCAATCCGCTAGATTTCTTTTGCTCGAAGCAATGTCTTTTCAGACTTTGACCACATCCTAACCGGCGTATCATACGAAGTTACTGGTGGTACAAAGTGTGTGCGTATGTGTACCATTTTTATTTAAACTTATCTTTTTGATCATTCTTAAACTTGAGTTTTGATTTGGTTTTATAAAGTTTGTGTTTTCATAGTCCTTGTATGGGACTGTAAGGCTTTGTGCGCATGCTATTTTGCCCTAAACAGCATGTCTTTCTCGCAGCAGTGAGAATCCAGAAATTCTGTGCGCATGTTGCTGTTTGGTTTTTTTGGGGCTTTTTTCTGGAGCATGTCGTTTAAATTTTTTTTTTCTTTTCGGTTTTAAAGTTTTCTACAGTGTGTCCACATAGCCTTACTTTTATTACTCTACTTTTGCATTGCTATGTAACAGCTTTGAATTACCTTACACCTGTCAGTACTGCACTGACCGAAGCCTCTTAGACCATGCTCGTAGCATATTCTAATAGGCTTGCTATAGCTGGCTGACCTGGAGGTCATGACTACCTCAGATTGCCATGGCAATAATTGATCCCTCACGATTACCTCATGGGGTCAGCGATAGGACGGGAGAGGGAGCACATTGCCTCTCAGCCTCCTAAATATTGCTACCCGTATTAAATGCGGCATTTAGTGGGTGGAACAGCCCAGCATGATGCAGGCACCGCTCCGAACCTGCGTATCAGGAATGGGCAAAATGAGCAGAGCACTTTTCCTGACTATACCTCTCCTAGTTTTGGATTACCACTAGAAGTCCCAGAGAGGGGTCATTTAACATTTCTACCTTTTGGAACCCAGAGACGGGTCAAATGACCTGAAGGCTTTTAGCTAACATCCTATAATCACCGTCTTTTGTTCTGTAATTAAGGCCATTACTGTCGCACCAGAGGAGGTTGTTGTTTTCAATTGAGTTTAGCCATTTAGTTTCTAGTTAGTTCCATTCAGTTTGGACTAAGAGGCACTTCGCACATAGCGAGATCGTTGCTGAATCACAGATTTTGTGACGCACCAGTGACCTCATTAGCGATCTATCTCTCTGTGTGTGACACTAAGCAGCGACTTGGCCCCTGCTGGGAAATTGCTGATCTTTACACACAGTGCTGGTTCATTTTTTGCTCGTTGCTCTCACACTGAAGCACACATTGCTGTGTTTGACAGCGAAAGCAACGAGCTGAATGTGCAGGGAGCCGGCGTCTGGAAGCTGCGGACGCTGGTAACCAAGGTACACATTGGGTAACCAAGCGAAGCACTTTGCTTGGTTACCCGATATTTACCTTGGTTACTAGCGTACGCCACTCTCAGGCTGCCAGTACCGCCTCCCTGCACACGTAGCCAAGGTACACATCGGGTAACTAAGCGCTTAGTAACTCTATGTGTACCCTGGCTACGAGTGCAGGGAGCCAGCACTAAGCGGTGTGCGCTGGTAACCAGGGTAAATATCGGGTAACCAAGCAAAGCTTTGTTTCCACGAGTCGCTGCGGGCTGGTCACTGGTGACATCTGCCTGATTGACAGCTCACCAGCGATCCTGACCAGGTCAGATCGCTGGAGTGTTGCTTAAGTGTGATGGCACCCTAACGGTCATTTGACCCTCTTCTGGGACTTTAGGGGGGAGCTCAAAATTTCTGGGACTTCTAGTGTTAAATAGTGAGAACTCACCATTAGCTCAGTGTGAACATGGCTTAAGGAGAAGTTGTCACACTGTGCATGCAGTCTATCCTGTGCTATCCTAGTATGGTATATAGAATCTGAGCTGAATAACATAGTTACAAGAGATTAAGTATAATTTGTTTATTGACATACCTGCTGTTTTTATAGGAGTACAGTAAGCTTGTGATTGACAGCTATCTCTACAATCAGTCATACAGGGAATACTGTTGATCATGTGTATATGCAGACCAGGCATGTCAATGAAATAAAAGGTATCCTGAAATTTTGCTTACAAAAATATGCATCAACCTTCTGGCTTTTCCAGCTGTATCATTCTACCTGCAGATCAAATACAATTTTCAATACGACGGGTTCCCTTTAAGCATTAATCTTTTTTGCAATTTCAGATCCACATCTAGTTCGTTTTACAAATGTGAAATGGCTTTATAAAAAGTGAATCATGTGCTGTATTTTTTTTCATCCAAAGATTTTTATTTTTTTCGGGATTCTGAGACAGCGTGTCTCATAATCTAGTAACAAGAACGGCCGCGGCATTCCTAGAAAGCGCGCACATTCTTTACATTGTGAGCAGTGAAAGTGCTTGATTTAGAGTAATTATCCTGATATGTTTGCAGCGTCCTGTTCTTGTCACTCTGTAATGAATGCCCTCTGCTTGTCTGTCTGCTGTAAATTCAATCTTCCCTTCTAACTGCACTGAAAAAAAAAAAATAAATTTACAAATGTAAATGCCTACTGGGACATTCCCATGTGCGCGAATTGAAAGAGATGGATATTGATGCTGCAGAATAGGATGTTGGGACAAAGTACTTAGAATGCACATGTCACAATTCTTTATATTCCAAATGTAAATTTCCTACTGTGCTGTTGTGCAATAAACAAAAAAATCTCCTAAATTTTTACTTTTGTCTAGCATTTTAGAATTTTATTTTATCTTTTTATTTTCAAGCTAATACCCCATCAAACGACTTGGATTTTGGATTTTACTTGCTAACTTCATTTTTGTATGGGAAATGACTTTATGCTCCTCAAATAAAAAAAATCATGCACTGCCCATGGAAGAGCCCTATAAACATGAAGAAATTGCTAAGGTAGTAAAGGGAACCTTAATGTTTTTGTCACCAAATTCTCAAGTTCCAGATTTTTCAAGAAACCAACCTGCATTCCCAACAGGCATGTAAGAACACTGGTTTGGGGGGTGTGTGTGTGTGTGTGTGTGTGTGTGTGTGTGTGTGTGTGTCTCCGCCCGCCCCTTCCCCCCGTTTTTATATTAAACCTTATGTAAATTACTGACTTCATCAGGTGGATTGTGCTGGATCCAGAATCGGCCAAGCTATAGCACCCACTGAGGTTTTATGGGAGAGTTTATATCTAAGCAGTGTTCAGCCCATCAATCCAACCTTGTATTTGGCTGTCATTAAGGCTGCTTTCACACATCCGGTATTTGCAGTGCGACTCAATCCGGCTCAAAAACGGATGCGGCGAAAAAAACTGATCCGTTGCATAAGTTTTTCCATGCAGCCCGTCCGTTTTTCAACGGATGCGGCTTGATACTGAGCATGCGCAGTGCAAAAAAACGCATCCGGCGTCCGGATGCAGTTTTTGCCGCAGGACGCCGCATCTGGCGTTCATAGGCTTACTTTGTAAATCCCACCGGATCCAGCGCGATGCGTTTTTTTTCGCCGCACAAACGTGCCAGGCAACGTTTTATCCGACCGCCGCATGGGCTAAATATGCCGCATCTGGCAAAATACGGATGCAACGCAAGGCCATGCGGCACAAACACAGCGCTAATGCAAGTCTGTTGGAAAAAACGCAACTGGCAGCAAAAAAAGTTTGCGTTTTTTCTGCAGAGCGCCGTATTGTGCCGCTCAGCAAAAAACAGATGTGTGAAAGCAGCCTAAGAATCCAAGTGCTTAGTTCTGATACGAGAAGGCCAAACCAGACAGTGTGAGGATGACCTTCTTAGGCTATACGTTATCCATTTACACCTTTTCAGATTTCATTTTAGAGTACGGTAGAATGATTGATTTATAAAGTACAGCTGACTAGACCACCAGACTCTGGAGAGGCCCTTTAACAAATTTTGTTTAAAGAATAAGTAGTCAGTCATATGTTTAGTTTGGATGAAGTGTAAGTGATAGTTATGTGCATGAAACTTACACATAAACATTGTGTAGATCTGGAGAGGTTTCCATTTCACATGTGAAAGCTGTTACTGTCTTGGAGTAGCGACGTGTTCTTCTCCAGCATATGGCGTTAACGTACTTTAAGGGACAAGGCTTTGTGACGAGACTTCACACTAGGCAGATGGACAGATGGTAGGAAGATGGCCTGCTTCGAGATCGGGAAGTTGCATAATCTTCTCTGTTGGCACTACTGGCAGAATGACACGAGTGTGAAATATTGAGGCACTTGCCATTTAATATTTCAATCACTGGTTTATGATCACAAAGAAAATGCACAGAGCCGAACGTGAGGGCCACACTTCACAGATGAGTCAATGACGTTACACTTGTCAGTGTGCTGGCTCAGTTGATGGGTGGAGGATTGTAGCATACATACTCCTAGTTTTATTAATTTGAGCTATGACTATTGGTAAAAAAAATATGCATATCTGTAGACTTTATTGTTTTGGGGTTGATATGTCTGAATTAAGCCTTTAGGCTATGTGCGCACTTACCGGATTTTGCCGCGGATTTTCCGTGGATTTGCTGCATGTTTCGCTGCAGAAAATGTTCATAACATCTCTGCAGTGAATCACCAGCAAATCCTATGGAGAAAAAATAATCCTGTGCGCACTGGGCGGAATTTGACAGCTGCATGTTTTGCTGCGGGAATCCCGCAGGAAAAACAAGTGCATGTCACTTTTCCGCACATCGCTGCGGGATTTCACTCCATTGACTCCAATGTTAATCATGAAATCCCGCAGGGAATAACGCAGGAAGCAATTTCTGTGCGGTTCACTGCGTTTTCCTGCGTTATTCCCTGCGGCATTTCGCGGTTTACCTCCGGTAATGTGCATCGCTTGTCTGCGGTTTGCAGGGAAGTGATGTCATTACAGGAAGAGGAAGCCGTGCAGAGCGTAAACACACACCGATCAGACACAGACACATCACAGACACAGAACACATAGACACAGACACATAGAACACACATAGAAAGAAAACGGAAATATAGAAAACAAAGAACGTGGGCTCCGCTGCATATTTACCTTCCAGCCGAGGTAAGCACACAGCGGCGGCCCGGTATTCTCAGGATGGGGAGGGAGAGGGGCAGGGATAATGTCCCCCGCCTCACTCCCACCTCCCACAGCCGAGAATATCAGCCGCAGCTGCCCCGGCACTGTCGCATGCATTATGCGGCAATACCGGCGTGTCCTCAGCTCTTCTTGCCACCGTGTAGCAGTGGCAGCAAGGTAATACAAGGGGTTAATGATGGTGGGGGACCACCGCCATTAACTCAAGGCTTGATCATGGCAGCGTTTATGTGACAGCTGACATGATCAACCCGTAAGTAAAGTGAAAAAAAAAACACACACCGAAAAATCCTTTATTTTAAATAAAACCAACAAGCCTCGTTCACCATTTTATTAACCCCCCCCCCAAACAAAGCTCCGGCGTAATCCACAGGTCCGACGTCCTGCGCTGCTTCCATCCAGCCGCGACTGTCACAGACACAGCGCTGAATGAAAGCAGCAGACAGCAGAGGCAATTACCGGTCATTTCCCACGGCCGGTAATGTGAACTCACTGCCGACCGTGGGAAATGCAGCGATCTGTCCTCTATCTATCCCTCTATCTATTCTTCTGTCTATCAGAATCAAATGTCTATCAGAATCAAATGTTCTATCAGAATTAAATGTGTTTTGTTTTTTGTTTTTTTTTCTTCTTCAATGTGCTTTATTGCATTGAATGCAATAAAGCACATCCCAACCCGCACGCGGCAAAACCGCGGCAATACCGCGGCAAACCGCATGCGGTTTTCGGGTGCGGTTTCCTGCGGTTTTTTACCGCGGGTGCGGTTATCTTTGCGATCATGCGGAATTTACGCAAGGAAATTTCATTTCCCAGTGCGCACATAGCCTTATAGTATGCTCACATTATTCTTAACGGGAACCTGTCACCTGTCTGGTGCCATATGCACTCATAACTACGAGCAGTTCTGGGTGCATATTTCTAATCCCTACCTAACTGTCCCAGCCTATAATAGTATAGATAAAGATCTTTTTAGAAAGGATTTCTAAAGATCCTATATACTAATGAGCGCATGGACTAGTTGCAAGAGTGTGATTTGTGTGTGTGTGTGTGTGTGTGTGTGTGTGTGTATGTATATATGTGTATATATATATATATTATATTATATTATATTATATTATCCCAACTAGTCTGACCTCTTGGTATGTGGTATACACCCACATGGGCGTGCTAACATGCTATTCAATACCCATTGCCCAGCATAATCAGCGGTGATGCACGTACCTGTCCGTTGTCACCACATGAGGCGTCAGGCATAGGTTCAGTGCGCATGATCAGAATGCCCTGCACTTGTGGTCATTTCGACCAGACCTCTCTGAAGCCGGCCGGCATGCATACACCCGGCTTCATAGTGCGCTTGACCAAAAGTGCCAGGAACTTCTGATCATGGGCACTGATCTTAAGCCCGGCGTTTGAGTTGGTGATACTGTGTCAAGAATGCTGGCACTCCGGATCATGGGCACGTTCCCTTACTAGTACGGTCTTCCTGACACAAGGTGCCCAAACAATGAACATGTTACTTTTAACCTCTTCAATATTTCCAAACTCTAAAACTACTTAAGTGTATGCAGTGAAATGTCGGTGTGGGTTTTATTTTGTTTTTTTTTTGTGCAACACTTTTCCAGGTAGGATGTGTGCACATGACGTCATTCAGACAGGAACTGCAGTCTAAGGGTGAAGTCGGTCTAAATCAGAGATCGGACCACAATACTCGGGCTGGCCACAGCTCTCCCTGCTTGAGCCACACAGCTGCATAGAAATATATAACCAGCTGTTGCTCGGGTTGGGAGAGCTATGACCAGTTAGAGCACTGCAGTCTGGTTTTATACGGTCATCTGAATGCACCCTTATGCTGAAGTCACATTTGCATGTGACTGGCACGAAAAACATATGGCAATCCTTGGACCATCCAGGGGCTCTCCTGACAGTAGCGTGTAGGCTACATAGGAAGACATAAAGCTAACATGCTTCTGTCAGGAGAGCCACTGGCTGGCGCAGGTGATGCGATCCTCGTAAGTCTGACAACATAATGCAGAGTTTTGACCGTTTAATTGCTGTCATTAAATGAGTAATGACCTGCTATTCAATCTGCATTGGTTTAAAGGGAACCTGTCACCAGATTTGGTGACTATAACCTGCAGCCACCACCAGTGGGCTCTTATATACAGCATGTTAAAATGCTATATATAAGAGCCCAGGCCGCGGTGTAGAACGTAAAAATGATTTAAACGGTGGGTGTGTCCGTTCTCCGGGTGCGGTACATCCTCTTTTGGCCATCTTTGTCCTTCTGAAGTTTCCATTTTCATACTAGTAGTTCATAATTGTTGGGGAGTTTTTTTTGTTACATTTTTCCAATAAAATACATAGTATTTCTCTGACCAAAACACATCCAAGGGGAAGTAATATATGAATAGAGAACGGTTATATAGCAATTCCTCTTTTAATTTACATGCATTGTCATGTAGTGATGGGCTACACACTTTTTGTTTTCACCTGCTGGGTATTTTTTTTTTTTTTTTTTTTTTCCATACCTTCATCTAACTAGTTTAACACACATGAACAGCGCCGAAGTGTAAAATGTGCTGTTGCCAAGGTCAGTTTCTTGAGATTCCTCGCCTGTGGCCACTACTGCCAGTTGTGACAGACTGATTCTCCACAGTCGACAAAGTCACATTGCTGCGCTTGCAGAGGGCGTCATTGTAGGTTATGAACAATACCAGTATCTTGCCGGGAAACTGTCAAACGTTAGGCTGGATTTCAGTCCTTCCCTGATTAATGTTACTCTACCTGGCCTTGTATCTTCTGTTAATCTATTTTAATGTCATTACTTGTATATACTGTATGTTCTTATTCTATTTGGGATTTTAGAAAACTCTAGTTGCAATGATAAACCATCCACAAATTAAAAGGAGCCTGTCACCAGATTTGTCCCCAATAAGCTGCAGCCACCACTAGTAAACAATTTTATACACAATCGTAGACTACTGTATATATTGGGCCTAAACCACTCAATATGAAAAAAAAAAAAAATCTTACTCACCAGCGGGCTGGTCGGGTCAAATGGATGTCGCTGGTCTCGGTCCAGCACTTCCTCTTGCGATCACCATCCTCCTTGCTTCATGTGGATGACACATACTTCGTCATTCACACAGTCCACCGTTGCGCTCCTGCGCACGCGCAGTTTTGCCTTGCTACGGGCAGAGCTAAGTGCTGTAATACGCAGGTACAGGGAAAGGTCTACGTATGTGCACCACAATACTTTGATTTGCCCTCAACAGGGCAGGGAAGTGCGCAGGAACACAATGGAGGCCTCTGTGGATTAAGTAGGATTCGTCATCCACATGAAGCAAGAATCACTGCTAAGGGAGGCATCGGACCAAGATGGCAATGCTCATCGGACCGTGCCACAGGGGAGTAGTGTGGTTTTTTTTTTTTGTTTTTTTTTTTAAGATACAGGTGAAGTTATAGGTCAGGGGTCTCAAACACGCGGGCCGCATGCGGCCCGTCAGGCTGCTTCGTGCGGCCCCCAGGCCCGTGCCCCTGGTCACTATCGCGGCTGGTGCAGGGGCCGCAGCCACTGTCTGTACTTTGTTAGATGAGTGTTTTGCCGGCGCTGCGGTCTCAGAGGCACGGACTGTGCGCGCGCAGCGCCGGCAAAACATTCATCTGACATAAATCGCTGCCAGTGGCTGCGGCCCCTGCACCGGCCGCGATAGTCACCGGGGCACGGCCTGCAGACAGCGAGAAGCAGAGGTGAGGAGCCGAGGGAGCGCGAGACAGGTGAGAATGGTGTTTTTTTTTATTTTGTGTATGTGAAGGACGGCACATTAACCCCTTAGCGACCTATGACGTACTGGGTACGTCATGGCTCCCTGTACTTAAGGACCCATGACATACCCAGTACGTCATGGTGAAATCGCGGCCCCGGTGGCTACGATCGCTGTTTGCATTGCAAATAGCAAATACCTTAGATTCGGGGAGGAGGGAGCCTCACGAGGGGTGGTGTCTCCTCCCCGGACCTACGGAGGCTGTGATTGGCTGTGCGGCGTTCGTCAGCCAATCACAGCCACTGTAATGTTACAGCCATTGAAAATGGCTGTATCATTGATATCCAGCCCTGATCAGTGCAGCTGTAGCACCGATCATTGGCTGGAGCTGGGTGACCTCTGTTTCACCCGCCCCCAGCTCTGGAGAGATCGGTCACTTGGTAATGAAAATCAAAGGGCCGCCCATTATCTAAAGCCTGCGCACACGTCACCAGCGGTGACACTGGGCACAGTGCTCATCCAAGAGAGATAGGCACTGGGCATGCGCGGGGACCTCTGGATCTCTGGGCGGCGTCCACAGCTATGGAAATGAGCGATGGGGGAGGGCCTAAAGAGGCAGGAGGCAGAATAACTGACACCAGGCAGCCCGCCCCCGTGTCAAATTTACAGTTTTTCCTTTCAAAAAGGTACCACTTTATAAAGTATTTCTTTTGGTCTAAAAGGGGGCACAATAATAGGAACCTTGCTGGAATGCAGCCCACGAGCTGCAGAGGGGGAATCTTTTATGTTTAGTGCTAATTTTCTGCTGACAGGTTCCCTTTAGCACTTGAACTACTGGACTCGTGACACCTATATAGAAATACATAGTGCAAAGTAGTCAAAATGACTACCTCAGTAGTTCTAGTGTTAAGCATATCAGGGGCTCTCCAAATGAGCTATCTCGTCCGGTGATGATTCCAGCTAATTTTGGCTTTCAAAAATTTAAATTGCGTTCTCTACCTTCTGAGCTCTGCCGTGCACCCAAAGAATTGATTTCCACCACATATATCGGCGTACTATGGAGAAATTGCAGAATTTTTTTTTTTTCTTTTCCCCCTCTGATACCCATGTGCAAATGCAAAATTTACATTTTTGTGGGAAAGTAAGTAAAATTTTAATTTTTCCTTCCACGTTCCTTTTGGTTTCTGTGAAGCTCCTACAAGGGGTTAAACTTCTCAGATGTGGTTTTTGAGCAGCAAGGTTTTTTTTTTTTTTTTTGTATTTTCTGTCACCTAGGCCTCTGTCACTTCAAATATGATATGATCCATAAAAAAATGCAAAGTGGTTTTGTAAATTTTCTTGAAAAATAGAAGGATTTTTTTCTTCTCTTCCAAACATTGCACTGCTGTAACAATGTGTGGGAAATTGTTGTTTGGTAACTATTGTGTGAGAACTGAGATTTATGGGCAGAAAATTTCAGTTTAAAAACTGCAAAATTTTTTGCCAAATGTTTTTTTTTTTTTTTTTTTTTTTTTCCTCCCCACAAACGCAGAAAAATTGGTTTAAATTTACTACAATCATGAAGTACAATGTCAGAATCACTGATCTGCTGAAGCATTCCAGAGTTATAACGTGTCAGTGACACTGGTCAGAATTGCAAAAAAATGGCTCGGTCATTAAGATGAAAGGGGGCTCGGCTGTGAAGAGGTTAATGCAGTGTGTATTTGCTCCTTCTGGTCACGTGGGTATGACCTCACACAGGTCCTGCAAGGGAAAAGGTAAATCGATTTGTATAATACTTATGCTAAATCTAACGGTGAGGGGATAACTATGAATTCCCCCCAGATATTATCTGATCCTCTGCTGCTGTCACTCAACAAGCTGAAGATTTTTATAAACTTTACTTGCTTGTGTTTCAAAACCTAAACACCCGAGCTGACCACTACAGATATGTATAGAATCAGCCTGATAGTGCCAGTATAGCACTGGCTTTAGGATATATACGAAAATCCTGGAGATTGGTTCCCTTTAACCAGTCACTTCAGTTTTAAGCACTATAGCGTATGGTGTTTCTGTAGTCCTGCATATTCAGTATTGTAAGTGGCTCACTTGTGTGCTGTAAGGATCTTTAGTTAGTGAGACTATTCTGTTGCTTTTTTTTGCTTAGCGGTGTAATCTCAACATTTCTAGTGTGGCAAATTTTATGCAGATAATTTCTTTTGGCAAATTTTCTCTAGTAGTACCCACAAATGCAGTCATTTAATTAAAGGAAGCTTCCAAAAGGGTGATAGAAAAGCTCTTTATTTATTTATTTATTCTCTGCTCTTACATTTATAGTGCCAACATATTCAGCACTTTACAGAAATTGTCATCTCTCGATCCCTAAAGGAGTTCAGTATAAGTTCTCTTAAAGGGGATCTGTCATCAGGTTTTGGCAGCATAGTGTATAGACCGGGACCCTGAGTCCAGTGATGTGTCACCTACTTAACTGATTATTGTCATTTTAATAAAATCAATGTTTTCTCTGCTGCAGATCTAGCAATTATACAGAGCTCATTAATATTTTGGACCACCTGGCAGCAGGCCAAGTAGTCCTCTGATGATTAACTAGGGATTTTTATCAAAACCACATTAAGGAGCCCAGTAGGTGACAGATTGCTGGAATCCGGATCTCTGCCCCTACGTTACGCTGCTTTCAGATTAGGTGGCAAAAACCTGGTGACAGATTATCTTTGTTCTTTAGTCATAGATATTTTTTTATCTATCCTTAGTATAGATATTAAATATCAGATCGGTGGTAGTCTCCCCTCCCCCCCCTCCCTCCATCCCCCACCGATCAGCTGTAATTAGCGGTGAGGTGGGAGGCAGTTAAAGGCCTGAGCAATGGGTACCAGATTCACACCCAGTTGCACAAATCTTTTTATGGACTATTGTACCCTGTGCAATGCCAATGGGCCGCATTCTTTTACAAAACATTTATAGACTATTTTTGAGTCTAAGCCCAAACTTTTGTCCAGACTTAGTACCCATTCCTAGAGCCTAAATTTTTACCTTTTCGTTCTCAGATTAATCAATAGAATATTTGGACCTTACTATCGCCAGGGATGAAAATGGAGGCTTATTCACTTCCACGCATTTCAAAGATGTAGATGTGAATAGTTGCCTAGATTTCACCAGTGGACATTTAGGCTATGTGTCCACGGTAGAATGTACCTGCGGATTTTTCTGCCTGAAAATCCGCGACTTTCGCGGCAAATCCGCACCCGCGGATTTGCCGCGGATTTGCCGCGGATTTTTTTTTTTTTTTTTTTTTTCCCCATTCAAAACCAAAAATCCGCACCAAATCTGCACCAAACAATTGACATGCTGGAGATTTTTCCGGATCAAAATCCGCGGCAAATCCGCAGCGGAAAAATCCGCAGCATGGACACAGCATTTCCAAAATGCCATTGAAATGGCTTGGAAGTGCCGCTGCTGCAGATTTGCGGCAAATCCGCGGCAAAATCCGCGGTAAATCCGCAGCGTGGGCACATAGCCTAACCTAGGTGGATTAATGTACCGTACTGCCAATATTGGCGTATAAGGAAGAATTGCACTCTTGACATTTAATTTTTCTGAGAAAGTTTTAAAATTTAAGGAACAGATTCTTAAATCGGTACCCCAAGGATCTGATCAAAGATTCCTTTAAAAGGTGCAGAGATTTGAAACAAACTGCCTTGTTAAATCAACTGAAAAAAGGCACATAAGGGAAAAAACAAGAAATATGAGAATAAATGTAAGTAGTTTTTCTTCATTTAATAATGCACATGCAAAAATAAGGATGTCAACAAATATTGGTTTATGGTATATGATCCTACTCTGGTGTAATACCGGAAAATCCCACAATCTGAGTAAAGTAATAAAGGAACAAAACCAAAAACAGCTCCTAGCAAAATTTAAGCTGTATAAGGCCTTATGCGCACTAGAAAGGCATTTTTCTCAATGGATTTCTTGAGTCTGAAAGATTAGCGCACGTGCGTTCAAAAAACGCACCAATAACGCATCTGCGTTTTTGTGCTTTTTTTTTTCTCGCAGGTTGGTCTTTGTGTTTCTGGTTTTTTTAACCATTTATCTGTGGCAAAAAATGCAGGTACCTGCTGAAAAGGGACATGCTCATTCTTTTTCTCAAGAAATTCTGCAGAAAGATTGTTGAGAAAAAAACGCAGTGTGCGCACAGCTAATTTTTTTTTTTTCCCCATAGGTTTTGCTGGCAAATGTCTGCAGAAAGATCACGACCATTTTCTCATGAAATTTCTGCAGCAAAAACGCAAAAAAACCCAGGTAAAAACGCAGTGCAAGCGCACAGGGCCTAAGAGGCCTTACAGCATGGGTGTTGAGGCACTTGGTCACCTGCCCCAGCAGTGCACTGTTTCGGTGGTTGGCAAGCAGCACTGCACATTTAGGCTGTGCCCACGTGTGCGTATTGCATGCAGCTGCGCTGCGTTCTCCACCGCAGCGTAACTGCCTGCCTCCTGCGTCCCCTGCACAATCTATGAATGTGCATAATCCATGTGCACGTTGCGTTTTAGAACGCAGCGATTTGCATGCTGCCAAATTGCTGCGTTCTAAAAAGCAATATGTCACTTATTCCGTGCACTTTGGATGCAGGTCCCGCTCTGTCTATGGTGGGGGCTGCATCCAGAGCGCATGAAATCTGCTTTTTCACTGCATTCAGTACTCAGTGTTTCTGCAGCGATTTGAAGCGCACGTGTGCTGTTCAAATCGCTGCAGAAATTTCTACAGGGACACAACGCAACGTGGGCACATAGCCTTAAGGCTTCAAAAAGTTAATGACCCACTCATTGGTTCGCTGTGACGTGGCAGTGGGCTTCATACAATCTGGTCAGAATGATAACTCAAGAACCTAATGTTCAGGTACATGTATTTTTGCATAGGGACATTAGATCAAAGTATGATTTTTAGATGTGCGGGTCATATCTCTTTCTCATGTTGCATATATTGGTGCTATACAAGAGCGAGAAATTTCCCTCTAGATTTTTGATGAAATAACCTTTTGCACTTTATTTTTTTAAAACTTGAAGGATTTGCATGTAGTCAGTAGGCCTGGTGTACAAGTTTAATAAATGCACATATATTATTAATGTAACCCTACTTCCATCTACACACATGGCTCTTGGCTATAATTATATTCCACAATCTTTTGCTTGCTGCACAGTTACCATTAATACCTTCAACATTAGAAGCCAAATGACTCATAAGCGCTGGATTATTCTGCGTTTATTACAGTATAATTCTGGGCTGTAGCAATTGAATTAGCATAAAACCGTGTTTCATGATAGCAACAGTAACTGGGAAATACTGCCGTCATTAATTTCTTTTCCTTCCTTTGAAATGTTAACTAAATACTTGGACTTTAAATTTATCTAAATGCAAGTCCTCCCTATCAATACATGTCATATATAGTATATAGCTTATGGTTTCTTTTCTTTATTCATTTTAGTTAGTAAGCATTCTGTCCACCTTTCTAAGCACTTTACCACTATGGCTTCTAGGGTGTGAGCCAATATCTTGCCTGTATAACTTCCATAGGCCCTATATCCATTGTATTGGTATAAAATTTCCTGCAAAGCTGAAGATAAGGTCCTGAATGATGGGGATTTATTTGCTCATCACTGCCGTTTTATTATTGACTGCATTTATTATTTTTTGTAATTGCTCAAATCCAGGCCTTGAATACTAATTTCTTGACCTGTCATCACTACAGGGTTGCCTATGGCCTTCAATGTATTTTCTCAAACATAAAAGCTGGGAGCTGGGTTTGGAGTGAAGATTCAGATGCACAACTGGAACATGCCTTCAGTTGCTTGTTAGAAAATATCATTTTTTTTAGGCTTTGTGTTGAAATAAAATTTCATTTGCTAATTACAGTTATTTAGGAATCCACTTTTTTTTTTTTAATTTTAAGATGGAATAGCTGTAAAATTGAAATGGCCGCTGCCTTGTTAAACACTAACAAACATGTTGGTGTTGATGGGACAGGTGCTTGTGGACATGTGCTCCTTTCCCATTCCCTTGTGTAGGAAGATGCGCTTTCAGTAAATATTCTCATTATCAGGAGCTGAGTAAGAGGCTGCTTATACTGCTATCCATCCTGTCTTTCTGATCTAATGCTGGAGATAGCAGACTCGGCTCCTGATATCTCCAGCATTAGATCAGAAAGGATGGACAGCAGTGTGAGCAGCCTCTTACTCAGCTCCTGATAACACTGTTGTCCATCCTGTCTTTCTGATTATAATGCTGGAGATATCAGGAGCTGAGTAAAGGGTACTTTACACGCTGCGACATCGCTAGTGATCTCATTAGCGATGTGAAATTCTAGATTGCAAGTGCGATCTTTTGAGATCGCACATAGGTCATTTTACGCATGTGCGACCTCAAAAGATCGCACTTGCGATCTAGAATTTCACATCGCTAACGAGATCGCTAGCGATGTTGCAGCGTGTAAAGTACCCTTAAGAGGCTGGTCACACTGCTGCCCACCTTGTTGTGTGTTTTTGTTTTTTTTTTTTTATGATGATCTAGGTCATATCCAGGTGATAAGCTTTTATTTCTTGTACATGCTTACAGGCACTTGTCGAATTATTTTTTTTTTTTTATTATATTATAACCAATACATCGAAGTAACTTAATTTGGGATGAATTGAAACATATTGCAAGTACGGATGAATGCATGGAGAAAAAAGTCCCAGATACTGAAATTGTAGAAACTTTTCACATGAGTTTAAAGGTATACCTCAAAAGTGGTGGTGAGAACTCCACATTAATATCTATAATTTAGAGTGTGATGTGATAAAGGCTCCTGTAGGTGTCCTAATACCATTATATTTTTATTTATTTTTTTATATATTTCCTCTGGATTTATTTGGCTTTTTACTAGTCAATCGCATGCTTAGGTTAATGTAATGGATATCCATAAAACGAGCTTTAAGTTGTGGGTCTCCGATGGATTTATATAAATTGTGAGCCTCACTGGGAACCAGGACTGCTGGGAATGCTTTTCCAAACCACACTAGAGTATGATTGTGTTAATTATCAATGTAAATGTTTTGCTATTTGCTGCAATATTTTCTTGTTACATGTAGTAATAACACAAATTAATTCTATATAGAAAATGGATTGTAAGGTTCTGTTCACTTTGCAATCACGGCGTTTGGTTTTTTTTTTAACTGGGCATTTTGGTTTCTTAACTTTATCTTAAAGCTGCATACCTTTTTTTTTCTTTTTATATGACTGTTTATCTACGATCAGGGTGTGTATGTATGTAATATATATATATATATGTATGTATATGTATATGTATATGTATGTGTGTGTATAGATAATATAATATAGATATACACACTATAATATATCTATATAGTGTGTGTGTATAGATACTATAATATAGATATACACACTATAATATATCTATATAGTGTGTGTGTGTGTATAGATACTATAATATAGATATACACACTATAATATATCTATATAGTGTGTGTGTGTATAGATACTATAATATAGATATACACACTATAATATATCTATATAGTGTGTGTGTGTGTGTGTGTATAGATACTATAATATAGATATACACACTATAATATATCTATATAGTGTGTGTGTGTGTATAGATACTATAATATAGATATACACACTATAATATATCTATATAGTGTGTGTGTATAGATAATATAATATAGATATACACACTATAATATATCTATATAGTGTGTGTGTGTGTGTGTGTATAGATACTATAATATAGATATACACACTATAATATATCTATATAGTGTGTGTGTGTGTATAGATACTATAATATAGATATACACACTATAATATATCTATATAGTGTGTGTGTGTATAGATACTATAATATAGATATACACACTATAATATATCTATATAGTGTGTGTGTGTGTATAGATACTATAATATAGATATACACACTATAATATATCTATATAGTGTGTGTGTGTATAGATACTATAATATAGATATACACACTATAATATATCTATATAGTGTGTGTATAGATACTATAATATAGATATACACACTATAATATATCTATATAGTGTGTGTATAGATACTATAATATAGATATACACACTATAATATATCTATATAGTGTGTGTGTATAGATACTATAATATAGATATACACACTATAATATATCTATATAGTGTGTGTGTATAGATACTATAATATAGATATACACACTATAATATATCTATATATGTGTATATAGATATATATTATAGTGTCTGTGTGTGTATAGATATATATTAGTGTGTGTATAGATATATATTATAGTGTCTGTGTGTGTATAGATATATATTAGTGTGTCCACATATCAAAATCCAGTAATTTATGCCAATTTTAAGACACCTGTTGCTGAAGAAGCTAAAAATTGGATCTACACCTTCTATAAGAATGAACATATGTACCCCTAAATCTGCTGTGATCTGATTTACGCACTCCCAGGAAGACTTCACCACATTCAAAAATGCAATTCACACATTTCGCTTGGCCCTTACCTCGGCTAAACAGAATTACTTCAAAAACCTCATATCCTCTTTAACACACAACCCCAAACAGCTATTTAACACTTTTACCTCCCTCCTTCGCCCACCGCTGCCCCCTCCAACCTCCCTCATCTCCGCAGAAGAATTTGCCACATATTTCAAAGAAAAGATCGACCAAACCAGACAAGTCTTTTCTGCTGAACCACCACAACCCCTTTATATAACAGACCACTGCCCCTCCCCCATAAACTTCCTCCCCACTATCACCGAAGGAGAGCTTGCACATCTTCTCTCAAAAGCGCACCTCACTACATGCGCACTTGACCCCATCCCATCCCACCTCCTCCCCAACCTCACCACTATCCTTATTCCCGCCTTATCCCATCTCTTCAACCTATCTCTAACAACTGGTACCTTCCCTTCTGCCTTTAAGCATGCAACAGTCACACCTATCCTAAAGAAACCTTCCCTCGACCCAACCTCTACTACCAGCTATCGACCCATATCGCTACTCCCACTTGCCTCAAAACTCCTGGAACAGCACGTCCATGCTGAACTTTCCTCCCACCTCTCCTCTAACTCTCTCTTTGACAACCTACAGTCCGGCTTCCGTCCACATCATTCCACTGAAACTGCCCTGACTAAAATCACAAATGACTTACTTACCGCCAAAGCTAACAACCACTTCTCTGTACTCCTACTTCTAGACCTATCCTCAGCCTTTGACACTGTTGACCACTCCCTGCTACTACAGATCCTCTCTTCCCTTGGTGTCAGAGACCTCGCTCTCTCTTGGATCTCTTCATACCTCTCCAACCGCACTTTTAGTGTCTCCCATTCCCACACAACCTCTTCATCCCGTTCTCTCTCTGTTGGTGTCCCTCAAGGCTCTGTCCTGGGACCCTTACTTTTTTCTATCTATACATTTGGCCTGGGACAACTCATAAAGTCCCATGGCTTCCAGTACCACCTATATGCCGATGACACTCAGATCTACCTCTCTGGTCCAGATGTCACATCTCTGCTGTCCAGAATCCCAGAGTGCCTATCTGCTATATCTTCCTTCTTTTCCTCTCGCTTCCTAAAGCTCAATATGGCCAAAACTGAACTGATCATCTTTCCTCCATCTCCCCTGCACTCTCCACCTGATCTATCCATTACAATTAATAACATCACGCTCTCCCCAGCACCCAAAGTTCGGTGCCTCGGAGTGACCTTTGACTCTGCCCTGTCCTTCATACCGCACATCCAATCCCTCACCACCTCCTGCCGTTTTCAACTCAAAAATATCTCCAGAATCCGCCCTTTTCTCAATCCCCAATCTACAAAAATTCTAGTGCACGCCCTCATAATCTCCCGCATCGACTACTGCAACATCCTCCTCTGTGGTCTCCCTGCTAACACACTCGCCCCTCTCCAGTCCATCCTTAACTCTGCTGCCCGACTGATCCACCTCTCTCCTCAATACCACCCCGCTTCTCCTCTCTGCAAGTCCCTCCACTGGCTCCCAATCTTCCACCGTATCCAATTCAAATTACTAACACTGACCTACAAAGCTATCCATAATCTGTCTCCTCCATATATCTCTGAACTAATCTCTCGCTACACTCCAAAACGTAACCTCCGGTCCTCCCAAGATCTCCTTCTATCCTCCTCTCTCATTCGCTCCTCATGCAACCGACTCCAAGACTTCTCCCGAGCATCCCCAGTCTCCTGGAACTCACTGCCTCAACACGTCAGACTATCTACTACACTTGCAAACTTCAAACGGACCCTGAAAACTCATCTGTTCAGAAATGCCTATAATCTACAATGACCTCACCGCCCCACCACCGTGCGGAGCTGCCGCCCCACCACCGTGCGGAGCTGCCGCCCCACCACCGTGCGGAGCTGCCGCCCCACCACCGTGCGGAGCTGCCGCCCCACCACCGTGCGGAGCTGCCGCCCCACCACCGTGCGGAGCTGCCGCCCCACCACCGTGCGGAGCTGCCGCCCCACCACCGTGCGGAGCTGCCGCCCCACCACCGTGCGGAGCTGCCGCCCCACCACCGTGCGGAGCTGCCGCCCCACCACCGTGCGGAGCTGCCGCCCCACCACCGTGCGGAGCTGCCGCCCCACCACCGTGCGGAGCTGCCGCCCCACCACCGTGCGGAGCTGCCGCCCCACCACCGTGCGGAGCTGCCGCCCCACCACCGTGCGGAGCTGCCGCCCCACCACCGTGCGGAGCTGCCGCCCCACCACCGTGCGGAGCTGCCGCCCCACCACCGTGCGGAGCTGCCGCCCCACCACCGTGCGGAGCTGCCGCCCCACCACCGTGCGGAGCTGCCGCCCCACCACCGTGCGGAGCTGCCGCCCCACCACCGTGCGGAGCTGCCGCCCCACCACCGTGCGGAGCTGCCGCCCCACCACCGTGCGGAGCTGCCGCCCCACCACCGTGCGGAGCTGCCGCCCCACCTACACCCCACCTACTGTCTCCTCCCCAAAATCCTTTAGGATTTTGGGCCCTCTTCCCCCTGTGCTAGTCTGTCTATTGTAACGTGTACATGTATTCTGTATGTAACCCCCTCATGTACAGCACCATGGAATCAATGGTGCTCTATAAATAAACAATAATAATAATAATAATAATTTAAAGCTTTAAAAAAATTTGCTACGTTGTATGACTCGCTTTTATTTATTTTTGTGTGTGCTCTTGATTTACATCATATCTGATCTAATCCGCTTGATAAGTGGGCTGATAACCAAAGCCATCAAAATCAGCAGATTAAAAGGTTTTCAGGTCTCAACATATCTTGGATCTCAAGGTTTTATAGTAACAATGACTCTGAAGACTAAAACACTCAACAGAAGGTTATATTTAAGACTAGAAAGGTGGATTCGCAGATACCTAGGGAGGTTGCGCGCACAGCTGGAGGTTCATGTGGCCCTCCAGCTGTGTCCGCAGGTTACGTGACTTCTGAGTACTTAAACTATGACCATCCTCCCCCCCCCCCCCAACCTCAGGTTACCTGCAGTCTTAGGTGGAGAGCGGAGAAAACCTCTAGCTGTGCCTGCAACTTACATGAGTAACATCACTGCTTGATCGCTGCTCAGTCTCTACCTGAAGTCAGCAGTGGGAGGTCATGTTCCATGATTGTGCTCTGTGACTTCAAATGTAGCAGAGCTGGAATCATAGTAAGACCTTGTGTGGATTACATTGGACATGAAAATGTGTTTGGGGGTTAATAAAGGGGGGAAAGAGGGTGCTTTCTTTGTCCTATATTTTTTTTTTTTTCTCAAAGGATTTCAGTGTTATTTCTTTTCACTTAGATTAGTAATGATGGGGGGGATCTCAGACTCCTCCCATTACTCATCTAGGGCTTAGTGACAGCTGTGAGCTGTGATTAACACCTTTTTATTACCCTGATTGCCACAGCACCAATGTGACAATCCTGGGTAGGTGCAAGCTGCTATTTTTAGGCTGGAGGGGATCAATAACTGAGTCTCCCCAGCCGGAGAATACCAGCCCCCAGCTGTCGGGCTTTATTTTGGCTGGGTATCAAAATTGTGGGGATTGTATGCCGTTATTTAAACTTTATCTAAATTTAAAAAGCCGCATGCTGTTCCTCCTTTGATACACAGCTAAGATAAGCGCATGGCTGGGGGCTGTAGCCTGTAGCCATATCATGTTGTGCTTTGTATCATATAGTTGAACCATACGGAAATTTTTATTTTTTACTGCACAATATGAGCATGCAGACAGGGTCTGTGACTGGAAACAGCCAGACACTGTCACACAGGCTGGGGGCACTGTCTGATGGCAACGTACTAGACTCCAGTGGGCAGGGAACGCAGTTCATATGTTAGGACGCTGGAGACTTGGTACACGTATAGCACACTCTTTAATTTTTAATTTTCTATTACCAGAGATCTGGATTAATACCCGGAACTTCCTGAGAATTCTGAACCTGGCACTCTGGTACCTCTTGAATGTTGCGTGGGTCTGCAGTTTTACAGTGAAAGTTCGTCCATCGCTATTTATGAAATAAATGCTCATAACACTTAACAATTTGACCAGAGTTTTGCTATAGATTAGGTAAAACATTGATCTGCTTCTCGTATTCATGGTCTGTCTAACCTGACATGCATCCGTTGTCTGCTTACGGTTTATACTGTGCATAGGCATAAAGCTGCAATTGATGGGGCATGGATCTTAACAAAACTTTAAGCAGAAGAGCAGTTCTGAAGTAGATGAAGGTTTTATAAATGTTTTTTTGTTTTGTTTTTTGTTTTTTTTTTCTTCTGGAAATTTTATTTTCATAAAAATTTATTTTTTTATTTATTTTAAATTAAATTATTAAATTATTATTTTTTTTCTATTTTCATAAATATTTTTTATTTTCATTTTATGCTGCTGTCAGATGGGCTGTAACTTATTAAAGAATGCAGAATGATCATGCTTGTCCTGGCAGTTGCTGCATCATTGAGCATACTTGTTCTGATTACACGAGTACAGCAAGTACACAGCCAGTCTGTTCTGGTGGCAGATTGCGATTTAACACTTTGAATGCAATAATCCATGTGGTTTTTGCTAATAAGAGCAAATAATGTGTTCCTCCCTGTGACCCAATCTAGGCTGTTAGCTTTTAGCAGACAACCCTTTGTCCAAGACTCTGGGGCTGTAAGAATTTCTTAATTTTTTGCCTGTATATAAGCAGAAAGACATATGGCAGTACATTTTAAACTTAAATTAAAAAGTTAAAGTCCCAAATCACTGGAAAATGTGTATACCTGGTATTGTTATGACTGTACCAACCTCTGCAGGAAATGTATAGAATAATTTGCTTGCCATAAGCTATTTAGACTTGCTGATTAAAGCGTGTGGGGGTTTGTGTTTTTAGTTTATATAATTAAAAAAAACTAAAAGTAGAACTCTGCCTGAACAAAACCTTAGTACATTGCTACATTGAGAAATGGAACAATATTTGTTCAAAGAAAGGTCATAATTAGTGATTAGCGGGCGTGCTAGTTACTCGATTGAGCACCAGGATACTCTGGTACTCGTGGAGCTCAGCCGAGTATTGCGGTTGCTCAGACATTTCATCCCAGAGTAGTGATGGGCGAACCCAAACTGTAAAGCTTCGGGGTCCGTACCGAAAACTGTGTTCGTGCACACTGTCCTGAACATGAGTTTTTTCCTGGGAAGCTTGTGTTACAGTTCGGGTCCAGGGGCTGTCCCCTGTCCGCTTTTGATTTCGGGACAGATCATTAACTTTGGTATTTACTGCACTGCCCGTCACTCGACAGTTTTCAGCTATGTTCGCAGTGACGTCAAGGTTCACCAGAGTCCATGAGCCATGCATTCGCTTGAATGTTGACTGTCACTGTGTGAGTCACGCATCGGTATTGCGGGTCGGCTGCATGTATTTCCATGCCGCTGAGGCGCTCCTGTCAGAGTGTGCACCATGCTGGGTGATACCGATGCAAGACTTCCAGGAGTCATACGCAAGTGGAATCATACCCTCACTGTCAGCCTGCTTCTTGCTCTGTAGAGACACTTGTCTATACAGAGCGATGAAGCAGAGCTGACATTGCTCTGCCCGTGGACTGTCAGACTGAGGTGTGTGCGATTATTTATTTATTTTTTTTTTTTTGCTTGTTTCTAATAGATGGCGTCTCAATGTTATGTTTCTAATTTTTTTGTGTAGTTTTTGTTTGTGTTTTTTGTTTTTGTTTTTTGTTTGTTTTTTTTTTATACGGTTTACTAGAATTCATGGTGGCCTGCAATGATTCAGTGACCGAGGAGGACCTGAAAAAGGACAAAAACTAGGAAACCCATAATGTACCTGAGGGGTTTGAATCTCAGCGAACTGCAGACCTACCACTAACACACAACTAGAAGTAGTCATGGGACATGCCTACGATAACCTAGTCGCCTCGACACAGCCGGAGAGCTAATCATTCCTATTGAGAGAAATAAAGGAAATGCTAATCTGCCTTGGAGCAGTCCCCAAAGATATAGAGCCCACCACATAGAGATTACGGTGATGTAGGAAAACACAATACAGAGGTAGAAAACAGATTCAGCAAAAATGAGGCCCAAACTATCTAAATAGGAAAGGACAGAAAAGAGCACTGTCTGCAGCCGTGCAATACCCTAGAAAAAGAACCAACACGCCTGATATGGAAAAATACTGAGCCCACATGGACTCTCCCCCACTAGATCAGTACTCTGGTGTTACTGGGATCCAAACAAAATACTAATATAGTGGAGGGACTGAAATTAGTACCAAGCATGACAAAACAAACTACATAGCAGGATATGGAGCAAGCTACACAGACATTCCCAGCAGGGAAGCCTTTGTACCTAAACAGAAAAACAACAAAAAGGTGGAAACCACCAGCGGAGGTACAAGGACCAACTTATCTGAAAGGAGTTCTGGTAGGCACAAAAGGAAAGGCTGAATTCAAAATGTCCTTAGCACACAGGAGACAACATTGAGCACCGGCTAGGAACAAGAGAACACTACTCGGTTATATGGGCCCAGTCAGAAGAATCTGATTGGTATTCATCCCCAGCTGTCTGGTTTCTATTCAGCAAGCTTTACTACCAGCACTGACCACAAGAGAGAGCCCCAAACTGGAACCTAGTCCAACAGTGGCCATTTTTGCCAAAGCTGTATTCTTTATTTTACATACAATACCCCCCCATCCCATACCTGGAAAGTCCAAGTTCGGGGTTCGGACGCAAGTTTGCGTTTTCAGAACCTGAATTTTACAAAAAGTTTGGTCGATGCTCTTGAACGCTAAGATCGAGGGGGTTCACCTATCACTATACATGAAACACAGACCACAACCACGGACTTGCTTCACTGCATGTGTGCAGGGAAAGCAAGTCGCGACCTCTGATTAACTCTCCTGAGGAATAAAGAAATGTTCTCGGATGTAATGTGACTACAGAAAGCTCCCTGACACCAGTAATGCTCTGTTTATGGCTGGTTATATGTGGGCGGAGACCCGATCAAACCAATCAGTTAAGTTCCATAATGCACGTCTGACCAGCTCGAATTGAGTAACGAGCATTTAAAAATGTTGGTGCTCGGCCATCACTAGTCTTCATACATTTATTACCTAGACAGATGCCTATGTGGTTACCGTGGATCTGACTGCAGGAACAAGTAATTATGAGAACCTGGAGTTTCATGATCCTGAAGTGGTAGTATACTCTACTTTCAGACAGGAGGCCATATTCTTATTATTGGTAAGGGACCCAGTTGGTGAATTCCCTATAGCATACATTTATTGCCTAAATCCAAAATCTAGGGATTGATAGATTTTGATAACTATTGGTCATTTCTGATACTTTATATTTTATGCCCCCTAAACGTTAGACAACTGTGTGTATGTATGTATGATTGATTTTTTTTTTTTTTAACTTTGGCTTGAAGATGTACACATGAAAATGGCAATGAGTATTGACTATACTGCAGTGTCTGAAGCTTATCTGTAGTTAAGTTGCACGAATGGTTTCGGCTTTCACTCCGACACGTGTATAAATTATGCCATATAAATGGTCCCATGAGGAATGCTTGAAGTGGTTAAATCAGTGGTCGCTTAGCTCTTTCACCATATGAAAGTGTTCCTATGGGAAATAATACAAGTAAATATTTCATAAACACATGCATTATTCATGATCTGTTTCACTCATTCTCCATTTCCATCCTCGGATTTATACTGACATTAATCTAATTTTTATTCAAACTCCAAAGATTACTATGCTGCTAAGTATACTGTGCGTGCCAGCCATGGCATGTGATCCTGGCACTAGTGTCCCAGATCGGCAAAAAAGTAATTTGTTAAAACTTGGAGCTTAACTTGGGGATCATTCAGACATCAGTGCTTTTTGTATGCAAGGAAAGTAAGGTTCCCCCTCCCCCTCCATTATTTCCTTTACACCTCACAAATACTTGCTACTTAGGGTACTTTCAGTGGCGTAACTAGAGTTGGATGGGCCCCGGTGCAAAGTTTAGACCTGGGCCCCCCCTCCACATACACAGACACTTGGGGTAAGGCATACCTCCCAACTTTTAAAGAAGGAAAAGAAGGACAAAGTTAGCGGCGCGCCACGCGCGCCGCGGCAAATTTTTAGGCCACGCCCCCTAACCACACCCATTTCACAGTCACGCCCATATCCACTCCCCATCCACACCCATTCAGCATGGACACGCAGGCAGCCGGCGGGCCTCCAGCATGGACACGCAGGCAGCCGGCGGGCCTCCAGCATGGACACGCAGGCAGCCGGCGGGCCTCCAGCATGGACACGCAGGGAGCCACAGTGAGGCGGCCGGTCGCCCACACAGTGAGGTGGCCGGTCGCCTTCACAGACAGGCGGCAGGGGGGCGCCCGCACAGACAGGCGGCAGGGGGGCGCCCGCACAGACAGGCGGCAGGGGGGCGCCCGCACAGACAGGCGGCAGGGGGGCGCCCGCACAGACAGGCGGCCGGGGGGCGCCCGCACAGAAAGGCGGCCGGCCGACCGCACAGACAGGCGGCCGGCCGACCGCACAGAGAGGCTCCGGTCGGGGGTGAGGGGGGGGGAGGGAGGGAAATCAGCGCTGGGGAGATTTTACTGTACTAGCAGCAGCACAGGCAGCGCTCCTCTCTGTTATGCCACGTCTACTGGGATGGTAGGAGGGAAAAGCAGGGAGGCGGAGAGAGAGTGGGTGGGCGGAGCCCGGGAGCCGGCCGTCCCGATCGTGGCAACGGGACAAACAACGTAAAGCGTGAAAGTCCCGCTGTATCCGGGACGGTTAGGAGGTATGGGGTAAGGGATAATGACACTGACACTCGGGGTACAGGATAATGACGCTGACACTTGGCTCTCACCCACAGCACCCTGAAATCCCTCTATCAGCACCCAGCTTTCCTATGTTCTGATATTTATCTTGTCCTCAGCACCCAGCTTTCCCATATCAGAGCATGAGAAAGCTGGGTGCTGAGAGATGTATATCAGAACATGGGAAAGCTGGGTGCTGAGAGATGTATATCAGAGCATGAGAAAGCTGGGTGCTGAGAGATGTATATCAGAACATGGGAAAGCTGGGTGCTGAGAGATGTATATCAGAACATGGGAAAGCTGGGTGCTGAGAGATGTATAGCAGAGCATGGGAAAGTTGGCTGCTGAGGGAAAGAGCCTTTTTCCCTCAGCACAAAACATTTCCATCCCATACTTGTATCTTTGTCCCCCCTGTATAAAGTTCTCAAAATACTATAACACCCCCCACATAGCCTTCCAAATAATTGTATAAAGGGTCTCACATAACCCTTCATATATTAGAATGCAGATACATAGCCCTCCATATATTATAATGCACCCCCATAATCCTCCATGTATAAAGTAGCCCTTCAATTATAATGCATTTCCCATAGTTCTCCATGTATTAAAATTCACCCCATAGTTCTCCATATATTATACTGCACCACATAGTCCTCCATGTTTTATAATGCACTTCCATAGTCCATGTATAAGGTAGCCTCCATAGTCCTCCATATATTATAATGCAGCCCCCATAGTCCTATATGTATTATAACACAACCCCATCAATTTTCATATTGTATTATGCAGCCCCATACTCCTCCATGTATAATGTACCCCTAGTCCATGTATAAGGTGTCCTTCATGTTTTTTATGCAGTCCCATAGACCTCCATGTGTCATGCAGCCAGCCACCCCAGGGCCTCCATGTGTCATGCAGCCAGGCCCCTCCAGGGCCCCCATGTGTCATGCAGCCAGGCCCTCAGGCCTCCATGTCATGCAGCCAGGACCCTCCAGGCATCCATGTGTAATGCAGCCAGGCCCCTCCAGGCCTCCATGTGTCATGCAGCCAGGCCCCTCCAGGCCTCCATGTGTCATGCAGCCAGGCCCCTCCAGGCCTCCATGTGTCATGCAGCCAGGCCCCTCCAGGCCTCCATGTGTCATGCAGCCAGGCCCCTCCAGGCCTCCATGTGTCATGCAGCCAGCCACCCCAGGGCCTCCATGTGTCATGTAGCCAGCCACCCCAGGCCCTCCATGTGTCATGCAGCCAGGCCCCCCAGGCCTCCATGTCATGCAGCCAGGACCCTCCAGGCCTCCATGTGTCATGGAGCCAGCAAAATAAAAAAACAAGTACCTCTCTTCTCCTTTTGACCCCTGCAACCACGGTAGTTATGACCCTGCCCCCATATGTCACACACACTGCTCCCCATACAGCCTGCACCCCCCATAGCACACACACTACACCCCCATATGTCACACACCCTGCCCCACATATCTCACCCTGCCTGTACCCCAACTTACCCCTCTCAAACACTCTGCACCCCTTCACATCCTTCTGTCACAGTCTGCAGCCCTCATATGCCACTCACCCTGCAGCCCCTCCCCCTCGTGCCCCCTCTTTTCTCATTACCAGTCATCATGTGTCCATGTCTCCTTCAGGAATCCGTATCTTCTGATGCTTTCTGCCCGGCCTCCTGTGTCTCCTCCCACACACTCACATGGGCATGACATCATCGCAGGTCCTGGAAGGATGGATTTCGTCTGCTGTGCAGGAGCGCTTCTGCTCTGCCGCAGCTCAGAAACGCCTGGTGGGTCTCTCCAGGTCAGGGGGCCCTCTGCCCCCTGCTGACACCGGGCCCCCTGACTCACAGGCCGGCCCCCTGGCGGTCGCGTAGTCGGCCACTACACAGCGCATCTCCTCTGTTACAGAGAGGAGCCGGCTGTGCAGAGCGGCTGCCGGGCCCCTAAAACCCTGCGGGCCCGGTCGCAGTGGCGACCGCTGCGACCGCGGTCGTTACGCCCCTGGGTACTTTCACACTTGCGTTCAGCGCATTCCGTCACTATGGAGAATAGCGCAGTCCGTTAATGCACTGCGCTATTCTCCATAGACTTGTATGGATGACACATTGTAACGCAAGTGTCTGCGTTGCATCCGCTGGACGACGCAGCGTCGTTATATTGACGCTGCGTCGGGCGGAAGGAACGCAGCATGTAACATTTTTTTTGAGCAGCGCAATCCGTAGGAATCCGATTGCGCATGCGTGTTTTTTTTTTTATTTTAATCACAAACTTTGTTTTTGTTGTCTCTCGGTGGCTGAAGCTGAGCGCCCGCCCACTGGCATGCCCGGCCGCCGGCGAGAGACAGCGCTCAGCTGAGCGCCCGCCGGCATGCCCGGCCGCCGGCAAGTGAGGGCGCTCAGCTGAGCGACCGGCCGCCGGCTAGTGAGGGCGCTCAGCTGAGCGACCGGCCGCCGGCTAGTGAGGGCGCTCAGCTGAGCGACCGGCCGCCGGCTAGTGAGGGCGCTCAGCTGAGCGACCGGCCGCCGGCTAGTGAGGGCGCTCAGCTGAGCGACCGGCCGCCGGCTAGTGAGGGCGCTCAGCTGAGCGACCGGCCGCCGGCTAGTGAGGGCGCTCAGCTGAGCGACCGGCCGCCGGCTAGTGAGGGCGCTCAGCTGAGCGACCGGCCGCCGGCTAGTGAGGGCGCTCAGCTGAGCGACCGGCCGCCGGCTAGTGAGGGCGCTCAGCTGAGCGACCGGCCGCCGGCTAGTGAGGGCGCTCAGCTGAGCGACCGGCCGCCGGCTAGTGAGGGCGCTCAGCTGAGCGACCGGCCGCCGGCTAGTGAGGGCGCTCAGCTGAGCGACCGGCCGCCGGCTAGTGAGGGCGCTCAGCTGAGCGACCGGCCGCCGGCTAGTGAGGGCGCTCAGCTGAGCGACCGGCCGCCGGCTAGTGAGGGCGCTCAGCTGAGCGACCGGCCGCCGGCTAGTGAGGGCGCTCAGCTGAGCGACCGGCCGCCGGCTAGTGAGGGCGCTCAGCTGAGCGACCGGCCGCCGGCTAGTGAGGGCGCTCAGCTGAGCGACCGGCCGCCGGCTAGTGAGGGCGCTCAGCTGAGCGACCGGCCGCCGGCTAGTGAGGGCGCTCAGCTGAGCGTTCACAATAGTCGGCTGCCGGTAAACTGTAAAGAAGAAAAAAAAATAAATAAAGCTTTACGTTGTTTTGTACGATCCGTAGCATTGCGTTGTGCCACTATATGCAACGCATCCATTGCATCCGTCACACAACGCAATGCTACGGAAGCCGCCCAACGTAAGTGTGAGTGCCAGCACTCGGATCAGTACTTGCATTTATTAGACACCGGTACAAGCCCCGACTCTGTGACATCAGCAGTGTGATCTGGTTGGTCATTCGGCGCCGCAAAAGCGCAAACAGAACTGGTGGAAAGTGCTCCAATGGAGCGGAAGACTCTGGAGATTGATCATAATTAGGGGGGTAGAGGGTGTGTATGTAGAGCAAACTGTGGCCTTTTGAGAACCCAGAATGGGGAGCAAGGGGGTGATAAGTGCACACACAGTATGGGGACCGAATGAAGTATTGGGAGCCATGGGTTAAATTTAAAAACCCAGTATTGGGGGCATGAGGGTAGGAGGAGTGCAGATACAGTATGAAAAGTGAGGGGAGATGGGTGCTGACATCATATGGGAAGTGAGGGGGATGGGTATGGATATAGTATGTGAGGAAGACAGGCGTAATGGGTGCAGTCAATCTAAAAAAATGAGGGGGGATGGGTGCAGATAAAATATGCAAAGGGGGATGGGTGAAGTCACAGTATAGGAAGCAAGGGGGTGACTACTATGGCGAGCACGATGAGACAGATGAGAAAAATGGCCCATAATAAAGACTTATTAGGGTGGGATGGATGCAGACATGACTGGATAGTGTGGGGTGGCGGTGGTTTGTAGAAAGGATTTCATTGGGAGATAGTGTGAGGCCACAGCAAAAAGGGGACAGTATGGTGAGAATGGGAGTGTGATGAGAGGGATCAGTATAGACTGTTCAGTATAGGAGGATATATTGTAAAAGAGTGTGAAGAGAGGGCCCAGTATGGAAAGAGGGCAGTGTGGAAGGCATGTACCATAAGCGCAACTGTGCGCACGTCATGTTTTGTGCATGGAACACAGGGGAAATTAATCAGGAGTGTAGTATGGAGTGGCTATTTTTATTCAGAGACATAATGGCTGTCTTATTTTTAATGCATCATGTCGGGATGTGCTGCAGAAAAGCTGAGAAGATGGAAGTCTGCAGAGACTAGCCGTGGCCATGAAAATTCATAATGGCATCTGGACAACATAAAAGAAAAAGGACTTTTCAGAGACTACAAACTACAAGGTTGCTAGATGTAAATGTTTGATACGAATTCTCATCAGACCTGTATGGTTTGAGAAGGACTGATAACTACAACTCACAGTATCTTCTTACTATTGTTAAGGACATAAGTGAAGTTCTAGAGCGATAAATATATATACAGGGCTGACCTGACATTACAATTTTTGAACAGTGTACGGATCCTTGGAATGTATTCCTGTACAGTTAAGGGTTTTGATGCTGTTTCTGTAATGATAGGGGTTATATGGATGTATTTCTGTACTGCTGGTGGTTCTGATGAATTTCTCTGCTGAGCATTTTGATGCTTTGTTTCTGTACCCATGGTGGTTCTGGTGATTTTATTCCTGTACTGATGAGTGTTTTGATGCTGTTTCTGTACTTATGGGTGCTTTAGTGATGTATTTGTGTACCTCTGGTGTCTCTCGGTTGATGTATTCCTGTGCTGTTATAAGTCCTGATCCTGTACAAATGTAACAGTTCAGAACTTGTGAGATTACATTATACAGGGCTATGTTAAAGTATTGTTGTGCAATCTGCCAATTTAATTTTACTGGTTTTTTTTTTTTGTTTTTTTTATTTTCTGTTAATGTTAAGCATTAAAGGGGTTGTCCCACGTTTGATGTGTCTGCACTTACGCTGTCACTCTGACTACAGACTTCTGAGTTCTCACAGTGCGCACACTGCATGCTGTCAGAATTTTCTGTTGCCGGTGGTGATAGTAGGAGGTCACAAAACCACAAGTATGCTTTTTACATACATGTGATCACGTGCTGACTAGACATGCGTGACCTTGATCAATAAAAATGAATTTAGTGAGGCCGGACATGTTTAGTCATGACAGTCCAATCTCACCATTGGCACTTGAGAATCCTAAAAATGTGCAGTGCAAGTGCTATGAAAATTCAGAAGCCTGCAGTCACCTAAAGTGACTGCAGATGTTCATCTCAAACCTAGACAAGCTCATGAATTATAAAATTAAGCCCTGTAGCATGCCCAATCCTAACAGTGTGTAATATACTCACTGTCAGGATTCGGCTCTGCTTGCTGGTTCCAGCAGTCATCACATGGCCACTCCACTCTTGTGATTTTTTTTTTTTTTTCATACTTACGGTCATGTGACAATTAGCTTTTCTTACCACTTTTTTTCCACTGAACATTGAAAGAATTAGCGCAACTTGTCATCACATGACTCAATGTCTGATAATCGCATATGAATGGTTACATGACTACTCAGATTGCTTTGCAGGAGGGAGTGGAGTGCAGATGTGGAGATTTCCAGAGTGGACAGTGGGATTGTGGAAGGTTTGAGGACTGGAGGAGGGGCTGGGGTGGAGCATGGGCTGAGTCTCAAGGGGGCCTGAGAATGTTGCCAGTATGGGGCTCTAAAATGCCCGGTGGAAGTCCTGGTTGTGGGTGTAATGTAGGAAAGTTGTTTATATTAAAAAATATATATATATATATATATATATATATATATATATATATATATATATATATATATATATATATATATATATATATATATATATATATATATATATATATATATATATATATATATATATATATATATAATATTTTCCAGTTTTTAATACCTGATATTCCACTAAAGCTATTGTTCACCTGTAGGTTTGCAGCTGAAAATAACCCCCCCATTATTTGCGTACTGACTCCTCACTGTGGGCTTTAAAGGGAACCTGTCAGCAGAAATTTCGCCCAAAACCTAAAAGATTCCCCCTCTGCAGCTCCTGGGCTGCATTCTAGAAAGGTTCCTGTTATTATTGTGCCCTATGTGAGACCAAAATAAAGACTTTAGAAAGTGGTACCTTTTTGTATTTAGATACTGTAAATGTGACACAGGGGCGGGCTTTCTGGCGTCCGTTATTCTGCCTCCTGGTCCTGTATGCCGCCCCCATCGCTCCTTTCCATAGCTGATGCACCGCCCACTGCTCCAACCATCCCTGCGCATGCCCAGTGCCAGTCTCACGGGACTGAGCAGTGTGACCGCTGGTGACGTGTGCGCAGGCAAGTAATTATGGGCGGGGCTGTGATTGTTAACAGCAAGTACCCGCCCATAATCTTGTGAGCGCGCAAACCTCACCACTGGTCACACTGTGCTCAGGGTAGGTGCTAGACTGTATGGGCTGCTTCCAGGGATGACGTCCCTTTTGTCACGTGATAGGGGCGTGTTCAAAATACTATCACGTGACAAAAGGGACGTCATCCCTGGAAGCAGCCCATACAGTCTAGCACTACCCTGAGCACAGTGTGACTGCTGGTGAGGTTTGCGCGCTCACGAGATTCTGGGCGGGTACTTGCTGATAACAATCACAGCCCCGCCCATAATCACTTGCCTGCGCACACGTCACCAGCGGTCACACTGCTCATTCCCGTGAGACTGGCACTGGGCAAGTGCGGTGATGTCTGGAGCAGTGCGCGGTGCATCAGCTATGGAAAGGAGCGATGGGGGGCGGCATACAGGACCAGGAGGCAGAATAACTGATGCCAGAGAGCCCGCCCCCGTGTCACATTTACAGTGTCTGAATACAAAAAGGTACCACTTTATAAAGTCTTAATTTTGGTCTCACATGGGGCACAATAATAGGGACCTTTCTAGAATGCAGCCCAGGAGCTGCAGAGGGGGAATCTTTTAGGTTTTGGACGAAATTTCTGCTGACAGGTTCCCTTTAATAACTTTACCTTGAGTGAATTATACAGAAGATTGAGTCCAATTGGTCCATGAGAAAATCACTTACCGCAGTGCCCATTAGTCATAATAGAAGACACTGCTCTGAATCCACTGAATAGAATTGCTCTAGGACAGTGATGGCGAACCTATGGCACGCGTGCCACCAGGGGCACGCTGAGCCCATTCTGGTGGCACGTGTGCTGTCGCCCGACCCTGCAGGTTTGATCTGCTAGTGCAGTCGCGCCGGCAGATCAAACCTGTGTTGGAGCGGAGGAGACATTTCTCCTCCGCTCTGACACTCCTCCTCCCCTAGGCTGCAGTGTGTTGCCTAGGAGACGGAGAAGTGTCAGAGAGCAGCGCCGGCGCCGTCTGCTGGCCGCGTGGGAACTGAGGACCCAGCAGCGCGCAGCGGGGGAGCGTGTGCAGGTAAGTTGTGTGTTGCTTTTTTTTTTTTTTTTTTTTTTTTTTTTATAACTCGAGTGCGGGAGCGGGGGGGGTGGGAGAGGGGGAACGCACATGGCAGCGGGGGGGGTGGGAGAGGGGGAACGCACATGGCAGCGGGGGGGGTGGGAGAGGGGGAACGCACATGGCAGCGGGGGGGTGGGAGAGGGGGAACGCACATGGCAGCGGGGGGGGTGGGAGAGGGGGAACGCACATGGCAGCAGGGGGGGTGGGAGAGGGGGAACGCACATGGCAGCAGGGGGGGTCGGAGAGGGGGAACGCACATGCCAGCATGGGAGGGGAACATGCATGCCAGGATGGAGAAAACATGCATGCCAGGATGGGGGAAACATACATGCCAGGATGGAGGAAACATGCATGCCAGGATGGAGAAAACATGCATGCCAGGATGGAGAAAACATGCATGCCAGGATGGGGGAAACATACATGCCAGGATGGAGGAAACATGCATGCCAGGATGGAGAAAACATGCATGCCAGGATGGAGAAAACATGCATGCCAGGATGGAGAAAACATGCATGCCAGGATGGGGGAAACATGCATGCCAGGATGGAGGAAACATGCATGCCAGGATGGAGAAAACATGCATGGCAGGATGGAGAAAACATGCATGCCAGGATGGGGGAAACATGCATGCCAGGATGGAGGAAACATGCATGCCAGGATGGAGAAAACATGCATGCCAGGATGGAGGAAACATGCATGCCAGGATGGAGAAAACATGCATGGCAGGATGGAGAAAACATGCATGCCAGGATGGGGGAAACATGCATGCCAGGATGGGGGAAACATGCATGCCAGGATGGGGGAAACATGCATGCCAGGATGGGGGAAACATGCATGCCAGGATGGAGGAAACATGCATGCCAGGATGGAGGAAACATGCATGCCAGGATGGGGGAAACATGCATGCCAGGATGGGGGAAACATGCATGCCAGGATGGAGGAAACATGCATGCCAGGATGGGGGAAACATGCATGCCAGGATGGAGAAAACATGCATGCCAGGATGGAGAAAACATGCATGCCAGGATGGAGGAAACATGCATGCCAGGATGGGGGAAACATGCCTGCCAGGATGGGGAAACATGCATGGCAGGATGGGGAAACATGCATGCCAGGATGGAGGAAACATGCATGCCAGGATGGAGGAAACATGCATGCCAGGATGGAGGAAACATGCATGCCAGGATGGAGGAAACATGCATGCCAGGATGGAGGAAACATGCATGCCAGGATGGAGGAAACATGCATGCCAGGATGGAGGAAACATGCATGCCAGGATGGGGGAAACATGCATGCCAGGATGGGGGAAACATGCATGCCAGGATGGGGGAAACATGCATGTGAGGATGGGGGAAACATGCATGCCAGGATGGAGGAAACATACATGCCAGGATGGAGGAAACATGCATGCCAGGATGGAGGAAACATGCCTGCCAGGATGGAGGAAACATGCCACGATAGGGTACATGTATCAGGAAGGGGTACATTTACCTGGATGGGGTAAATTAACCAGGATTGGGAACATTTACCAGGAATGGGGTACATGCCGGGATGGGGGAACATTTACAAGGATGGGCAAGATGTCAGGATGGGGTACATTTACAAGCATGGGGGAACATGCAAGAATGGGTAACATTTACCAGGATGGAGGACATTTACCAGGATGGGGCCATGATGGGGACAAATATACCAGAATGTAGGAAATATATATCAGGATGGGGACATGTTTACCAGGAAGTGGCCAGGAAGGGGGACAGAACTACACAATGATGGGGAGGGGAGCCACTCGTACGTCTTTATGGGATTTTGAGATGTTCAGACTTTGAAATGTAGATGTGGATTAAAGGGTGACCTCTGAATCCATTCCAGCTAAAATCTCTGTCTAATATGCTGCAATTTTTTTCCAGAAAGATCAATCCAACTGCTGTGTCTGGAAAGGGCAGGGGCTCAGCTTCCATGTGTGGTAAGCATGAGCGTGATACCCCCTGCTGAGGAGAAGACGGCAAAGGTAAGATTACAATCAATTCTTTATATAATAGGATTGGTTGGCACTTCAGAAAAAAAATTGGGTTTAGGGCTACAGTTTGGGCACTCGGCCTGTAAAAGGTTCGCCATGACTGCTCTAGGATCTTGGCTTAAAGCGGTAAGCTCTGATTATTCACTCTTCTGAAACATTCATGCAATAGGAGTAGGGGGTAAAGCATGTCTGGGATCTCACTTTATTAATGTTATTATTCCTTCTGCACCATCTGGGGACTATAGAACAGTTTCACTTTTATTGATTAACCTCTGAGTGACCAGGCCATTTGTTTTAAACCTGATGTAATGTAATCTGAAGACAGCATTGTCTTATCCGTGTGGTGGGGTTTACCTGCAATTTTTAGCTTTGAGAGACGATTGTTGTTGGACTAGGTGAGGTAGTTCAGCAGTGTGTTCTCAATTTACGAAAACGAGGGGTGCTAACATGCTATGTGGGCTGGCTAGCCAAAGGAGCTAATGCCCTTGCGACTAGTCGCTGGCCTCAATAGCATATAAGAAACAATCTTTAGAAATACTTTCTCTAAAGATCTCTTTATCTATGCTAGTGTATACAGGGACAGTTAGGCTGCTTTCACACCTCCGGTTTTTGCTATGCGGCACAATCCGGCACTTTGCAGGAAAATCGCAACCGGTTTTTTTTGCTGCCGGTTGCGATTTTCCTGCATAGACTTTAATTAGTGCCGCATTGTGCCGCATGGCCTTGCGTTCCGTCCGGTTTTTGCCGCATGCGGCAGATTTAGCCGATGCGGCGGCCGGATGGAACGTTGCCTGGCACGTTTTTTCGTGCGGCAAAAAAAACCGCATCGCGCCGCATTCGGCCGATGCGGCGCATTTTTCAATGCATGCCTATGGCGGCCGGATGCGGCAATAACCGCATCCGGCCGCCGCATGCAGTTTTTGCCACTGTGCATGCTCAGTAGCATGCCGCAAGTGGCAAAAACCGGACTGGCCGCAAAGGAAAAACTTATGCAAAGGATGCAGAGTTTTCACCGCATCCGTTGCATAGCTTGCACAGCCGGATTGAGCCGCAGAGCTCAAGCCGGATGTGTGAAAGTAGCCTTAGGCAGGGATTAGCAATATGCACCCAGAACTGCTCGTGGTTCTGGACACTTTGTATAAAGTGGAAGGTAAACATCCAATAAAAAGACAACAAATGTGTAAATGTTGCTGCAGAAGTCATGTACTGGAGATTTCAGAGCAGTGCTGAGTTCCAGTGACCCCCATGGATTTGGCCATTTGCAGCTATTGAACTTGGCTTGTGTTTTTGTAAAGTATAAAGTTTATTATTGTGACATGTATTTTTTTTTTTTTCTTTCATGGAGATAAGATTCTAGTAAAACTGACATTTCAGTTTATTACTCAGAACCAGGAATTCTTAATAGTTCTGTGCCCAGTGTAAAAGGGTACTGCTGTGTACTCAACAGGGTAAAAAGTGACTAACAAACATGGCCGTGTAAATGCATTAAACCAAACCTATGAAACTGTAGACAAACTGTCATCCTGATTTTTCCTATCAATAATTTAGAATAATGTAACACTTTTTAGTTACGTGTGACTTTTTTTTTTTTTTTCCTCCCTAAATTCTGGCATGGAACCTTCTAAAATTTGGGCTTGTTTTCATTAGGTGAAGGTTCTGCAAAGTACTGTTAGGCGGTTGGCCGTGGTTATATCTTTTACTTTGTTGCAATATATTCTTTTCGGGGAATAGTTTTCAGCTTTTGTGGTGTGGGGGTTTTATTTTATTTTTTTTAAATTTTTCCCTTAAGTCTACGTTCACACACCGGTGCGATTTACAATGGAAACCTATGGGCTCCGGCGCGATGCGTCAAAAAACTGATGCGGCCGCTGGATCCGTTTTTTTAAACTGAGCATGCTCCAATTTATTAAAAAAACGGATCCAGCAAAAAACGGACGAAATGGATGCATAAAAAAAGGGATGTGCTGGATCCATTTTTTTTTTTTTTTTTTTTTTTTTTTTTTATGGATCAGGTATACCGGATCCATAAAAAAAAGGATCAGGCGGATCAGTTTTTACTTATTCTGCGCTGGATCCGTTGCATCAGGCACACGTCGGATTGTGACTGATGCCAAAAAACTGATGTGTGAACGTAGCCTAACTAGTCTAAAGCTTAAACCAACTGCATTCTCGTGCAATGGAGGCTCGATCACATGACTACTTAACACGGACTATGCTATTGCCACTTTGACCTTGTTGGAACACTTATCTGTGCACTGAAAGCACAAACATGTAGGTTGAGTTTCTTTTATCTTTATAATTGTGCTGTTTCTCCAATGAAACACATGGCTGTCAGCACATACTGTAAGTAGCTGGTCACAGGGAATCCCAAAATATTTAAGAATCTGTCCCTTCAGTTCCAGGACCAGGTCTCATCACAGTATAAACTGAGAAATATATTAAAAATGTTCTCAAAGAGCTCAGCTAGGTTTCTCCTTGTTCTTTCTCACTGGCCTATATGTCGCAGTCAAGTCTTAAGGAGGTGTCGCACACAGCGACGACTACAATTACGTCGCTGCTACGTCACCAGTTTCTGTGACGTAGCAGCGACGTCCTGTCGCTGTGTGTGACATCCAGCAACGACCTGGCCCCTGCTGTAAGGTTGCCGCTCGTTGCTGAATGTCCAGCTTCATTTTTTGGTCATCTCTCTCCCGCTGTGACGCACACATCGCTGTGTGAGAGCGACGAAATTAAGGGAGCAGGAGCCGGCATCTGGCAGCTGCGGTAAGCTGTAACCAGGGTAAACATCGGGTAACCAAGAAGCCCTTTCCTTGGTTACCTGATATTTACCTTCGTTACCAGCCTCCGCCCTCGCTGCCAGTGCCGGCTCCTGCTCTGTGCACATGTAGCTGCAGTACACATCGGGTAATTAACCCAATGTGTACTGTAGCTAGGAGTGCAGGGAGCCAGCGCTAAGCAGTGTGCGCAGCCCCCTGCTCTCTGCACATGTAGCACAGCGACGCGTGTTATGATCGCTGCTGCGTCTGCTGTGTTTGACAGCTAAGCAGTGATCATAACAGCGACTTACAAGGTCACTGTTGCGTCACAGAAAATGGTGATGTAACAGCAACGTCGTTGTCGCTATGTGTGAACCCAGCTTTACTACTGAGGTGTAAATTAAGGCCAAACATGGGCTATTCTGAGCTTTGTTAGCAAACCACTTACTGGGCGTTGCTGAAAATAATTAAATGCTCATGGGTAGATGGCACCAGGTCGGTGCTGAAACGAATAGCCTCTATATTGCCTGTATGAGCCCTCCCAGTGGCTTCTTGTTTTTTCGAAGTTAACCGGCATAATGAGTAGCAGCTTTTTCACTCTTCACAAGTTTTCAGACAAAGTTGTGCCTTTCATGAGCACACCTTGCTAAGGTGAGCAGTTTAGCTTACTCTGGCGAATGTCATTTATCCAAGATCTCTACCCACTTTGTGCCACTGACTTTTTTTTTTTATTTATTTTTTCAGATTTTGTTCTTTGCTTTATCTGAATGATTTGCAGACTAACATGAGGTAAAAAAAAAATATATAAAAGTGTGTGTGTGTGTGTGTATGTATGATATATAAGATTTTACCGTGGATTTGCTGCAGAAAATGTCTAACATTTCTGCAGTCAATCCACAGCAAAACCTATGGGTATAAAAAAAAATTGCTGTGCGAACACTGCATTTTTTTTTGTTAGACCTGCGGATTTTCCGCTGCGGAATTAATGTGCATGTCACTACTTTTCCGCAGGTACCTGCGGTTTTTGCCATAGATAATGGTAAAAATCCCCAGGGACCAACCTGCGACAAAAATGCATGCCGATTTTCGTTGCATTTTTTTACCACAGGTGCGGGGATTCCTTCAGAGTGTCCAGGTTTTTCCTTGACAGCCATTTTCTAGTGCGCACATGACCTTATTCTATGTGCACAGAAAAATTGTGTGCATGAAACTGCAAATGGCCGGTCTTAAGTCTAATAAATGCCCCCCCCCCTCCTCCTTCCCCCCCCCCATCCTTTCCCGGGGGTGTTTTTTGTGAAATAACCAATCTGATACATGCAGAAGGAGTAAACATCTGCAGATGAGGTGTAGGTACACTTTCTGGCGCTGCCTTGTTCAAATCTCATTCAGGTGTGGAGGTTTTGGGGTTTTTTTTTTTTTGTTTTTTTTTTTGTTTTTTTTACCATACAAGAGCTATTTGTTTTCACTGAGCACTAATTCCTACAATAGTGAATAGGGTTGTTCGCAGGTATATGACTTCTTGCAGACAAAGCAGTCTGTGCATAATCGCAGAGATACCGTCATATTTTTAAAATTGTCAATGCAAGTCTAGGGGTCCATAAAAAAAAATCCGATTTTCAGACGAAGATTTTATTGTGGGGGATGGGTGGGGGGGGAAAAGAGGCCCAAGGGAGAGCTAACCTTATGTGAAATGTTCCCTATTATGAAAACATACCAACTGGATCTCAGAAATGATGGTGATTTTGGAAGATGAGTGACCTATACAAAGTACCATATATCACATAGTATTCTCCTAATTAAAATCTGCCATCCGTTTTAGTGTTTTGGGTGTTTTTTTGTTTTGTTTTTTTTTCTCAGAGAAAAAAACCCTAAAATATACAGAATTTCTTTATGCTCTGTACCATTTGATTCTGCCTATTTATTCCGGAGTTGCATTCTTAATCACCTGCTATTAGTTATTTCTTTTGTATTGAAACGATGAACGTGATATTTAACTTATCATTTCTGTGCCGATGTCTTGTAGTGGTTATACTAATGTGTTATTATTGTTGGCAGAAATTAATTATATGGAACGTTTAAATGGAAGAAAAATACTTGACTGGTTAATGTAATGAACTAATGAAAGAAAGCGGCTCTTCATGTTATATTGGCAGGTCAGGTAGACCTTGAAGTGTAAAGAATGGAAAACTCTATGCCGGATATACAGTATTGGATCAGTGGAGCAGATGTATCTAGTTATGCAGTGATTAGAGTTGAGTTAGTACGTAACTATTCGTACTCGCTATACTAATAACGAATACTATCTACTACTCACATATTTTGTTCTGAATAGCTTATGCAATGTGAGTCAATGGGGAAAAACTCGCAAAGTAACGAATAACCCAAATGCCATTCTCTTCTTGCGAGCAGCAAATAGTGTTGCATTTGGGTTACTCTACGAGTTTTCCCCATTGACTTGCATTGCACACGCTATTTTGAATGCATATGAGAGTAGTGGACAGTACTCGTTAGGAGTATCGAGAGTATGAATAGTTAAATACTCGCTCAACTCTAGTAGTGGTACCTCTCAATACTGTCATTATAGAAAAAGATCAATTTAGGATATGGATATAGGGGCCAAAATACAGTGGATTTTCCTGTCAGATTTTCTATGTGGAAATTGTGTACTATAGTACCAGTATTGTTAGTTTTTAAATTTTACGCACTTTCCGATAATGTAAATGTATACTAAAAATGTGACAGTCCTGAATTTCTCACTTTTTGAAATTCAAAGTGTAAAATCTGTTAATCTGGAGTTTTTCTGCAGTAAAATCTGCACTGTTATGGTCAGGAGACCGCAAAAGATCTTGCAAAAAAAACACACAAAAAATGATGGAAGATAATGCATTAGAGTAATTGGAAACTTGGCTGGCTGCAATCCACTAACTGCACAAACACAACTAGAAGTAGCAGTGGAGCTTTCCTAACCAACCTAGACGCCTCGTCCCTGCCAGAGAACTAACTAACTTCAAAGATGAAATGAGGAATCCTGACTTGCCTCAGAATAGCCCCAAAGGAAAGAGACTAGCCCCCAACATATAACTGTGATATATAAGAAAAAACACACAGGTGGAAAGTATAGGGTTAAGCAAAGTGAGGTTCTGCTAGCTAGATACAAAGGTAGGATAGATTTGCTGGTTGCAGCAAGTAAAATCCCTAAAAAAAAAACCCAACACCTGATAATCAAAAATTCCTTTAAATATCACACGATCTTTCCTCCCACTATATCAGGAAATCTTGTGCAAATACATGATACAAAAAATACAAACTCTAGATCAGACAGGGAGAAACTCCCTTTCTTGCTGGGAATAAATCGTCCTCCAAACAAGTGCAGGGAGAGCTCTTATTCACATGCAAGAAACAAAAAGGTGCAATAATCTCAGAAGGAAAAAAACAAAAATACTTATCAGGCATAGCTGCAGACCAGGATGACATGGAAACAAAACCGATGCAAAGGAACGAAAAAAACCTGCTGCAGAAATAATTCCTGGAGAATCCAAAAAGGAGCAGAAAAAATGCAAAAAACAGAACCTACAGGGAAAGGCAGAAGCCTCAAAGCTGGAGGACAAAATTCAGGACGTTTTCTCATGGAGCAGAAACTATTACCGGCAAAGGCTAGACAAACTGCCTTCCTTTATTCCCCCAGGCTGGACTCCATAGACTTCTTGGAACAGCAATAATCTCCTGCACCTGGCTGAGCGACAGAGGCAGAATCAGACTCCCTACCAGCACTAGCCACCAGTGGGAGCCCAGAAACACTCTCAGGAACAGTACCATCTCTGATATTCCCAGCACTGCACCATCACTCCTGTGAACATTACTCTAGTACACTAGTGATCTCCTACCGATATCAGTATCACTAGAGGACTAGTAAACCTGCTGCCTGGTAGTCCTCCACATTCATGAGCTCTGTGTAACTCTGCTCCACCACAGCTTATTGTACATTGGCAGCTTTGTCTATCAGTGGTGTGGGCGGGGCTATACAGAGCTCGGCATCCACAGAACTAGTGTATCTGCAGCAGATAAGTGGGTTTTCTTGTGTTTTTTTGTTTTAGTATTGATATATACAAACGGCCCAGTAACACATTTGTTAAACAAATAATCAGATGAATACCATTCTTAAAGGACAACTGGCTAAAGTCATTGGTCAATACAAGTACTTCAAAGAGGCAGTCCACTACTAAAGACAACCCATTTTAATTGCTATTGATAAAATCCCCTTGTACTCTCTTGGCTCCATTCCTGCGACATCCGTGCTGGATCTTTCAAGACTCGCTTAATGTCACTCATGTCCTGTGGCCTCTCGGTGGTCATCGAACTCTTCCTCCAGAGGTCCGATTTGAACGAAGGAAGTCTGAGCTGCAGCAGCTTTCGCTGCTTCCCGGTGGCTATTTCCTCCAAAGGAAGAGGGTGAAGTGGCCACTGATTGGCCACAGGACTCGTGGCATATCATGGGAGCCCCGACATCGGTTGCTCCCAGGGAGTGTACAATCGAAGGGGTTGTCCACTACTGACTTAAACAAAACAGGAGTATATAAAATTTGTCAGCTTTCAGGTTTTATTAAACATTTCAACTTTCCTGTTGCTCCTGCAACTATATGCAGAATCTAAAAAATGAATTAAAAGCTGGTTATTTCCTTTTCAGTGTCCACTACCTACGTAGATTAGACAAGGGGAACCCAAGTAATCAATTCGTACAACTCTAATAACAGAAACAAAACGGATAATGTGTTGGAAGAGCATGTTGTGAATATGCAGTGGATTTTCCTCACTGCATGTGTTCTGCTCACTTATTTTTAACCACTTGGTTTCCGAATGCTGAACAAATGTCTTTATGTAAAAATGACTTGCTGTGCTCATGTTAATTCTTTTGAGTACTTTGTAAATACAGTTTTTAATGAAGTTTTGGAAAACTGTTGCATGCACACATCACCATTTCTATAAAAATCTAGTTTTTGGATTCACCCTAATGTACAGTATTTGGCTGCATTTTTTTGTGAACAATAAACGTGCATCAATAAAAAAAAAATATATATTTGGGAGGTGAAAAAATCCCACACTACCCTCTGACCTCAGGTGAACTCATTGCTGGACTGCTATGCCACCTTGTCACTCAATTCAGCAGAGTTCAATGGAGGTCACAGTTGGCGGCTCACACAGTAGAGTGGGTAGCGTGGGAACCACCAGTGGTGGCCTCAGTTAAACTCTGCCGTATTGCCAGACTGTTGGATTGGGTGACACAACAGCATAGCAATTCGGCAGTCAGAAGGCAGCGGGGCAACTTCCGGCTCTTTCCCCTGCTGCCTGCAGTGACCAGTCACTGCAGCCTCTGAATGTTGCAGAGAATCGTGAGGCGTCGTGTGGATTTTATCGGACCTACAGTGTCAAGTTGTGAAAGAGGGTGGTGGTGTGGTTTTTTGGTTTTTTTTTTTTTTCCCTTCAAACATTAAAGTAAAGTTGCTAGTCAGCTGTGACAGTAAGGGTGCCGTTACACGTAGCGACGTTTCAGCGATACAGACAACTACACGACCTGGTCAGGATTGCTGATACGTCGCTACATGGTCGCTAGTGAGCTGGCAAACGGGCAGATCTTATTAACGGCGCAGCAACGATACGGCAATCCTTATAACAACCGCGGCGGTCATTTGGGAACCTGTCACACAGCAGCTATTCTGATGACTCAGACCTCGATAGAGGTGTAGTGTTTCCACCCAGGCGTGCCAACGAGGTCGCTCGTCTTTATGGTGTCAAACAGCACTGAATGCTGCCCAGCAGGACACAAACTATCAAAAAAATAACAAAGATGTTCAGGTACGATCAGCGATATCGCAGAGGGGGGTCGGTCGCGACTGTGTCACACATAGCGAGATTGCTAGCAAAACCTGTGCAAATAAAAAGTCCATGGAGCCTCTGTTATGAGTCTCAAAAACGGAAAATGGCTAGTTCCTTCCCAGAGGGATATCTGGCTAAGGAGTGGCTCTTTTTAGAAGACCACCATAAACACCATATTAAGGGGCCCTTTTGGTCAATATCCAACTCTTAATGAGTTTAAAGATATGACAAGGGAAATTCCAAGGCCAGGTATCCATCCACAGACGGCTGTTTCTGGGTATTGCCGTTCATCAGTGTGTAGTAGGATTCTGGCTAGGTGGGAGCAATGCCTAGTAGACCAACAAGACAAAATAATTACTGATCTCGGGGAGACCAGCTAGAGAAAACACTGCCGACAGCCAGCAAAGGCACTCAACACAGTGAAATCCTAAGTGCGTTGCCCCCCTGGGAAGCATGCAAAATCACAAAACCTGTGACGTTTCAGCGATCTCGCTAACGACATCGCTATGTGTAACGGAACCTTAAGTGTGCAAATAACATACTTGTGATCAAGTTTTAAACGTGAATGCCACAAGATCTTAATCTTTGTTGTGCCGCATTCTAACATTGACTATTTTATTATTATTATTATTATTTATTTATAGAGCACCATTGATTTCATGGTGCTGTACATGAGGGGGTTACATACAGAATACATATACACGTTACAATAGACTGACTTTCACAGAGGGAAGAGGGCCCTGCCCTTGCGGGCTTACATCCTAAAGGATTTCGGGGAGGAGACAGTAGGTGGGGTGTAGGTTGGGCGGCAGCTCCGCACGGTGGTGGGGCGGCAGCTCCGCACGGTGGTGGGGCGGCAGCTCCGCACGGTGGTGGGGCGGCAGCTCCGCACGGTGGTGGGGCGGCAGCTCCGCACGGTGGTGGGGCGGCAGCTCCGCACGGTGGTGGGGTGGCAGCTCCGCACGGTGGTGGGGCAGTGAGGTCATTGTAGATTATAGGCATTTCTCAACAGATGAGTTTTCAGGGTCCGTTTGAAGTTTGCAAGTGTAGTTGATAGTCTGACGTGTTGAGGCAGTGAGTTCCAGGAGACTGGGGATGCTCGGGAGAAGTCTTGGAGTCGGTTGCATGAGGAGCGAATGAGCGAGGAGGAGAGAAGGAGATCTTGGGAGGACCGGAGGTTACGTTTTGGAGTGTAGCGAGAGATTAGTTCAGAGATGGCTTGCACAAAGTGGCTGTAGAGTTTTATTTAGAGCCCAGAAAACCACTTTTAATAGACTTGAATAGTGATGGGCGGACCCAGACTTTAAAAATACCAGACCCGCGTGGGTTCAGAGGTACCAGAGTGCCGGGCTCAGAATTCTTGGGGAATTTCGGCTATTTATTTAGCTTGGGCACTTGGGTAATAGAAAATATGAAGGAAAAATAAATAAAATAAAGCGAGTAAGCTGTACTTAGAGTCTGGCGTGGCAGTAACTGCTCCCACAGCCGCTCGCTGCATATGCACTCCTTTTCCCGCCCACCGGTGTCTGTGATTGCAGTCAGATATGCCTTCACACTGACTGTCTGATACGTCCAATCAGACCCAGTGTGCAGGTCTGTCATACAGTAAAAATTTTAAAAAAATAAAGTGGTGTAGGGTCCACTCAAATTATGATACCCAGTACAGATAAAGCCTATGGCTACAGACGGCAGCCCCAGCCATGCGCTTATCATCTAGACTGTAAAAATAAGAGGAAAGGCAGTTTTGTGTTTTTTTTTTTTTGTTTTTTTTTTGGTTTTTTTTTAAAAAACACGAGTTTTGATGCTGGGGGCTGTTATTCTCAATCTAGGTAGACCCATGCCTATTGGCCCCCCTAGCCTAAAAAGCAGCTTGCAGTCACCCGGAATTGTCGCATCCATTAGAAGGGGGTTAATGTCCTTTCACAACTGCCACAAAGCCTTAGATTAGCAATGGGAATTGTCTGAGACACCACCCCCCCCCCCCCGCCTCCCATTACTGAAATGTAAGTGAGAAGACAAATACACTGAAAATCCTTTTATGTGAAATAAAATACAATAACAGCACCCTTTCACCAATTAAACACACAAAAAAGGTCAGGTCTGATGTGATCCATAAGAGATCCCATGATTCCACCTCTTCTACATTACTGAAGGCACAGCGTGCAATCATGGGACATGACTGATCGCTGTTAACTTTAGGCAGAAACTGAGTTCAGTGGATCAGTGCATCACTTGAGTAAGTTGCGTTCATAGCTGGAGGTTCTCAGAGCCTTCCACCTCAATAACCTGACCTCAGGTGACTTCATTAAACTCAGTGCTGTTACCTGAGTCAAATGATTTTTGATATGTACATAGACCAGCTTAATCTGCCTCCCGAACCACTGAACTGAATTATGAATGCAAGAAAAATTTTAAAAAAATTGATACAACACGGACCTCTGAATGAGCTCTTTTAATGTATAAATAATTTTCAAGTAAAAGTTCCTGTCCTGAACAGTATTACCTTCTGTAGTAGTGTTTAAAATTTCTTTTTCTAGGCTTGTAAAATGCAAATTTCCATTTAGTAAGCAAATCCCGTAGTGTGGATTTTCCATTTGAGGAGTACTTTTTTATAAGAACAGAACACAAAAAACTTGGATTGAAAAGGCCTATTCTGATAAAACCACCCATAGCAGATGGAATTCATTCATTTGGTGTTAAAGCAGAAACTCAGTCACTACTAGCAGTAGCAGTATGTAACATGCCTAGAGATGGCGAGATACCCCTACAGAAAACATTTTAATTAATGTTCCTCTAGAGTAAACGGCAATTGTACTGTGAGCCCAGTGTGCTGGATTCCTGTGTTCTCTTCCTCACTCTTTCTCTCCAACTCTATTAGGATTTGTCTGCATATTTTAATGATTTTCTTTTAAACTGCAGTAATAGGGCTTATGCACAGTGGGAAATTGATTAATTTGGTTTCAGCAGCCACCTGCCTTTTAAATTGCATGCGACTAAAACTCCGCTCGTGACAGAGCACAATGGAAAATTAGTTTGGACTGTGGGTGGGCTGTGAAACAAAAAGAATTTACTTCAAATTGTTCAACCCAGTCAACATGGATTGACAGAATTCTGTGAAGAGCAAAGGGGGGAAAAATCTGCTCTGTGTTCAGTAGACCTCGATAAGCTGGCACTTCTATTTAGCTGCCATTAGTTTGCAACACTTTGTACTCAGTTACTAGTAGCCTGCTATGTAACATTGACTGGTCCACAATGCTGTTGGCGGTTGACACCACACCAGTTGTAAAGAGATGGCTGAAAATGATGCTGGCTGAGTTGATTGGCATTTTCTGATGAAGCCTTTCTACTAAAGGTTATTTGAATTGGGCCCTATTTGGCAGCCGTCAATCAGGTCATTACCGTCACACAAATGGCTATTTATATGTATGTGTGTATATATACAGTGCTGGCCAAAAGTATTGGCACCCCTGCAATTCTGTCAGATAATACTCAGTTTCTTCTTGAAAATGATTGCAATCACAAATTCTTTGGTATTATTATCTTCATTTATTTTGCTTGCAATAAAAAAACAGAGCATGAAACAAATCAAATCATTGATCATTTCACACAACTCCAAAAATGGGCCAGACAAAAGTATTGGCACCCTTAGCCTAATACTTGGTTGCACAACCTTTAGCCAAAATAACTGCAAACAACCGCTTCCGGTAACCATCAATGAGTTTCTTACAATGCTCTGCTGGAATTTTAGACCATTCTTCTTTGGCAAACTGCTCCAGGTCCCTGAGATTTGAAGGGTGCCTTCTCCAAACTGCCATTTTGAGATTTCTCCACAGGTGTTCTATGGGATTCAGGTCCGGACTCATTGCTGGCCCCTTTATTAGTCTCCAGTGCTTTCTATCAAACCATTTTCTAGTGCTTTTTGAAGTGTGTTTTGGGTCATTGTCCTGCTGGAAGACCCATGACCTCTGAGGAAGACCCAGCTTTCTCACACTGGGCCCTACATTATGCTGCAAAATTTGTTGTTAGTGTTCAGACTTCATAATGCCATGCACATGGTCAAGCAGTCCATTGCCAGAGGCAGCAAAGCAACCCCAAAACATCAGGGAACCTCCGCCATGTTTGACTGTAGGGACAGTGTTCTTTTCTTTGAATGCCTCCTTTACAAGAAAAATAAACTCTCTGATGGCTTTTCCCAAAAAGCTCTACTTTTGTCTCATCTGACCAGAGAACATTCTTCCAAAACGTTTTAGGCTTTCTCAGGTAAGTTTTGGCAAACTCCAGCCTGGATTTTTTATGTCTCAGGGTAAGAAGTGGGGTCTTCCTGGATATCCTACCATACAGTCCCTTTTCATTCAGACACCGATGGATAGTACAGGTTGACACTGTTGTACCGTTGGACTGCAGGGCAGCTTGAACTTGTTTGGATGTTAGTCGAGGTTCTTTATCCACCATCCGCACAATCTTGCGTTGAAATCTCTCGTCAATTTTTCTTTTTTTTTTTTTTCCACATCTATGGAGGTTAGCCACAGTGCCATGGGCTTTAAACGTCTTGATGACACTGCGCACCGTAGACACAGGAACTTTCAGGTCTTTGGAGATGGACTTGTAACCTTGAGATTGCTCATGCTTCCTCACAATTTGGATTCTCAAGTCCTCAGACAGTTCTTTGGTCTTCTTTCTTTTCTCCATGCTCAATATGGTACACACAAGGACACAGGACAGAGGTTGAGTCAACTTTAATCCATGTCAGCTGGCTGCAAGTGTGATTTAGTTATTGCCAACACCTGTTAGGTGCCACAGGTAAGTTACAGGTGCTGTTAATTACACAAATTAGAGAAACATCACATGATTTTTCAAACAGTGCCAAAACTTTTGTCCACCCCCTTTTTATTTGTTGTAAAATTATATCCTGTTTGGCTTTATGACAATTTTTTTTTTTCTTCTTTTCATTGAAGACAAATTAAATGAAGATAATACCAAAGAATTTGTGATTGCAATCATTTTCAAGAAGAAACTGAGTATTATCTGACAGAATTGCAGGGGTGCCAATACTTTTGGCCAGCACTGTATATATAAATCTGTATATAACTATATGTATATGTGTGATAGGTGCAGCCTTTTGACACCGTGTCTAACAAGCACTGGTGGTCCGGTCCCTTGTTTTATCAGGTGGGCCAGCCCATGGTTTTGGTCTTTGAGCAGTAAATGATTCTAAAAAAAATAAAAAAAAAAATATAAAAAAATCTGGACTAAAACATTGAGGAATGTTAGTGACAAATGCATAACCTCAATAAAGAAATATTATTATCTTTTGGATGCTTTTTTTTTTTTTTTTTTTTTTTTTTGTTACTTAATTGTTCCCCTCCTGGTTTTGGCTTTCAAATACCAAGGTATAAAGCTTACCAAGTACTCTATGTGTACACGTGGCCTACATGTTATATTGCATCGTGTCCACCCCTCAATGGCTATTTGGTGAATATATATTTCTATATACCCTAGTCAAAAAGTTAGATATTTGGCTTCCGGGTGACATTTCAGGACGATCCTAAAATGCACTCTAACCTTTTCAGGTGACTGTCTCTAAACCGTTTGACATGTGCATTCAAAAGTTTAATGTTTCAGTAGTTTTTGCACATTTTGTTCTCCAACAAGAAGTTTAATGGCAAAATTCATAACAGGTGTTTTGATCCATGAATCGCACAATAAATTTTGAGGTTCAACTAGAATTGGTATTAAACAGTCCTCCTCATACTGGTCAAAACTTGACAGACTGGAAGAGTCACAAAAAGGCATAGAAGTGGACGTCCATTGGCCATATCCCACACCAGTGATTTGCTTTGTTGTGAACAATGTTCTTTGGAACCAGATGATGAAAGCCACACAACTCCAGGCACATCTAACGGAGGTGAGAGGCACCAAAGTGTCACATCGGACAATTATAAACAATTTAAATCAGCGTGGTCTGCATGTTAGATGACCGGCAAGGGTACCTGACCAACATTAGGCATAAGCGTCATTGGTTTGCTGGACAAAGGAATAGTGGACCTCAGTACTGTTCACTGATGATCCGTCCATGCTGAGCAGGAATTAGGGCTGTCAGCTATGGTTGAGAGGAACACTATGCGTCAGTCACTGTTGTCACCAGAGGAACCTTTTGGTGATGTTGGTGTGGGCAGGTGTCTAGTCAATAGAGAACTGCTCCACTTTTGTGACTGGTGCAGTGATAAGTCCCTATGGTACTACTTGAATAACAGGTCTAATTTTCATCTTTGTGGGCAACAATACTTCAATTCATCGAGGTTGCATAATTTGTAACTGCGGTTGGAGACTGGGGTACCTCTAATGAAGTGGCCAGCACTTTCTCAAGACTTGAATCCCCTAGGAAACCTATGGGATCAGCTGTCAACCGAGTCGCTGTGTAGAGGCTCATAAATATGTACCCCAGAGCCTCCATGACCTGAGTGCTACCCATCAAGAGTGGAATGCCATGCCTGACAATAACTCAACTTATGAACAGCATGAAACATCGATCTCAAGCAGAAATTGCTGATCAAGGCCACATAAGTTGAGACTTTTTTTTTATATATATATATATATATATATATATATATATATATATATATATATATATATATATATATAATATATATAAAAAAAAGTTAGGGTTATATATTATATATATATATATATATATATATATATATATATATATATATATATATATATATATTACCCTAATTTCATGTTAAAATATTACTGTAGCATGAACTTGTGTTTTCCAAAAATTTCACCCAAAACCCAAATATCCTTAACTTTTTGAGTAGCCCTTTTATATGGAACTTTTTTTGACAAATGCAAATATTCTTTGGTCAAATCTAAACACAATGTGGTTTCAGTAATAGTGCGGCTTATTTTAATTTAATCAATAAGTAAACGTTCGTTTTTGGGGTTTTTTTTACCCTCTTTTGTGGCTTTACTATACCCACTTGCCACCTTTCTGTAAGAAATAGGGGTACATGGGGTGGGCCTACCATACAAAGCCTGATGGCTTGCTTCTCAGGTATGTAGAATTTGGGTTTATGAACATTTTTAAGTTTGAATGACTGACTTATGTTTTCTTAGTCCCTGATTTAAAAAAAACTCTATTTTTTAACCTCATGGATGTTGCTCAACGCAAATTAAATGTACAAGCAAGATGAGCAAGAATAATCTTTAGTCCAAAAAAAGTCAACGACATTATCTTAAAATGTATTGAATATTCATTCTGCAAATGTTTTGTGAAATTCTTGCTTTTTCCTCTTTGATACTTCTTTTTATAAGTGGAAAAAAAAAGCCTGCAGATCTTGTCATGAGCAGTAGTCCATCATATTTAGGTTCCATCTCCTTTATGGCACTAAGGCTATCAAAGTAGTCCAAATGGGAATGTATAAAAATGTAACATCCATCACACAACCCAAGGCTTTAGGGCTCATGCGCACGTAACTGCTGAATATTCTGCAGCGATTTGGCATCACATCGCTGCAGAAACACTGCATAATGGATGCAGTTTTTCTGTTAAAAAAAACAAACAAAAAAAGCAGATTTAATGTGCTTGGGATGCTGCACCCACCATAGTGAGTGAGAGCTGCATCCATAGCGCACGGAGTAATTGACATGCTCATTTTATGAACACACTGATTTGGGTCAAAATTTTAGCACCCAAATCGCTGCGTTCATGAAAGCAACGTGTGCATGTGTCATGCACAATCTACATTGTGCAGGGGACGCAGGACGCATGCATTTAAGCTGCAGTCCTATATGCAGCGTAAATGCATGCAATTACGCAACGTACGAAAGAGCCCTTTAAACGGTTCAGCATGTTCTTCACAATAAATTTAAGGCTCTAGGTTCTCACAAGCCAATAAATCAACTTTCTAATTTTTCATCCAGACAAAACAATGAGATTTTTTTTTTTTTTTGGCACACCCATAGACTTGATCAGTTTATCCATATGCTGCACTACAGCGATCTGCACATGGTTTTTGGTCTGTCTCCATCGCCTCACTGACACGAGGAAGAGGAGGTCCTTTCCTGTTTTGAAAGGGGGAAGAGTAAGGGAAGTAGAAACTGGTTAATTGAAATAGTATGTATTTTAGATTTCAACGGTAGAAAAAAACACAAATTTTGTACAACCTATGTTCACACAGTGCATCTTTAATTGTGTTTTTGGTGCATTTGAGATCACAAAGATAAATGCATGAATTTTCTTCTCCCAGCAAAGTCTGAGACTTCTATTTTGCTGTCCACACTGGGCATCTTTTCTGGCTGCATCTTGGCTGTGATTTTAAGGCTAGGTTCGCACACTGCGTCTTTTTGACGCTGCGTTTTTGTGCGTTTTTGGCCGCTGAAAACGCACAAAAACGCACCTGCGTCGAAAAAACGCATCAAAAACGCGTGCATTTTTGGCTGCGTTTTGCTGCGTTTTTGATCTCTGCGTTTTGCTGTGTTTTTCAAATGCATTGCATGGGCGGAAAACGCAGAAAAACGCAGGAAAGAACTGACGTCCATTTTTTTTTTTTTTAACTCAAAAACGCAGGTAAAAAAAACAGATGTGTGCGGACAGCAAAAATGAAAACTCAGACTTTGCTGGGGAAGCAAAGTCCTGCAGTTTTAAGGCCAAAAACGCACGCGAAAAACGCACTGTGCGCACATAGCCTAAAGATGCAGCATGTCAATTCTTTTTGCATTTTCCAGCATTTTTTGAGCCCTTCCAGTCAATAGATTTGACTTTAAAAAAAAAAAAAACAACAAAAAAACATGTTGGGCAAAATGCGGTAAAAACTCATGCGATTTTTGATGTTTTTGCTGTGGGTGCGTTATTTTTGGGCCAAAAATGCTGCATCTTTGTGGTTCTAAAAGACGCAGTGTGAACATAGCCTTAATATATGAAAAATGCATACATTGCTTCACCGGATCATGTAACTAGGCTAGTGAAAGTATTTGTAAAGAGCAAAATTCTAGGTTTATTATCTCAATAATTCTCCTTATTTCGTCAGTGCCTATGCAACAACCAGCTATGGATTTAAGATGCCAGCTACTGATGGTATTTTCTTAGAAAGCTCTGTGCATAATTCATGTTAGGGTGGTGTGTATTATTCTGTTATGATTGAAAAGCTATAAATCTCTAGGCATACTGACAATGTAAAGTAACAAAGAATGACATCTATAGTGGATGATCTGCCCAAAGGTCCTAGTTTAGTCGTTTATCACAATGTTTCATATTTCTTTCTAAAAGCGATCCTCAGCCTCAGTGTGTAGATGCGTAGTCAAGCCGAGCAACACAAGCCCAGAAAGCATTAATACATACTTTATCCTTCTGCAAACCAAATCTGACATTCCTCTATGATTCAGTTGTTAGTAAATTAATAAGCATAGACCTTGGAAGGAAGAAAAATGGCTTTATCGGATTAACTTTCCGCCCACTGAGCAGGAGCATTGTTATTTCTTGTTCTTGAAGTAACATCTTATTATACCAGTTTTCTATTAATCTACTCCAGTTCTTACCCACTGGTTTAGTAAACACCCTCTGTGAAAGTGTTCACAACGCTACCTGTTTCATTAAGGATCACAGAATTCACGTTGAGCAGATATCTTAGTTTTACTAAACATAATGGTGTTTTATATATTACACTGTCATCAGGTTACTTTTTTAATTGCAGCATTTGTTAGGAAATATAAATGAAAGGGAAGTCACCAATATCCTATCCCAATATTTAGTAGGTGTAATATTAGCAAATACCTCCAATTAGAAATGTAGTGCAGTTGTATTCAGATAGCCATGACTTTTACTTCATGTTCAGGGCATTGTAGGTAGGTATATGTGGTTACGACCATGAGCAACGGTCATTGATTGATTGCACATGACCATAACAGGTTCCCTTTTAAAGTAGTTGCTTTGAGCTATGTAAATTGTACTTGGCAAAATTACAAACTTTCTGCAATAAACCAAAAAACGAATAAGGCTATGTGCGCACAGTGCGTTTTTCGGGTGCGTTTTTGGCCTCAACTGCATGACTTTGCTTCCCCAGCAAAGCCTGAGTTTTCATCTTTTTTTTTTTTTTTTTAAGCTACGTTTTTGAGCTTAAAAAAAAATGGACATGTCAATTTCCTGCGTTTTTCTGCGTTTTCCCCCCCATGCAATGCATTATAAAACCGCAGAGATCAAAACGCAGCCAAAAATGCACCAAATCGCGGTAAAAACGCATGCGTTTTTTGGCGCGGGTGCTTTTTTTGTGCGTTTTTAGCGGCCAAAAACTGTCAAACGCAGTGTGTGAACGTAGCCTAAAGTTGTAATCAAAATATAATCCTTAGGCTATGTTCACACAAGGTGTTTTTGGTGGGTTTTTTTTTTAGCATGGTTTTTACCTTTTTGGTTCTATGCAAATCCATGCTAATTAAAACACTGCCTTCATAGTGCCAACAAAGTCTGAGATTCCAGAAATGTCATGCATGTGCACACAGAACACCTGCGTTTTTTTCAGACTTTTTTTTTTTGTTAACCTCCTTGGTTTTTGCTGCACTTTTTAAACCATGAGCATGTCCTTTCTCTTCAGCATTTTTGCCAGTTTTTCACCTTAGAAAATTAGAAGCGTCTTACTAATGGGTGTGGCTAGGAGCTTGCTGATGTCATACCCATGTGACTAGAAGGAGCAGGGTTTCATCCAACAGTAAAATGCTTCCTGGTATCAGCTATGTTGGCTGATGCCCCACCCCTTTTGGTCACATGGGTATGACATCCGCAAGGCCCTTCTAGCCACAACCATTAGTAACTCTTCTATAATGGATTTGGCATAAGTAAAAGATAGGGGAGGTACATGCAGGGGGCGAAAATCACTATCAAACCCCCCCCACCTAGCTATTAGCTGATCGGCAGCTGCTGCCAATCAAAAAGCTGCTCATTTTACAAACTTTACTTGCTGGTGTTTCAAAAACTACACATCCTAGAGAACAGTTAAAGGTATGTATAGAATCAGCATGATAGTGCCATTATAGCACTGGCCTTAGTTTTATATAAGAAAATCCCGGTACTTGCTTGCGCTTTAATGTAAAACATCTGATATGTAGTGAAGTCACACAACCGTATAACTAAAGAGGATTGCAACGCAATGCTCCTCTCCTGACTGGAGCGTGACAGCTGCACACATCCCCCTTCCTCATATGTTCTCCCATTAAAGTAAAAATGAAATAAATTAATTAAAACAGCTTGTCTAATTTAAGCAATTCCTTGTTTGGTATTTAACAGTGAAATACAAACTACAGATAACAAGCCCTGTGAATGTCAGTTTGCTTGTTGCCCGGTTATGTCTGGTAGAACCATAAAGTAAATCTAGGTTATGTTCACATCAGGGGGTGCGCTGCAATGCACAGATCCAAGTAATTTATCTTTTCTCGGCTCTCCACTCCTCTATGGCCTTTCACACATATTCTGCGCATAATCTTCCTTGTTAAATGACAGGACAGGCTTTGATAAAGCACCGGCGGATCGTGCCTCGTACATTGATTAATCTATAGCAGGTACTACATGCTTACTTAGCCTGAAGCTTTTTCCTAGAATTCAGTTCTTTTGATGACTGCTTTCTAAATATAGTTCTATTTTTCTTGCTCCTGGTTTATAAATGTTCCTAGAAATTGCATTTTTCTTTTCACCTTCCCAGTGTTTGGGGTTGCTGTATTTTTAATTGGTTGCTGTATGTGTTCACCTGAACATTTTGCTGTACGCAGTAACTGCTTTTGATGATCTGTATTTCTGAATTGTACAAATTAGATTATACGAGATTATTAAAGTTTGACAGTGATCATGAGTACTCCACATCATGCTCCTGGTGTGAACTTATTACCTGCCACTGTGATAGGAAAAGCAAGTTGTTTTAGGAATTGGGCCCGCTCCTAGAGCATTCTTTCGGTCCCTTTTGTAATATAAATCAGGAAAACAGACGCACACTTCAAGACAAAAATAACTATTGCAGATTTTGGCTTTCAGCAGAATTATCAACACTCGTATCTCCCAAGTAAAGCCAAATTTTCATGTCCTCTAATCATCCATTCGAACGGATCAAGCAACAATCTGTTTCCAAAAAATGCCGTGTAAACGCAACTTGAAAGTTTTTGAGAATTCGTTTTTGCAGGGTCCGTTTTTTTAACATTGGAGTGTATGGAAAATTGATTTAACTGGTTACTATTTATCTTCCATTCAAAACTGATCCAGACAGAAAAAAAACATTCTATACAAATGCAAGAAAAATAGGTGGCTTAATAGCGGGTAACGGATCAGTTTCACATAGATTACCATGCTTTAAAAAAAGCAAACAAAAAACAAAGATTCTGTGAATATCTTTTGAGGAGAAAAGTGTGCTCAACTTTTTTGCCAACAGATTGCTGCTGGATCCATTGTCATGGATGATCACAGGACGTGTAAGTTTGGCCTTACTTGGGAGATAAGAGTGATACTTCTGCTGAAAGCCAAAGTCTGTAACATAATGGACATGTGGACTTCATTTACGCTCCACCTGTTTAAGGCTATATTCTTCATCACAGCATGGAAGCTTACCAGAAATGTCACACACACCCAATTCCCCCCCACCCCACTTCTGCCCCAAAACATAAAAGTACATGTTAAATCCTTAGCCAATCCATTAATCAGTACCCCTTCGACATCCAGGTTTTTGTGTGCATAGGTTTTCTGGCACATAGGTAGACACTGAAGTCCGTTGACTGCTTGTATCAGGGTGATGCTCAGATTGATGCATCACTGCAAAGACCAGCAGGTGGAAGGGGCGAGGAGGGCAAGAAAGAGGGAATGCAGAAAATGGATAACTTTTTAAACTAAGGTTGAAATCTGATAGGGATTTTCTGCAGAACTAGATTCCACTGAACTTGTTTAAAATTATTGCATACTGAAAAATTAATATACAAAAGAAAATAATGCACAACGTTAAGCAAAGGGGAGGTGTGGGGTGATGTAGAGACTATCCTTCTAGGGATGTAGGAAAACAGACTTCAGATGGTTCTAGTTTAATTCCAGTCTTGTTCTTTCTTTCACCTCCTCTCCCTCTGTGCCCCTTCGATCTGTAGTAACTATAGCTTTGAAGTGAAAAGATAAACAGCATCAGGGGGTGATATGCAACTCCGAATATGGGATGAGATTTACATTTCAAAGTGCTATGTGGTCACACTTAACATCTCGGCAAAATTGTAATATTTACCTTTTGAAAATCCCCCTGTAATGCTGACCACCAGTTCCAGAGGGTTTTCTTTCTTCATGCCTTTGTTCATATCTGTGCTGGCTTTTGGGTAACCTAATCTCCACTTTTTGTTTTTTTTCTTCTTCTCATCCTAGTTTGATTTGCTGAGGGACTTGAAACTGTCAAGATATTGAAGGCCAGACACAGCCTGAAGTCTGCACCAACAAACCCAACAAGATCAAGGCTACCCTAGGCTTATGGGAGTTGTTCGACTATAGGATAATATTGCAACATCGTTATAACTTCTTCCTTTCCAAGTATTGTGTTCAGCATCATGGCGATATATTTTTGGTTGGATGGATAACTTGCCTAAAATCCCTTTCTGATAAAGCATTGCCCAATCTCGTCAGCCATTTGGGACCAAAGGCTCGAAGCAAATTATTTGGATGCATGAGAGCAGACGAAGCAATGGACTCTGACTAAAATGGAAGTTACCTGACAGTTTCTTGCCCATCCACGATTTCTGGCTAGGACAGGTTAAGGTTGGACTCGCACTCACTCTTGCTGGCAGAGCAGTATGCAGGAAGCTGGTTACCAGGCCACAAATGCTTTCACAGGTAAGGAAATGTGGATGGTTTTTCTGGCAGCGATTAACATTTAATATAAAATTAAATTTATTCAATGTTAAGTTGTCCACTTAATCTTCAAAGATGAACCTCTAACATTTTTCTGTGTTGGCGTAAAACGTAAGAGGCAGATTGCATACTGTTTCAGGGCATCATCAGTGTTTGTGTGTGAAGGGGCTGGCTGACTGCTAATTTGCTAAGAAGGACCCCTTCTGTACTTGTGCATTGGTCCCACACAAAAGGAGGCTGGGTTATTTGTGTGGATGAAAAAAACAGTTGATCTGTCGCAAACATTGCTTATGAGGCTGATGGCTGAATGAGCAGGCACCAATGCAAAGAAAAGTGTATGAAGTTCTCTATCTAAAAAATTAAGTGTACATTTTTGTTAGGAGGGGTAGGGGAAACCCTTTTTAAGCAGGTATTGATATTTTCAAACTGATGAAGCAAGCAATGAGCCACAATTAAAAATTGCAGTAAAGTAAAATGGGAACATTTTGGTTAAGTCCTTCATCAAGCTTGTGAAATGATGACCAAGGTGACCCGATATTAAAGCTTGTCTGAAGGTGGGGGGGTCAACTTGTCTAATGGAAACTGACAAAACCACTATAACTCAGGTGCAAGATACTTTGGCTAATCTCTTTGCATCCTTTTTTTACCATGAACCCCACAAGTATGCCTCAAAATGTGGGATAAGGTTATACAACATCTAATGTAAAGAGTAACCTTCATTTTAATTTACTTGATAAATTATTCGGACATTAAAGGTGGTCATACCAGAGAAATCTGCTTCTGACTCCTCCTAGACTGATCTTTCATTGCTAAATATTCGTGAATTGAGCATTTTGATAAACCTATTTTTACGCTACTAAATCCTAGTAGTAAATGAAATCTTGAGGGGTAAAGTGGAGATTGGATGAGGATGGTGGAACTAGAGGCAGAGGTCCTCCCGCCTCCCCTATACACAACTGTCTTCGTCATCTCTGTAAATAAACAATTGGTTTTCAGTAAATACAGATTTTACCTACAAATTGAGAATTTAGAAAATTTAAGATCAGCCGTGTAGGAAACAGAGGCAGCTTTCTCTCATTAGGCGTGAGTCTCACGCGAGGATTGCATTGCCTGGACCGGCCCTTGGCTCTTCTGATAGGAACGTGTTGGCTGCAAAGAAATACATGAAGCTGTTGTGCTCCTGTCAGGACAATCCTCTCACAAGTCAGTTTGTCATGTGACCGGTTTTATCAAACTTAACGCAAATTATCTTCTTTAATGTAGCAAGAAGTTCCTAGTTCTAACGTTTCTCCTTCAGCATAATATATATATGTGTGTATATAATATAAAATAATAATAATAATAATATATTTTTTACATCGACCGATACCGTATTTTTCAGACCGTAAGACGCACTCCCCCCCCCCCCCCTACCCCCCCCCCAAATGTTGGGGGTGCGTCTTATGGTCTGACTATAGGGGCTGCGGCCGGGAATGAGGGTGGAGCGGGTCATCGGGGGCACGAGCAGGCAGTAGCAGCGCCTGCCGTGACCACGTGGGCCCGCTCATTACATATGCACGCCCATCCTCCCGCACATTTCTCAGCGCAGAAGCCGGCGCTGACAGGTGGGCGGGAGGATGAGCTGTCCCCGTGTGTGGAGCTGTCCCCCTGCAGCACGCGATGTCTTCCTGTCTGTGCCGGTCAGCTGATCTGTGCTGATCAGGTGATCTACACAGACAGGAAGACATCGCGATGCTGCAAGGGAACGGCTCCACACACACAGGTCAGCGGCGCAGAGATGAAGATGATCGGTGCTGCAGGGAGTGAGGAAGAGGTGAGTATAAACGTTTATTTTTTTTTTTCTCTGTGCTATAGGATACAGGCCATATACCAGGATGGTATATGAGCACGATGGGGGCATATAGCAGGATGGATGGGGGGTATATGAACAGGATGGGAGTATGAGCAGGATGGATGGGGAGTATATGAGCAGGATGGATGGGGGGTATATGAGCAGGATGGATGGGGGGTATATGAACAGGATGGGGGGTATATGAACAGGATGGGGGGTATATGAACAGGATGGGGGGTATATGAACAGGATGGGGGTATATGAACAGGATGGGGGTATATGAACAGGATGGGGGTATATGAGCAGGATGGGGGTATATGAGCAGGATTGGGGGTATATGAGCAGGATTGGGGGTATATGAGCAGGATGGGGGTATATGAGCAGGATGGGGGTATATGAGCAGGATGGGGGTATATGAGCAGGATGGGGGTATATGAGCAGGATGGGGGTATATGAGCAGGATGGGGGTATATGAGCAGGATGGGGGTATATGAGCAGGATGGGGGTATATGAGCAGGATGGGGGTATATGAGCAGGATGGGGGTATATGAGCAGGATGGGGGTATATGAGCAGGATGGGGGTATATGAGCAGGATGGGGGTATATGAGCAGGATGGGGGTATATGAGCAGGATGGGGGTATATGAGCAGGATGGGGGTATATGAGCAGGATGGGGGTATATGAGCAGGATGGGGGTATATGAGCAGGTTGGGAGTTTATAGCAGGATCATATACAAGGCAGGAGGATCATTACCAGGATGGGGTTACCTTAGTAGAGAATTTGGGGACATTACCCCCATAATAGTGTCAGCAGCAGATCCTCGCCCCATAACAGTGTGTCATGACCACATTTTTTTGCTTAGTTTTATTTTCCTATTTTCCTCCTCTAAAACCAGGGTACGTCTTATAGTCCGAAAAATACGGTATATATAGGTGTGTGTGTGTGTGTGTGTGTGTATATATGTGTGTGTATATATGTGTGTGTATATATGTGTGTATATATGTGTGTATATGTGTGTGTGTGTGTGTGTGTGTGTGTATATGTATATATATATATATATATTTATATATATTTTTTTTTTTTTTGTGGACCAATTATCTATAAATTAGTATGTAGGTTACATCCACACATAGACTATCAAGCACGATAGATGTGAATGTGATATTAACAATTAATTGACATGCTATCCTGAAATAACACAGGTCATGACATTCTGACACCATCCCAGAGGATTATACACTGGTCTGATATGGATTGTGCGCGAAATAAGTCGCCAATGATGAGCAACAATAGGATTGCTAAAACAGATAACTTGCTACTCTGTCCTAATATATACAGATTGATTATACTTTTATCTTGGCTCAAATTTTGTCGGACTCTAAATTTCACATGATACATACACGAAAGGAAATTGCAATCTGTGAGCAAAACCCTACACAAACCGCAATACACATTATAACCACTGGGTGGCCTCAGACAGACTTCTCATGACAAAGTATCATGAAATCATGTTTAGTTTTCAAAGTCTAGCAAAGGTACAGAAGAGCTCATCTGTGCTGCCAATGCAACAACTCCAAGTTAAATGTGCTGAAGTGACTACAGTTTTGGGGTGTTTGTTGTTTTTTTTTAATTTTTTTTTAATTTTTTTTGGGAAGGTGGGGGGGGATCAAGGAAAGCAGCATATGGTGCACTTTCTGAAAATAACCCAGTATGTTTGTAATAAACAAAATTATATTTGGTTTTGCGTAACATTAAAAATACTTCCTCCTTTCCCCTATAATCTATTTAGTAGAGATGACTGCCAAACAAAATCTCAACTGGGTCCCTCGGTTTTTTAATGATGAGAGAAACAGAATTAGAAGAGAATTATATTCTGACTACAGAGCAGGAGAACTTATACCAAACAGATGACGGCAATTGGAACTGGGATATTAGAGTCATTTTCCTAATTGGACACAGTTGGCTGCTATGAGCTGTTACAAGAACTCTTGGAAAAATATATTCTTTAGGAAATAAGCATTTCCTCGTCTGCAGAGATGGACGTGATCAAATATGCGGTCGGAAAGCACATGGCTTCAAAATTGTCAGGGGAGTAACACCCCTACAAAAGTTTTGTGATGTTACCTTGGGTACTGTTTTTAGGCTAGTTTACACAGGACGATGGGCTGTCAATAACGCCAATGCCAGCTTGATCAATCAATTCACTTGACTTTGAGTGTTTGCTTATATGTTTTATATAAGCCGACCATTGTAAACAAGCGTTAACGGGTAAATAAGGGTTCAATTTAGCTGCTCATTTAAACTGTTTTTAGAGGTCTGTGAACATGTTTCTTTAATACATGCGTTTCGAGTTGTTTGCCTTTTATCAGTATTTAAAGGCAGTTGAAATTATTTGGCTGGGTGAGAGGCCTGGGACAAAGGATGTCAGTAGAGATGGGCGAGCGATTAAAATGCTCTGGTGCTTGGTTCTTGAGTCGAGCAAGACAGATTCTCTGAAAGGACTCAACTCGAGTAACAGGTATAATGTAAGTCGATGATTTGGCGATCCAGTGAATTGTGGTCATTATTTTACATACGAAACATTTTGAGCTTCGAGGGTACTCGGCCGAGCACCAGGTACCCGAGCAGTGGTGAACACGCTCACTTATGTGTTGTAAGTGGTTACATTTCTCCTTGTGAAGAACATAAATTTGGTTTAGGCCTCTGCCACACTCAGGTGAAATTCACGCACGTGCCGAGAGACACGTGTTTTCCCTACGTGTTGCGTGCAGGTAAGTACGTGTCTCTGGTACGTGCGGGCCACGTGTGTTCTATGTATGCTATCTGCAATAGCACACGTAGAATCGGTAATTATCATACTCACCTGGTCCTTCCTGCTGTCCGTGGTGCTGATCCTCGGTCTCCAGCCCTCCCATCTCCCCGCTGCTGCTGCTGCCAGGCAGTGAAGTAAATATTAAATGAGAATAATAAGTTGCAGTCGGTAGCAAGAGGCAGCAGCGGCAGAGACAGGAGGGCTGGAGAAGGTGAGTTAGTTTTTTTTTTTTTGTTTTTTTTTTTTTTATTGACATGTGTTTTCTCCGGCGCATGTCACACAGGACCGCATCCACACTACACCCGTGTGGTACGGGTGCGGGCCGTGTGACACCCGTGCTGCGGGAGAAAACACTGACATGTCAGCGCTTTGAAAAACGCACACACGTACAAACGCACACGGACACACGTTCCATGTGGTTTTACGTGTGTGCCTGCTACAATAGGGTAGCATTGCTTAACGTGTCTCCGTGCCACCGGTACGTGTAAAAAATGACAAACACGTGCAGGCGGCACGAATGTGTGTCGCAGGCCTTAGGCTGCTTTCACACATCCGGTTTTAGCAGTGCGGCTCAATCCGGCTCAAAAACCTATGCAACGTATGCGGCGAAAAAAACTGATCCGTTGCATAAGTTTTTCCATGCGGCCCGTCCGTTTTTTGACGGATGCGGCTTGATACTGAGCACGCGCAGTGCAAAAAAACGCATCCGGCAGCCGGATGCGTTTTTTGCCGCATCCGGCGTCCATAGGCTTGTATGGTAAATCGCGCCGGATCCGGCGCAATGCGTTTTTCGCCGCACAAAAAAAACGTGCCAGGCAACGTTCCATCCGGCCGCCGCATGGGCTAAATATGCCGCATCCGGCAAAAAACTGACGCAACGCAAGGCCATGCGGCACAATACGGCGCTAATGCAAGTCTATCGGAAAAAACGCAACCGGCGGCAAAAGTTGCGTTTTTTTTAATTCCTGCAGTTACGCTGCGCTTTGTGCAGGGGACGCAGGACGCATGCAGTTACGCTGCGCTACAATTTTTGGAGATTGTGCAGGGGCCGTGCGCACGTGGCATATTAGAACGCAGCGCTTTGGCTGCTGCCCAAATCGCTGCGTTCTAAGAAGTGACATGTCACTTCTTCCGTGCGCTTTGCCGGCAGCCCCTGCTCTGTCTATGGCAGGAGCTGCAGGCAGAGCGCACGTTCTCGACGGCACCATGTGCTTCAGAACGCAGCTTTTCAGCTGCGCTCTGAAGCGCACCTTTTCGGTGCGGTGCAGAGCGCACACGTACGCACATAGCCTTAAGGAGACTTGCTGACTGACCGTAATGGTGGACCAGCACTTTGTAAATAACTTGGCACTGTGGTGACTTGGTTTATTGGGTCATGCTCCATGTTACTGAATCCAAAATTTTCACAAACTTATTTTTTTTTTTTTTGCTTTTGTTTTCTTTTTTAAAAACCTTGATGTCAGATTACCACCCTCTGCCATCAAATTTCAGTGTAGTGTAATGGCTGCCTATCTCTGCTGTGTACTGATGTGCCTTAGATGTCTTCCTAGTCCAGTCACCTTACCGCTGCAGCCGATCAGATTTCAGTTGACAGGTGAACAAAGAATGGAAATTCATAACTTCCGATTATTGTAGAACTCCTTGACCAGAGGCAGTTGTGGATCATGGAGTGGGTGAAAATACGTTTTTCTTTATTACCTTTCCCTTTGGACAACCTTTTGTTGTGTTTTACGCACCATGCATTAAAAGATTAAGTTAAGTTAAAAAAAAAAAAAAAAAAATGCCTGTCTGATGCCATTAGTCAGCTGTAGAAACAGTCACTCTCTGGTTGTGTAGCACCCGGCCTAGAAGGCTGAACTATTGGACAGATCAGTGACGTTATTCATATTTATTGCCTTTACATCCGAATACCTGTGACTGGTTTATTACATTAGCAGCGGGGCTGATGGTGAAAACCTGCATTCATTATTATATGCAATGCATGAAACAGCTGGCAGTACATTGATATGTTGAGTTTATATCTACAATAACATGACAGGCCGGCCAGATGGTGCATCTCAAGAAATCTTCCCTGTATGATCAGGTTATTACCTGGATTACCATATGTAAGCAATACGTCCTGTTACCAGATATATATACAATGACATTTATTATATCAATAAAGAAATAAAGGTAGGAACTGAATCTAGTGGTATGTAAGGGAAATCTACATATCACCCAAGAAAATAAACCCACTTTATTACTGACACAATGAGATTTTCATTGAAGAGTCTGTGGGCTCCTGTCTCCTGTCCTGCCCCTGAGATTGATTTCTCACAATACAAAACTGCATTTATTAAATATATTTTCTTAGACCGGATGTACTTACAAACCATTACATTTTTTTATCAGATATTAACTGTCTCCACCCATGTGACAGCCATAGCGTGTACTGAGCATTGCAAGATTTCAGCAGGGAGGAGGGACACTGAGGTGTTGGTTGGAGATTTAATATGTGGGTACAAGAGCTCTCACTATTTGCCTAGACTCATAAAATGCTGGATTTAATCTCATTGTACTAATATTCTGACATGCATGTATAAAGTACAACAATCTCAGAGTCCAATATAGTATTTGCAGTTTGTATTGTAAAATCCGGGGACTAGTCCATTTTTAAAGGGAACCTGTCATTTTTAATGCAGTCCATTCTGTGGATTGTATAGAGAAAAAGCTGAGCAGAGCAATTGATACAGGTTTGTTGAAAAAGTTTATCAAATTCCTAAGTCCTACGTGTTTTCTCTAGGTGTTTATTTAATGATTCTTCTATATACAGTAAGCCCTTCATGAGGTACAAGTCAACTAACATTTCTTGGGTGTTAAATACAAATAAGTGACATTCCTTTAATCAGGTATTGAATAATTTAGTATTTCTGATAATTTGGGTGCATCGCTCGTAACTTCCCATGGGCCAAACCTAAAAGGAAGCCTAGGTGTGAGATTTTGAATTAATATTTTATTGTAGGTTGTTACATGATTCTATCCTTATGCCTGTTTTGCATGAAAAGGTCTTGTAGCAGAAGAAAAAGTGCCGTGACTAAAACTGCAATGTGACTGTTATGCATATTCCAAAACAATAACATAAACTGCTGTGCATCCATATATCAGGATCTCTAAAAGATGAGGGCCGGAATATGACGGAGTTGGGACCACTTAGAGTGGCTGTGGCCGTTTTGTCAATTGGCTGTACACAAGCTGGTCATTTACTGGTCTGTTTAGGCAGGCTGAATTGTGTACACAGAACAATCGTTAAGGCTGCTTTCACACACCTGGTTTTTCCTGTGCGGCACTTTGCAGGAAAAACTCAACCGTTTTTTTTTTTGGCTGCCGGTTGCGTTTTTCCTGCATAGACTCTTATTAGTGCCGTATTGTGCCGCATGGGCTTGCGTTCCGTCCGTTTTTTGCCGCATGCGGCAGATTTACCCGTTGCGGCGGCCGGATGGAACGTTGCCTGGCACGGTTTTTTTTGTGCGGCAAAAAAACCTGCATCGCGCCGCATCCGGCTGATGCGGCTCATTTTTCAGTGCATGCATATGAACGCTGGATGCGGCGCGATGCAGCAAAAACCGCATCCGGCCGCCGCATGCAGTTTTTGCAACTGCACATGCTCAGTAGCCTGCCGCAAGCGGCAAAAAACGGACGGGCCCCATTTAAAAAACTTGTGCAAAGGATGCGGCTTTTTCGCCGCATCCGTTGCATAGGTTTTAGAGCCGGACTGGCCGGTTCTGCACCTACCGGATGTGTGAAAGCAGCCTAGTATAGTTCTGCGAGCATAGAATTTTAAGTTAGCATCATCATCCTATACAGTGTGTCCAGTGTGAATTGATGATTGACTACAACTTTGTAATTCACTTTTTTTTTTTTTTCTCTCTCATTCCGTTTTCGAGATAAAAATGCTAACTGTTGTTTTCCACCAGGTGGCGCTATAGGTTTCATTGCGTAGTGCATGGCTACTTTACTATACCTAGACACCACTTCTATGCCTATAGCTGCCGCCGTTCTCAAGTTAATGGCAGTGGACAGAATGTGTGGACACACTGTATAAACAAAGGATGTGCTGCCGTCTCAATGGTTTTCATGCCAGCATGGACTATCAAACCGCCTGACAAATGAGCCTCCATGTTTTATATAAGCTGATTTAGTCCTGAGCGATTGTTCATTAGATGAACTGGCAGTGAACGAACTTTCTGTGTGCGCCATTAGGCGATGTACTCACACGCTGCGTAATAGAACGTAATGTAAGTCACTGCATGTGTGTCTCAGAACGCAGCCGAAAAGCTGCGTTCTGAGATGCATTGTAACTATAGAATTCATGCGTTCTGGATGCTTGCTCTGCCATGGGAAAAACATCCAGAACGCACATTTTTGTCAGTGCGGTCACACTAGGCTCTGCAGCATCCCCATAGACTTGCAGCAGAACTGAGTGGGACCGCACTGTCAAAAAGAGCACATGGCTCGCTGCGAGACAGAACTGCGCGATCAGAATAAACTGATGAACTTCACCCGACTTTCTTGTGATCGCACGGCTCTGTGCGTGTGCAGCGGCTTGATTTGCGATTACAGGTGAAGGACTCACCGGTGACTGCAAATCTCTTGAGTGATTGAAGTGAGCCACGCGATCACGGGTGTCGTCACTCAGGTTACCCGCGGCCAGCTCGAGTCCTCCACCCGAGACTTGTGGCCGCGGGTAACCTGAGTGACGTCTCCGCTGCCAGCACGACTCACTTCAGTTTCTGCGTGGAGCTGACCGGAGCGGCGGTGTTCTACTGTCGCTTCTGTCAGCTTCATGTAGCAGCGCTGGATGAGTCGCGGGACCTCGTGTGGATTACGCCGGACCTAGAAGGGTATTTGGGGATTTTAATAAAGTGGTGAAAGAGGGTGTTTTTATATTTGTTTTTTTTTTTTATTATTTCAAATAAAGGATTTTTTTGGGCGTTTGTGTTTTATTTACTTTCACTTACAGGTTAATCATTGGGGGTGTCTCATAGATGCCTGCAATGATTAACGTAGGACTTAGTGACAGCTATGGGCTGCCATTAACTCCTTATTACCCAGATTTCCACCGCACCAGGGCAATTCTGGATGAGCCGGTTAGAGTCCCGGGACTGTCTCATGTAATCGATACGGCCATTCTGGGCGGCTGCTGGCTGATTTTTAGGCTGGGGGGGGCTCCCATAACGTGGGGCTCCCCATCCTGAGAATACCAGCTTTCAGCCTTGTGGCTTTATCTTAGCTGGTATCAAAATTGGGGGGGACCGCACGTGAGTTTTTTTTTTATTTTACTGCACTACATAGACCTGCCCACCCAGCGGCTGTGATTGGTTGCAGTTAGACAGCTGTCACTCAGCGTGGGGGGCGTGTCTGACTGCAACAAATCATAGGTGCCGGTGGGCAGGGGAAGCAGTGAATACAAGATGGAATAATGAGCAGCCGACATTTTCAAAAGCTGGAGAAGCCGCCGCAGTGTGATAGCCATGCAGCGCCGCGCCGGTGTTCGGTCAGTGATCGGTGAGTATGAGAGACAGACCGACCGATGGAGAGACAGACATTGCAACCAAAACGCACAAAAGTGACATGTTGCTTTTTAGAATGCAGCGTCTTGGCAGTAGCCAAAACGCTGCGTTCTCAAACACAACGTGTGCAAATTCCATCCCCAATCTTCATAGATTGTGCTGGGGACGCAGGACGCATGCAGTTACGCTGCAGTGCAATATGCAGCGTAACTGCATGCAAATACGCAACGTGGGCACATAGCCTTAGTCTGTAATATACCCATGAGCTGGGTTCACAATTCTTTAGTCCTAAATCAGTGTTTCCCAAACTCCAGTCCTCACAACCCCCAACAGGTCATGTTTTCAGGATTTCCTTAATATAGCACAAGTGATGCTTTGATGATTCAATCACTTGTTCAATAGTAAGGAAATCCTGAAAACCTGACTTGTTGGGGGCCATGAGGACTGGAGTTTGAAAAACTGTCCTAAATACTGACATGCTTAGTCTGACCAAACACTGGCACTATACTGTCATCTGATGTAGATATAATTAGCGTTATAGAAACTCAGTATAATTAATTATAAGCTGTTGATAGCTTTGTGACAGCAGAAATGTGATTGCAGCTCTGACCAATAACTAATAAAGGCTGTAACTCACAGTACAAAAGTTATGTAAGTAAACCTACCTGTAAAGTGGAGATTTCCTTGGAATGATTTATCATGTCATACATTTTTTAAGTTAGGTGTGTCTGTCTGTGTGTCTGTCTGTGTGTCTGTCTGTGTGTCTGTCTGTGTGTCTGTCTGTGTGTCTGTCTGTGTGTCTGTCTGTGTGTCTGTCTGTGTCTGTCTGTGTGTCTGTCTGTGTGTCTGTCTGTGTGTCTGTCTGTGTGTCTGTCTGTCTGATCTTGGGCTGTTATGGGTTCCCACAATAAAGGGCTTTTGAATAGCTCTTTAAGGGAATCTGTCAGGTTTTTCCTACCTCATCTGAGAGCAGCGTGATGTAGGCAGAGATTCTGAATCCAACAATGTGTCACTTAGATGACTGGCTGCAGCTATACTGACACAATCAGATTTTTTAGCTTTAGTCCTATAGCAGAGTTCAGAGGGCTGTCCTAGCCACACCAGGCTCTCAATAGAGATTGCACTTGACAGCGAGGTGTCAATCACAGGAGGGGGCGTGCTGACTGCTGTGCATGAGACTTTGTGGTCCTGCAAGAAGGGTCCTGTTGCTCAAACAAACATGGCAAATAAACAGATCAGGCTTTGACGAGATGGGTATCCCTGAATTTTAACCCTCGCAGCATGCTTGCTTCAACTTGCATAGCAAAAACCTGCTGACAGATTCCCTTTTGAGGTGGTTATTTGGGTTTTTTGTTTTTTTTTTTTTTAACGCAGCTTAAAACTTACTGGCATGTAGTTGCCAACTGCCTGTATCTGTTCTGGATCAGCAGTTGTGGACATCAGCAGGGCAGCCCCTTCCCTTCCGCTCTGCGCAGTGTTGTCTGAATGTTACTGGCGAGGTCAGTCAATGCGATATTGGCAGCGATGCTCAGGTGACAGAGCAAACAGATGCTTTGTGGTGATTTCTGCCTGAAATCTGGAGAGATGTCGCTGGTCAGAACAGGCAGGTAGGTAGCAACTACCTGCATGTAAGTTCTCAGCCACATGGCAAAAAAAGTCAGATTATCTCCTCTTTTTAAACCAATATGTATGTCAGATAAAAGGGGTAACAGATTGTGGTACCTTTTATGCTGGAGGAGGGCCTTCATATTTTAGTCACAGCAGCGGTTGCAAGTTCTTCTAAACCAGTTAACCGCTTTAGGCTCTGTGTGCACTGGGAAATGGAATTTTCTTGAGAAAATTCCGCATGCCCTCAAAGATTACCGCACCCGCGGTAAAAAACCGCGGGAAACCGCATGCGGTTTGACCGCGGTATTATTCGCGGTATTGCCGCGGTTTTGCCGCGTGCGGGTTGGGATGTGCTTTATTGCATTCAATGCAATAAAGCACATTGAAAAAAAAAAAAAAATACATTTAATTCTGATAGTGGATAGACAGAAGAATAGATAGAGGGATAGATAGACGGACAGACAGACAGACAGACAGAGGGATAGATAGATAGATAGATAGAGGACAGATCGCTACATTTCCCACGGTCGGCAGTGAGTTCACATTACCGGCCGTGGGAAATGACCGGTAATTACCTCTGCTGTCTGCTGCATTCAGCCTGTGTCTGTGACAGTCGCGGCTGGATGTCAGCAGCGCAGGACCTGTGGATTACGCCGGAGCGCTGGACTACGCCGGAGCTTTGTTTGGGAGGGGTTAATAAAATGGTGAACGAGGCTTGTTTGTTTTATTTAAAATAAAGGATTTTTCGGTGTCTGTGTTTTATTCACTTTACTTACGGGTTGATCATGTCAGCTGTCACACAGACGCTGCCATGATCAAGCCTGGAGTTAATGGCGGTGGTCCCCCATCACCATTAACCCCTTGTATTACCTTGCCACCACTGCTACACGGTGGCAAGAAGAGCCGAGGACACGCCGGTATTGTCGCATAATGCATGTGACAGTCCCGGGGCAGCTGCGGCTGATATTCTCGGCTGCGGGAGGGGGAGTGAGGCGGGGGACATTCTCCCTGCCCCTCTCCCTCCCCAGCCTGAGAATACCGGGCCGCCGCTGTGTGCTTACCTCGGCTGGAAGGTAAATATGCAGCGGAGCCCACGTTCTTTTTTTCCTATATTTCCGTTTTCTTTCTATGTGTGTTCTATGTGTCTGTGTCTGTGTTCTATGTCTGTGATGTCTGTATGTGTCAGTGATGTGTGTGTGTTTACTCTGCACGGCTTCCTCTTCCTGTAATGACATCACTTCCCTGCAAAACAGCAGACAAGCGATGCACATTACCGGAGGTAAACCGCGAAATACCGCAGGGAATAACGCAGGAAAACGCAGTGAACCGCACAGAATTTGCTGCCTGCGTTATTCCCTGCGGGATTTCATGATTAACATTGAGTCAATGGAGTGAAATCCCGCAGCGATGTGTGGAAAAGAAGTGACATGCACTTGTTTTTGCTGCGGGATTCCCGCAGCAAAACATGCAGCTGTCAAATTCCTCCCAGGGCGCACAGGATTTTTTTTCTCCATAGGATTTGCTGGTGATTCACTGCAGAGATGTTATGAACATTTTCTGCAGCGAAACATGCAGCAAATCCGCGGAAAATCCGCGGCAAAATCCGGTAAGTGCGCACATAGCCTCAGAGATTTAGTTACAGGAAATGTTTCAATGTTGCACAGTACCTTCTAAGTTCTGCACACTTTATAAAGCCTTTACAGTGTTAATCAGTGATGGCTCGAGCATCTTTTATTGTATGGTGTTGAATTAGGATGATTTTGGTTTGGTTTTGTCATTGTGGTGGGGAGTTTTGTCAAAAACTTTGATTCATGAGCGTAATGGAGGAGACACTGTTCCTTCTCTCCCAGGATGGATGAGGAGCCAGCGACTGCAGACTGCGGCTCACTGACCTGTCGGCACGTAACGATGGCTGCAGTTCTGGGCTGTGAGGGGAGGCGGAGGTTGGACGACTTCATGTAGAATTTAATTAATTTAGCAGGTGCTGATAAACTCTTGGAAAACAGTTCTCCTTATTGAAATGGGCTGCTAATTTATGCAGCAGATAGCATGATGTCTTCGCGTCCAGATGCTATGGCTGAACGGTCAGTTACACAAAGGCTAAAATAACATTTCCCACCATTTCAGTGACTAGTGAAAAATTGAAATGTGTAACATGGAGAATTTCATTCTAAAATATGCTCTCCTTTCATGCTGCTATAGTTGGAAGTGTGGGAGGGAGGGAATCTGTCACCAGGTTTGTCACCTAATCTGAGAGCAGTATAACATCGGGGCAGAGATCCTGATTCCAGTAATGTCACTTGGCTGCTTAGTGTAGATTTGACAAAAATCAGCAGTAATTATCAGTAGAGGACTAATCTACCTGCTGCCAGGTAGTCCGGCATATTCATGAGCGCTGTATAACTGCTAGATCTGCACCAAAGAAAACATTGATTTTTTTTTTCAAAATGACAACAAACAGCTCAGTAAGTGACCCATCACTGGAATCTGGGTCTCTGCCTCTACGTTATGCTGCTCTCAGATGACATAGCTAAAACCTGGTGACAGATTCCTTTTAATGATAGGGTGTCACGTTTAGCAGTGTATTGCAGATGGGGCACTTGCATTCGTTTTTTAATCTGTGACTGACCTATTATCTGCCATGTCCATGATACTTGTGGCAAAGGGAGCCGTTGGGCACACGCCAGTATTGGGCCTTGGCGCATGGCATCGCTGTGTGCAGGAAGCTGAATAGATGCCAATTGCTCCTGCTGCTTGGTAAAATGTGGTGTGCCACCGTATGGGGGCTCTATACAGAGCCATAGTTTCTTGTATGTTGCCTTATGAAATCACTGGCTCATAACAGCTCTAGGGCCTTACGGAACAGCTATGTATTAGTGTACTGCACTTATACTGTGTGACTTTAGGATATTCAGCAAGGTTATTCAGTGGCTCCAGTGGTCATGTGGGACATTCTACAGTGGGAGCCATGATGCTGACATTACTTGTAACTGATTATAGCCACTGATTGGCTGCAGTGGTCACATGTGAATGTAGATCAGGAATGTTGCAGGAGCGTAGTCACTGGATCGCTGGGGAGAGGAGACTATTGATCCAATTTTACAGTATGGCATGCAGTTTTAAATTTTCTAGTGTGATAAACAATGCCAAAATATTAAAGGGGTTATCTCCATTGGCTTGAAGGACACTTTGCTGGACATGCGTATGAGACGTTTTCTGCTGGGGTGATGGGATCCGTGTGCAGACTCCATTATCTGCCTTCATCGCTCACCTAGCTTTCCATGTTACATTAAAGGAAAAATAAAAACAGTTTCCCTGAAATTCTCCCCTGAATAGTCAGCCCACATCATTCTGTGCCTGGAAAGTATCTGCATTGAGAGCCGCCATGTAGAGTAATGATTCCATATCGCGGGATTTGTATGGTTGGTTATTTTGTACTGGAGAATTCCTAGTCCCTTTTTCAAACACTAATGTTTTTTTCCCCCTTCTGAGGCTGTCAGATGAAAATAGCGTTCTTCTATTTATAAAATGTGACTGTGTGGGAGGAGAGGCTGCACGCTGTGTGAATTATCCCAGATGGGGGAAAAAGCCATCGCTCGGCTCCTGATATCATTTTGCACGATGTGATTTCCTTTCTGGTAATAATTGCTGCATTAGACAGTATTCATGCAGCGTGTAGTAAATGTGGGGTTTAAGTGTCGCCTAATGATGTTAGAACAATATTATATATGTTGTTTAGGCAAACTTTCTCATCTTTGTAGCTCATATTTATCAGTGTATCTCATATCAATCGTGTCTCTCTCCGCTTTATCCAGCTTCCTATCTTGTAATGTCTGTATTATAACTTTTATAGTGTGTGTGTGTGTGGTTTTATATTTAATGTGTATAATATAAAATATACCATGTGTGAAACGGTGGCAGATGTATCACTGGGTAGCCGCACAGGGGCCCAAGAGGTTGGGGGGCCCATTTTTACATACAAAACATGTCAACTTGTGCATTTTGAGCTCTTTAACTGCAAAGGGCCCATATACTGCTCTTGCACAGGAGCCTAAAGGCCCCGTCACACACAGAGATAAATCTTTGGCAGATCTGTGGTTGCAGTGAAATCATGGACATATTGTTCCATTTGTACACAGCCACAAACCTGACACTGATTGTCCACAATTTCACTGCAACCACAGATCTGCCGCAGATTATCTGTGTGTGACAGGGCCTTAACGGTCTATCCACCAATGGTGTGAAAGTACTGAGCACCTCTCCAATTTTCTAAGTAAATATATTTCTAAAGCTGCTATTGACTTATATGTCTCATGAGATGACTGTAACAACCCATCCAATCCACATATGCAAAGAAATCAAACCATAATGTCCATAAAGAAATGACACAGGGAAAAAGTATTGAACACACAAACTGCCAGTGAGCTGTCAAAACATACTGATGGTTACAGAAGAATTTATGCTGAAAAGGTTTGGGGCCATAATCTGGAAGTGGATAACAATTCATTGTAAACCAACCATGACCCGTGCTTCCTGTGTGATTTCAGACAGTAGTGGAGAGACTTATCAGAGCTGTCCAAGGGCCGTCTTTTAAGAGCTACAGAAAGATCTGGCATTGGCAGGTACCGTACAATTGTTTCAAAGAAAACATACCGGTTTATTTTTTGTTTTATAAGACGCTTCGGGTTATAAGACTCACCCCAAGTTTAGAGAAAAAAATAAAAATAAAAAATAATGGGGTCAGTCTTATACGCCGGTGTTGTCTTACCGGAGGGGGGCGGCAGCGGTGGTTACACTGGGTCACAGGCTGTGGTGGGGGTCAGTGGTGGCAACGATGGGTCAGTGCTGGCAGTGGAAGATGCGGTGGTTGTGTGGTTGAGCAGGCTAGTGCAGCGAGTGTCCCACTCTGTCCGAGGTCCTAGCTTCAAAGACATGGCGCCCGTACCGGCGCGTGCGCAGATGGAGCTCCCGTCAAAGAGCTCAATCTGTGCATGCGCTGACTCACGGCGCCATCATTTGAAGTTGGGACCGTGGACAGACTGACACCCGACTCGCACAGCCACCGCAGTCTGCACAGCCACCCGGCTGCCTGCCAGGCCGCGCAGAGTGGCAGCCAGCAGGCCGCCCGCACAGTGAGGCAGCTGGGCGCCGCGACAGAGGCAACCGGCCGCCGGTACAGAGGCAACTGGCCGCTGGCACCCGCACGCACGGACATGCGGCCGGCCGGACGCACCAATAGGCACCCGGACGCCCGCACACAGCCGCACAGCCCCCCGCCAATTCACCTCCCGGTAAGCTATATTTGGATTTTAAGATGCACCCCTCATTTTCCACTCAATTTTTTTGGAGGAAAAGTGTGTCTTATAATCTGAAAAATACAGTACTCAACCTCCATGGCTTATATGCATGCTTGCCACACAAGACTCAATTGCTGAATGAAAAGGATGTTTTTAAAGTTTGCTAAACAACATTTAGCAAAGCCTGTGAAATACTGGGAGAACAGTCTGGTCAGAAGAGAAACAAAATAACTTTTTGGATGCCATAATACACACTTGGTTTGAGAGAAAATAAAGCTGCTAAAATGACCCTTCTATCACCTGACTTTAATCTACTAGACATTTTATGGAAATTATTTAAAGTGTGTGGAAGAATGGGCCAAAGTCACACCTGAGCAATGCATGTGACTAGTTTCTCCATACAGGGGGTGATTAGATGCTGTACCCACCACAAAGGCTTTTGTACGAAGTATTAAATTTCAGTAAGTGTGTTAAATACACTTCCTGTGTTATTTGTCATTATTACACATCACTCAATTTATTGACCCTTATGGTTTGATTTCCTTGCCTCTGAATTGAATGTTTTTTGTTGTTTTTTTTTGTTTTTTTTTTTAACTGACATCTGGTGAGAATTTAATGTCAATAGCTCTTTTTGAAATCCATTTACTTACAGAAAATTGGTGACATGCATTTCTGGAACTTAGATTAGATATTTCAGCAACCAAGCATCTGATCTGTCTACAAATGGTATGCTTGGATTCAGCATCCTAGTGCCAGTATGGCATTGCCTTAAAGGGAACCTGTCATCAGAAATTTAGCTATAAACCTAACAGTTTCCCCCTCTGCAGCTCCTGGGCTGCATTCTA